>NC_055693.1:30314168-30634668 GCF_017639745.1 Melanotaenia boesemani
TAAGTGCATGCGGGCTGGTAAATGCAAGTTATGGTTGCTTGTTTTTCAAGAGAAATTGTAGAAGCAACAAATCATTTCATTTGGTTGCCCAGTAAATATATAATTCAACACTACTGGTAGCTCCTTAGCAGCCCAAATCACTGCTAACCATGAAGTGAGAGGCTAGTGCAGGCCCCTGAGAGAGCTCGGCTAGGGCTGCAGGGCAGCGCACCTCAGCAGGAAGAGCTGGTAGTGGCATTTAGACCAGGTCCCAGCTAATGGCTAGAACCTGTTCATTTGGTCTGAGATTGTTGATATCTTCTTGGGGCTTGGGTTAACTTCTCATTTCATCCATTCCTTTTAGCACATGCAAAATAGGATTACAGTTCTACCCTGCAGTAGTTTTTCTATAAAGTGCAAGAACTCCCACTTTTAAAGTAGTTGCAAATTCTCAGAACTTCAGTATACGCAGAGATCCGGGAACTATGATGTGATGATAGCCAGGCTGCTAAAATAAAGTGGTTTTGAAACTACTAAATACACTGTGTTCCGGCTCTGTCTCTAAATAACCTAAGAAAGGACAAGAAACCACTTCTGATCATTAATCTCTGTCATTCTCTTGTTATTGAGATACCTAATCCTGCAGGAAGATAAGCAGATGTGAACCAAATAATATATCTTTTAGCCTTAATTTTCATTTTAAGTTAGGACTATGAAAAGTAGGAAACACAAGATTGCTTTGGTGCTTCACTCCATCAACCAGAGGGTGAATCAACTGTATTTTCAGTCCATAAATTTTTACTTTATGGGATCTTTGGTATCCAGTCTTTTAGGGGATTAGGAGTGCTACCAACAAAAATTGATTTGTCTGAAACTGATTTCCATCTCCCTGAAATCCTGTGTTAGTTCATGAGCACCTGGATGTCAACATGGGCAAATTCCCTTCAGCACTCCAACAGTTACATCAGTATTATAACAGATGGCAGTGCCAAATCCCAGTTCTTTGATGTTTTTTTCCCCAACCTCTCCACTTCAATGAAAACTGAAAGAGCATGCATTCAAATGTCAGCTGTTGAAACGATGGAGAAAAAAAACTTTGATCTGTAATGTGTGGCTGCATCCTTCACACATTATCAAACTATGTTTGGAAAGTAACTTCAGTTATGCAAACATGCATCAAACTGTTCTCATCCTAGATGTAAAGTGGTTTTAATTTTGCAAGGGATGGGCATTTTCATTGATTTTTGAAGTAGACTAGTCAAGTCAATTAACCCATAAAGACCTGACCCATGAAAAAATGGTAAGAAAAGTAAAAATTTTTAAACATGAGGTCTTTGTTTGGCCCTTAAACAAAATGTAACAAAAAATTTAAATTTTTTTTTTTGGGGGGGGGGAGTATCTACCAGTTATTACCATGTGATATATTAAAAATATTATAATATGGTTTTTTGCTTCTGGGTATCTATTAGGGGACAGAAGACAAGTATCAGATTGTGTTCAACTGGATTTTGAGCAACGTTTATACCGTAAATTGAAGCAAATGTCTCAGAAAATGTATGTAACATATGTCACGTCGGGCTCTTATGGGTTAAAATCAATTAGTTGCAACGTCGTCACAATGTCATCAATAATGAAATGAAAACTACCTTATCTCCCACTGGGAAATTGTAAAATGTGTGTGAAATGAATTTGTATGTGTGTGCTCCATATACAAGCTTTTTTTTTTTTTTTTTTTAATCAGTGTCCTTGAATGAGAAATTAGGTCAGGGAGACGTCAAGAATCTCAGTTGTTTTCTTCAAGGGGTTTTGGCCTCCCTTAGGTGGGGATTGGGGAGGGCTTGCCAGGGGAAATAAACGCTTCTCCCATTGGAGTGTTTAGCTATGACAAAATCAGTTATTTTTCATCATCTGCCTGATCTTTCTGTTTCTGAATAAGCAACATTTTTATGACAGTTTAGTTACTGTGCTGCTCAGGTCTGTTGCTCCCACTATTGATGTAAACTGGCAGAAACAGTTGTTAAACTTCCTGCTTCCACCTCCAAGCCTGGAGACCTGGGGTCTCATTTATAAAGCTGATGTAGGTACAAAAACTGGCGCACGCCAATTATAGTCAACTTTTGGGATTTATAAAAACTACCTCTACAGCAACCCGGACCCTTCCGTACGCACAAAATCTGGACAAACAGGAAATGGCGACACCAACGGTTCAGAATAAAATCAAGGAAATGATGTGAAATGTGACACATTTGTGCACAATCCACTATTACCTTTCACACCACACATTAGATATTAAAACTGTTTGCAGAAATGAATAAAGACCCACATTTGATATTAATTCTCCTAAGAGTGCACACTGAGAAAAAAAAAAAAAACAAAAAACATGATTTAAATGAAAAAGGGAGCTGATAATAGCCTCAACCACTAAACAATGTTCTGTCATGGTTTTTATTTCCTGCAACTTCTTGGCCACCTCGTTAATAGTGGTGATTGTGTCCCTCTGCACCTGCAGGACTTCCTCTGAGTGTTTAAATTATTTAACACTAAATAAACTGCTACCAACCTCAGATCTGTACATATTTATTATATAAATTAAAACCATTGACTAAATTACCGGCATCAGTACTGTCATTTAGCAGACACTTTTTTTCCACAGCAATTCACCTCTGTGGGATTCAACCTTTGGTCTCCCTCATGTTAGACTGGTGTGCTACCAACTGACATATCCTGCCGCCACATCCAACAACTCTTGTATGTCTTGCCTTCTGACACTGTGATGACAGCATCTGCCACCTGCTGCCACTATTCTGCTTTTCTGACACAAGTAATGCCCACACCATGGGCATTAAAACAAAAAACACCTTCCGAACTGAAGTGAACCATCAAAAGAACTCCGGCCTGGTGAGTTTACCAGTCGATACCACGACTGCTGCCACCTTCAGGATAGGAGGAGAAACTGCAACACAACACCAAAGTGACGTGTTCCCTCTACACTCGAGTGCGAGAGCAAACTCACCAGCATCAGCTACGCCGTAGCCGCACGCAAACGCCACATGAGCATAAATCCGCATTTAGATCTGCTGCTGCCTGTCTGTCTCACTCTCTCTCTTTTTCGCTTGCTCACTCTTAAAGGGGCCATGCCAGTATTTTAACGCAGCACTGCAAACAGTTCTGCTCAATGCACAATGAGACAGCTCTCCTCCAAACATAAAGAGTCTTTCATTTTGCACATCCCTACTTTTTTCAATAATTTATCGGATATTTTTTTCATTTTTAAGACACAACAATGTATTCAGTTTAATCCTGATGACCTTTTGTGTTATTTGTGTCTAATGTCCAAATGTTCATTCATGTTATGAAGTAATTACACTGGACATTAACAGAAGCTGGGGACTTTTTCCAGCATATTTAAATAAACAGACCTTTTGTCTTTTTTGAAACAGTGCTTATAACAAATGACACAAATAAATTAGATTGTTTTTAAGATTGTGGCATAAGCAGGAGATAAAGACGAGAAACAATACTGCAGTGTATCACAGAGGAAAAAAAGAGGTGGGAAAATTTCAAGTCAAAAATCAACTCTTTCCTCAGTGAGAAGAGGTCAAACTTAAATATAAGAGATATGAACTGCCCTCTGGTTTGCCTCGCTGTGAAGAAATGCAGCAGGATAATGAGCACTGAAGCGGTATGAATGATGATGAACAAAGACCAAAGAGCGCTGATGTGCAAAAACTTCCCACAGTATTCACAGTTCTGCCTCACTGAGCATTCATGTGGCCTCTTGAAGATTAAGAAAGCCAAACATTCCTGACATCACCTCTGGAACATTTTCAGATCAGGCAGATATAACATCTTTATCAGGTTTTTAAGTAATGCCCAAATCTACACCCGTGGGCTCACCACCTGCAGGAAGGGCCATAGGGGTCGGGTGCAGTGTGAGCTGGGCGGCTGCCAGAGGCAGGGACCTTGGCGGTCTGATCCTCGGCTGCAAAAGCTAGCTCTAGGGACGTGGAATGTCACCTCTCTGGTGGGGAAGGACCCTGAGCTGGTGCCCAAGGTTGAGTGGTTCCAGCTAGATATAGTTAGACTCACCTCGACGCATGGCTTGGGCTCTGGAACCACTGTCTTTGAGAGGGGCTGGACCCTCTTCCATTCTGGAGTTACTCCCAGTGAGAGGTGCCGAGCAGGCGTGGGCATGCTCATTGCCCCCCAACTTGGCGCCTGTATGTTGGGGTTTACCCTGGTGGACGAAAGGGTAACCTCCCTCCGTCTTTGGGTGGAGGGACGGGTCCTGACTGTTGTTTGTGCTTATGCACCAAATAGCAGTTCAGAGCTGTCAACTGATCACCACCTGGTGGTGAGTTAGCTCAGATGGTGGGGGAGGATGCCGGTCAGGCCTGGCAGACACAAGTGTGTTGTGAGGGTCTGCTGGGAACGTCTGGCAGAGCCCCCTGTCAGAAAGAGTTTCAACTCCCATCTCCGGCAGAGCTTCAACCATGTCCCAGGTGAGGCAGGGGACATTGAGTCCGAATGGGCTGTGTTCCATGCCTCTATTGTTGAGGCGGCCAGCTGCAGCTGTGGCCGTAAGGTCATCGGCGCCTGTCGTGGCGGTAACCTCCAAACTTGTTGGTGGACACCGGCAGTAAGGGATGCCGTCAAGCTGAAGAAGGAGTCCTATCAGGCCTTTTTGGCCTGTGGGACTCCAGAGGCAGCTGATGGGTATCGGCAGGCTAAGCGGAGCGCAGCTTCAGCGGTTGCTAAGGCAAAAACTCGAGCATGGGAGGAGTTTGGAGAGGCCATGGAAAATGACTTCCGGACGGCTTCGAGGAGATTCTGGTCCACCATCCGGCGGCTCAGGAGGGGAAAGCAGTGCTCCGTCAACACTGTGTAGAGTGGGGATGGGGGGCTGCTGACTTCAACTCGGGACGTTGTGAGGCGGTGGAAGGAATGCTTCGAAGACCTTCTCAATCCCACCAACACGTCTTCCGATGAGGAAGCAAAGTCTGGGGTAGCTGGTGCTGGCTCTCCTACCTCTGGAGCTGAGGTCGCTGAGGTGGTTAAAAAGCTCCTTGGTGGCAAGGCCCCAGGTGGATGAGGTCCGCCCAGAGTTCCTGAAGGCTCTGGATGCTGTAGGGCTGTCTTGGCTGACACGTGTCTGCAGCATATTTAACAGATATGGTGTTCTCAGGATTTCAGCCATCTTCATCTGTAGTCCATCATTTCTGGATACACAAACCCAAGAAAATGATGGAAAAGGAAAATACTAGAGTTTACATAACAGAGGTTCAAACTGCCCTCTGTCACAGCAACTATGTTCATCTTTCTCCTGTAGATAAATCTTAAAATCAGAAGTCCACACTACATGACTTGGTATTTGACCCATACTGTATGTCTTAACCTGAGCTGCTAGTTTACTTTGTCTGAGTTTCCCCAATTATATTTCCCACATGCTGCTCAGCTACAACAAGATGTTCCAGGTCTGTTGAGAGTTAAACTCCAGGTCTAGCTATATGTGCTGACACAGTCTCTCATGGGAATGAAGCTTCTGCCACCTGCTTGCACTCTGTTTCCTCATCTACCCAAACTTGTGTCTCAATTTCATTGTCATTTTAGTGTGTCATTCTCCTCCAAGTACAGAGGTAATACAGAGTGCACAGGGAGCTGATAGTTCTCTTCTTAAGTCCAAATTGCTTCTCTCGGGCTCCTTGACAGTGTGAACGTGTGCTGTCAAGTGCTTTGACCTTGGGAAGCATTTATTCTGCACCCAGACATAATCCGTCAGTGTTGATGGCCGCAGGTGGAGGAAATGTGAGGTTGTCTTAGTTGCTAGTTGAGTGGTTGAGGGCATCAGCACATCACATATCAGGTGACATTAACAATTTTTCATTTACGTTATAAAATCAAAGTGCTTCATCTTTTTGAGTGTTTAACAGGATCATTCTTGCCCTTCGAGGCTTCTGTTACAGTTCATGCATTAGATGGCTTCCTTTTACAGCATAATACAAATATATCATTTGTATCAGGGTGATTAAAATGTTTAATTCTGAATAGATGCAAATTATTCTAAATTATGTGATAAGTTAAAACATTTACTCAAATAATCCAACAGATTTACAGATTCCAAGCATTCCCTTTTGAGAAGTTGGAGTTCTGGGCAATTGTGTTTTGATGTTGATGTTTTGGAAGTAGAGGAAGTAATGTGCAGACACATCTAGATAAAAGGCACATCTAAAGATTTCATTAGACAACTGTGTCTACTCTTGTTTATATTGTTGATGCATTAGGTTACCAGAAGAAACAAAAAGCAGCAGCAGAAGTGAATATCTCTGCAATGGCGGGTGGAAACTGTCCCTCAAAATGGTGATTATCTCTCAGTGATCGGGTTTATTCTGACATCATTGTGCAACTATGAAAATTCATTGAAATTACCCACTGATAAGTTGAGGAATTATTTAACAGATTCATTTATTTTCTTCAGTGGCTTAAAGAGATAATTACATATTTGTGTGTAGGCTTGTGAGAGCTGCCTGCAGAAGACGGCAGTCAGAGCTCTCAGACTGGAAATTAGGAAGGACTGCTGAAAAATAAGTGATGGCAAGGCAGATTTATCAGCTGTAAGTACCACATTTCATACATGAGGCAACACAATGTGCTTTACATAATCAGGAGAAACATTCAAACTGAAGAATACATGCAGTGAGTTGTGTATAGTACAAACAGATGAACCATCATCACCACCATCATCACCATCAGGGAGCAGATTCAAGAAAAGATTCAAAGAGAAAGTCCTCTCTCTACATTAGCAGCTGTAGCTCATTTAAAACGACAACAAAAAAAGTCTGATTAAAACTTTGGTTCAGTTTTAACTCTCGGGATGGAAAGCAAAATGGATCCAGATGGTTTGTATAGGCGTGGTCGCTCGTATGGTCTTACATATATCAATTCAGTTTCTTTTACACCAGCAACAACATTTTAAATGATTCTCTAGCACATAGTAACCCAGTTTAATATCTGAGAATTGGAGTGATATGTTCCACTTTTTCTTTATTTATTTATTTTAGTCTTGTGTGTTGTACTGGTTTCCTTTCTAATCTGAGATGAAGTAAAGTTCAGGCAGGTATTTAATGTGTTTGGAAAATCAAAATTAAAGAAATTAAATTAAATTAAAGCTTCAGATAATCAACAGCTCCACATTTTCTCCCTCTGTACCTGATAGTACCTGTCTGTATCACCAAAGGACTCCCTCTCTGCATCTGCCTCTCTCCTCATCATTGGATCGACTCATCATGATCTCCTCATTTTCTGTGTTGATTGATTTGCGGATGTTTAACGAGGTTTGTGGTGTTGTTACGCCACCTCACTATCTTCCCACACACATCACATGCCAGGTTGTTGCTGTTTGTGGAGCTGAATTATGTCCACACGCTTTGTGTTCAGCAGTCGGTGTCAGGTGGCTCAGCTGGATTGGGTTAGCAGCATGGTGCTGCAACAGCTACACAGCACTAATTCACATCTGATTATGGCAGGTGGAAGAAGCAGTTCCTACCAATTGGGTATCATTTAGACAAGATCCTGATAGTGCAGTTACTTCCCACTGTGTTCTTGTTAATGATAAAAGACAGATTTACCTTAAATTAATGATAGATAGATGTAATATTCCCGTATCATAATCATAAGCAGACTGATGAACACGCTACATCTGTAGATTATTTCTTTTTCAGTGCACTTGCCCTTTTAGAGCATCCGTTTTGCCATGGAGTGGTACTGGTTTGTTATGCTAGAAAGGACAGTGCATTGTGGGTAACGTAGTGTGAGGCAGGTGTAGTGTCAGGTACATGTAAGTGTTGACTGTTGTGGGACTTCACATAATCTGAACCAATATGTTTTGTTCAGTTGAACATGCACAGAAAAATGAACAGGTTCAATGAATGCATTCTTTTGAACTCGTTTGTGCACAACACTGGCTATTGGTTCACACTTCTGAGAGTTATAGGCAATAAGATTATGTGTAAAAACATGCCTGGTGTATTCCTTCAGTGTTCTCTGTCTTATCAGATGTTATGACGCCATGGCAACAATGCTGCTAAACACACGTCCTGACATGCCAGTTATCCCGTTTTGTTCTGTTGTGAGTAAATTCTCAGTTTCTACTGTAAAAACTTTGGAAACAAGGTAGTTATGTTCAGACTGAATCCAAAGGTTTTAATTTATGGCAAAAGTTTTAAAAAGTTTTATGTTGACAACTTCTATATAACTTTCCTAAAGTAAAGTCACTTTACTTTACAAAAGTCTTGGTTTCATTAATCATGTCTTTACATATTGCCAGAAATACAGGAAATAGTTGCAGTGATTTACTGAAATATACAAAAATAAGAGAAATGCAGTATATAGGGCAAAAACAGGCTGTATAATTCTAATGAGATTTAAAGTCAATATTTGGTTTGAGCAGCTTCAGCACTGAAAAATTTTAGCTTTCTTGCCATTTCAGTAGTCTGCAGCTATAGTTCTAAAGACTAAAGAAGCTTTACTGTTATTGCAGTTGTCCACAAAGAATTAATTTCTCACATGAAGAGGCAAAGAGAGCCGAGTCGCTGCGTTTGTGCACATCGTCATTATCCAGTTCTCCAGGCTTCTTGAAGGACTTTCCAAAGCTTCTTTGGCTGCTTTTTACTCTGCTTTCTGTGAAGATGATCCCACACTGCTTCAGTAATGACGAAGTCGGTGCTCTGGAGAAGATTCATCACTTCATCAGACCTGTGCGGTACAGGAGATGGCACGCAGCTCTGTCCCTATATTTTCTTACAAATATGCAAAGGCAGTCTCTAGGTTTCTTTTGGAGCGCGCACACACAGAATGCAAGTAGATAAAATGTTGGTGTAGATAAGAGAGTAACATCCTCATTAAATTCAGAGGAGGTCAGCTCCCTTCAGCAGGGGCTCCTCACCCTGAAACTGGAAACTGGATGAATAAGAGCCACTCATTATCAATCCACGGAGTCCATCAGGTTAAATAGCATTTAAACGAGACGAACATTTAGAGGAGCTCCTCCATGACAAAGAGACAATGCTCAGCATTGCCAACAAAAAAAGGGGTGAGCATGTACAAATGCTTATGTGGATGCCTTCACTCCTCTAAAAGAGGTGGAGGCAACTCTGAAAACTGGCAAATGCAAAAATCTCTATGAAAAAAATCAGCTTCTAGCTTGCTAACAGGCTAATGGGGCAGCTCTGTTATATTAATACTTGCAAACAAAATGCATGTGTCGGTTATTTACTGACAGCCTTAAATCATGTCAGTCTCTTTCACATTGTATTATTCTCTTAGTGTTAGATTTGTTTATATAGAATAATTAGGCTCACTCCTCAAAAGGCATTAATAATAATTAAGCTTGTGCAAGTCAGTATCATCTGTTCCCACAGGTCCCTTTAACAGCAAGAACTTCCACAAGAAAAAGGGATTTACCTGAGCATTAATGCATGGTCACAACCCATCCATCCGCTGTCTATATCTACTTATTCCAATGCAGTGCATGGTCATCCGATCCTGGAATAAAACTATCTTTTATAGTTTTCTTTATTTGGACCACTGGAGTCAGTCTCACACCCCTGAAATGAGAGCTAGTTGTTGCAGCTGTGTCAGGTTCCTCATCATTCATGGATTGGTGCTCCTGACACTTTCAGAGCCAACATATAAAATGCTTTGGTCAGTTAGTCAACTGAAACATGTCACACTTGGACTTGATTAGTGTGTCAAGATCACAGTCATATCAACACTAACTTTATTTGAGACAGGACTAATTGCAGGAGCTGCTATGTGGCTGTACTCTTTCCATGATCATTTCCATGATAAAGGCCACAGATTAATATATTTTCTATCAATGTCAACATTCAGGCTCCATATGATCTGAAGATAATGGCCTTACAAATAACTAATTACAGGAATGGTCACTGCCAGCTTCCATAGGTTACATATCAAACTGTGCTTTTATTCCCAGTAGAAAGATCCATGGGGGTAGCTGAAAGGCTGTATCTTACAGACAGCTTCACTTTCAGTTTTGGTTCTGTGTTGTCATTGAGTTGCTGCTGCTCAAACACAATAGACAGTAGTTTCCTAAGGTTGAATGTTATCCCTTTAAATCAATCTGAAACAAGTGAGGAATTTAATGGGAAATATCTTGATTTACAAAATAATGTAAAACATATTACTTCTCTTTGTTCCACCAATAGTAAAAGTAAATTAACCTTAGACCTTGTGTTTCCCTGTTTCACCACAGCTAAGGATGTTAAAAGCTGATAAATTAATTATACTGATAAAGTCATATTTCATTTTAATTCTTAAGTGTGATGCATGATTTAGGGCTTTAATGGATAAACTACACTCTGCCCCCAATAACGATCTGACCTTCAAGACTGACAAACACATTACCTGATTGGCGTCAAGATGAAGGACATGAAATGTATAATTGCTTGAATGAAGCTCACATAAAAAGGTCAAAATTGCATCAGTTGCCTCGCTATGATGATAACTGGTGATGTGCTTTGCAGCTGATGAGCTACGCCGGAGTGGTGTGCAGGCTGACAGATAGCCTGGCAAGCTGAGCTCCCCTCCCAGCAGTGTTTCACCATGAGAGATTCAGTCTGTGATTTTAGCCAGCAGAGAAGCAGTGACTTTGGAGTTTAAAGGTAACTTTGACAGATCTGGACCGATGCAAATACTGTAATTAATACTACAACTGTTGACCCAGCTGCAGAATAATTAGTAATGATATGAATAATTAGGGCTGACAAGAGCAGCACTTAGTTTTTTTTTTTTTTTAAATCTATTTCAGGCAAAGTGCTGCAGCCCCTCAAAAGCTAATTCTTCAGGGTCAGTGACTGGCTCTAACTGTGGCCTTCCCCCTGAGCCAGTGATGGCGATGAGTTGCTGCCCAATGCAACTCAGTTGGTTTTCAGCACCTCATTTATGAGCAAGAGGAAAATGGAGCGTGAGATGGACAGGAGGGGGGCTGCAGCATCTGCAGGCATATGGGAGGCATACTGGACCATTGCACAGCCAGAAGGTCTATATTCTAACCCTCACCCACAGTCATAAAATTAGCTGGTGACAAAATGAAAGACACTGGGGTGCAGCAGGATTTCCTTCACAGGGTGGCTTTACTCAGCTTACTGGTTATTCCCAAAGAGAAGTCTGCAAGCCACATTTCTCAACGTCCTTTCATAAAACTCTTGGCTAGGATCCCTGAAGTAACTTCAGATGGTTTCATGATTTGAACAGTTGGACAAAGCAAGCATGAGGCATTTTCCACTATTCAAAACAGTGCTTGGCACACATGCTCTGCTCTGCAATAGTCTAGGCTGTTCACCTCTTCATGTTACATTAAACTTAAAATGGTAGATGTCATGTCATGTGAAATCCAGCTGTTGGGGTAAAACTATATTAAAATTAATTTAATTCAGAAAGTTGGGAGTATTTTGTGCAAAACATGTGGAATATCCTGCTTAGTCAGTTACCATCACTTTCTACCACACAGACTAATCAGTCTATTTCTTCACTGAGAGTCCTTTGCTCTCAAGTTTTGAAACTTCTTTCTAGATAATCTAACATTTCAAATGGGTTAAATAGTGTTTTAAGTTTACTTATTTACTTTATGTGCCTCTTTCGTCTTTACTCATGCATAACAATGAGTGCAGCCCAAGCTGTTGTGTCCTCAAGGTTCCTGTTGGACATTTGGCTGGACATTAGCTCATCAATAACCAGCCTACTGGCAACCAGCACTCACTGACTATAAAAGTAACAACGCAACAAATGCGACTGTGACAGAACATAACATAAGTCATTAATGACTTTGTGGAATCTGTTGCCTATCATTTAGATGGCTACAGTTACAATTTAGCACTTAAATGTCATAAATCAGGAAAGAAAATCAGATCATTTTGTGTAATATCTGTCTTGCAATGTGCAACCGTTTTTCTGGCCACTGTGAGGTTATAAAATTATAATGTGAACACAGTTCTGAGCACAGCTCTTGATAGAGGCAACAGACACCAGACGGGTGTGGAGGTGCTTCTGGGCATTTATGCTTCCTTCAGAGATGCAGAGGTCAAAGCAACACCTGATTTAATTTTCAGTGAATATATGGGTTATTAATGCTTGACCATGACATCCTCTTACTTCTATCACCACATTTCCTTCCCTGAACTCAAATAAAAATGCATTTCATTTTGGGATATTAAAGATTCTTCTTCCTCTCTGCTGCTACCACTGTTTACATTAATGTGCTCATTTTAGGGTCTGATTTTAATGACAGGACTGGTGTTATTTATCGCCGCTTTGGGAGAGTCCCAAAACTGTAAATTTTACAATCCCTGTCAGATGTTTGAATTATTTAACCAAACTTATCCCGTGACTTTGATTTTAAATACATTATTTATTATGTCTCTACTTTCTTTTAAACAACACTAACTCTTCTTTTTTCCCCATTGTCTTTCTTTTTTTTAACCTGTTATTTATAAAACAAAGCTCCATCAGGTTCACCGTCAGTGCAAAGCAGCACACAGCTTTGGGCTCTACAGATGTTAACAGGTGACTTCATGACTTGATTTAAAAGTAATGTCCACAGTGGCTAAATAATGTTTCCCTAATCTTTCATTTCCTGTTGGGCACCATTCATGGAACATAAAAGGAATCACAATTCATAATTTTAAATAAATGTTAGATGACCTATCTCCAACTAAAATCAAAAGAAATGAAACAAAATACTTACCTTCCTATTATTTTATTTTCCTAGCAAAATCCAGAGAAAAAAAAAACTGTGATACTTGTTCATCAAATCATGAGTCTAGTAGGAAAAGGCTGGAATGCTCATCTAAATAATGAATGTAGAAATGCTCCATAACCTCAGGGGACACCACTGGTGATAAACAGGTCCAGGGTTACCTAGAACAATGCAGATCTCCAATACACCTTGTTGTTGCATGTTATATGAGTATGTATGTAAATATGTGAAAATGTTGTGCATGTTGAGGGTTGAGCCAGCAATGTCTTAAACAAAGGAGTTCAGAGTGTCACAAAGGTCCAATAAGTAACAAAGTGGACATCATAACATAAGAACTAGTATGGAAATTAGAATCAGTTGGAGATTTTTGATATGGTGCATTATCCTGCTGGAAGTAGCCATCAGGTCATAAAGGGATGGACATGGTCAGCAACAATACTCAGGTAGGATGTGGTGGTTAAACCAGGCCACGTTGGTACTAAGTGCACCAAGAAAATACGTCCCACATCATTACACCATCCATGAACCACTGATAAAAGGCAGGATGGATCCATGTTTTCATGATGTTTCCTCAAATTCTGAGCCTACCATCTGAATGTGGAGCTGACATGGAGACTCATCAGACCAGCAACGTTTCTCCATCTTCTATTGTCCAGTGTTGGTGAGTGTGTGTGAATTGTAGCCTCAGTTTCATGTTCTTAGCTGACAGGAGGCACCTGGTGTGGTCTTCTGCTGCTGTAGTTCATCTGATTCAAGGCTGGACGTGTTGTGTGTTCAGAGATGCTGTTCTGCAGACCTTGGTTGGAACCAGTGCTTATTTGACTTCCAACCAGTCTGTCCATTCTCCTCTGACCGCTGACATCAACAAGACATTCTGGTCCAGACAACTGCTGCTCACTGGATATTTTCTCTTCTTCAGAACATTCTCTGTTAACTCTAAAATCCCAGTAAACACTTATACCAACAATCACGCCACATTCAAAGTCACTTAAATCCTCTTTCTTCCTCATTCTGATGCTCAGTCTGAACTGCATCATGTTTACATGACTAAATGTATTGAGCTGTTGCTTCATGATTGGCTGATGCAATATTTATGTTAACAACCTATTTAATAGGTGTACCCAAATACAGGTCTTTTCTTTCATTGAAGTGAGTGTAATCTTCATTAAACACCTTTAATAGTCATGGATTATCTGGAACCAAAGCCTGGTCCTTATTGCCATTTCTGGGGTAAATGTTTGGTCAAAAGTGCAGCGTGTAACAAAATTAAAGATTAAAGACAGAAAGCTTTAATATATCATTAAAAACTGTGATTATATTAGTGTGTATTCCCTTTACTAACTCTTTTTTTTATTCTTTTATGAGCTTACTGTGGGTCCACATACGTGGCAGCTGCCATATTTGTGCCAACATGTTTACTATGGTGTCTCTGAATGGACAAACAACTCTGTGTGAAGTGAGAACCATCTGAGCTTTAAACTTGACAGGTAATAGAGCAGTGTCGGATAAGTAACATAAAAAGGCACATAGAAGAAGTCATTACACAGATACACAGTATTGAAGCAGTTACCATAGTCAACAAGTCATTAGTATACCCATCTTCACCACTAGATGTCAGTAAATCTTACACAGTGCGCCTTTAAATTATGAACTGGTAAGGTGTGTAGAATAAAAGCAGCCCATGCAATAAGGATACTTGTGAAAGCATGTGTATGTGGATAAACTTTATTGTTTCATTTCTGTTTACAGAATTACTTCTTATAACTTTTGTCAACCATCTGGGAAAAAACATTTTATAATGTAGATCATAAAATTTCATTGTGAAAACTTGAATAATGTGAGCTGTCAGGAAAAGACTGATTAGCCTTGTTTTTAAATTTAAAAGAACATTCAGCAAGCCACTTGTCCTCTGAAGTGATGGAAATATGACCGTGTTTACGTGTGTGCACTAGAGACAATTAGCAGTATTTAACAGACCATCACTAATCACTTGATACAGAAAGCAGACTCTTTGGTCAATTATAAAGGCCTGAACTGGCAGGCCATAGTCAGGCTGGTTTCCTGCCAGTGGGTAAACCAGTCCACTGCATTTTGAGCAGTGAGAGACCCAAACCCGAGCCACAAGGTCTTTTGAAACATAAAGTATAGTTAAAAATCCGTGAACCCAAACAGTATTTATCTTTTAAGTCCTCAAAAACAATAAAATCTTCCACCCTGAAGAAGTATATTTGATGTGTGTCATTTGTTATTTATCTTATAAATGCCATTGTTCTGTCTGCTGTGTCAGGCTTGTTGGAAACAACAAAGTAGACCCAACTTTGTTTTTTCCAGAGAAGAATCTGTTGTGAAGGAGTCAATTTACTCTATACTCTGTTGAATTAGAGCATGCACCAGCTGGCTCCCCAGAGCAATTTCAATGGCAGCTCAGAGGAGAATGGACTTTTGTCACAGAGATGACCAACACAAGATGTCACAGTGCGTAAACTCAGTGTTGACTATTTAGTCATTCCTGTTGACGGGCACTGATGCAGGAGAAGGGAAGAGAGTTGGAAATGGGATCCTACAACTGCTCTTGCTTTTTACACATATCTCAGTCAGCTCTGGATGTAGACAGTTAAAAGTTTGTGTTTTATCCTCAACATCAGTGATTCTCAACCTTTTTGGAGTCAGTGCTCTCCTACCCCATTATCCAGGTCCCTTACTGCCCCCTATCATTAAAATGTAGGGTATGGCTGTGCTCACACTGCACGGCTTAACGCACAATTACAATGTTTTGCTGAGACCTGATATTTTTTTGTTTGTTTTGTTTTTGTTTTGTTTTTTGGGGGTGGTTTTTCACATCGTAGTTTAAATGTTACCTCTACCAGACTCCAGTGTGAACAGTGCAGTTTTTAAATTGTTGTGCAATCAGGGCAGACAAAGGTAAGCTATAATGTTGTTTTTTCCATTGTTTACATAGTTTATATTGTAACATCTGTCTTACTTCAGTGATGTAAAATTCTGATTAAATGTGACATGACTGTCCAGACTGAGGTCAGTTTAAAAAACATCTGATAAGGATCTGATTTAGGAAGTGGTCTGGCTCTGATTTGGAAAAATCTGATTTGTGCTGTTGAGACTGTAAAAATATAAACCAGATATGGACCACACATGGACAAAAAAGTCAGACTTGCCTGCAGTGTGAAAGTTGCTTAAGTGTCTTACCTCAGTATCAGGGCTAATGTTGATTATTCTGTTGTATCATAAAATAAAAACTGCGGTGAATCTAAAACTATGTGAATAGAAATTACATTTGCAATGCTCAGCAACATGAAAATCTAACTCCAAGTCTTATTTACAAACAGCATCACATAGCATCAAATAAAAAGCCACGATGCTGCTACACACTACCACAATAAGTTGGTCTAAGCTCTGTTAGGTGTTTCACTGTGGGTTGCAAAGAGGTTCGGTTCCACCATAGTGCACCAGAGGCTGCCAAGTAATTACTGTACTTTGAAAGAAAAGTACAGAAAAAAAAAGATTGAGCCTTTATTGAGCAAGGGGAACCAGGGTCTCAGGCTGCTCCGAATACCTGTAGCCTCTGTAAATATCGTGCCAAGCAGTGAGCTAAACACAGCGCCATGGTTGTGGAAGTTGGATTGCATCTGCAGTTGCACACAATGCAGACAAGCTATGTGCACATTAAGAAGCACCACTCTTAACATGTAGCTCTGCTAAAGCCTCCACCGAGCATTGCCACCCAAACCAAACACAATTAAAGCCACGCAAACTTTTTAAAAATGAGAAAATCTGTCTTACTTTTGCTCTTTTGTTATCAAAATTTACATTCTATACAATGAAGAAATGTTTTTTAGGTGTGAATGTACCTTCTACTTACAATATACTAACTTGGGGTCACTTCCATCTGGATCACTGCTGGCGTTTTTGGGGAAGGGACATACCTGCTGTTAGCAACACATCCATGTACGTATCATGGCTTCCTAAGTGTCATACATAGGAAAAACACACATTATAGTGTAAGTTTTGCATGCGAGGAACACTGGGAAAGCAAGGCCGCTCACTTTGATGCAAAGTAATGTGTTGTGTGCATGAGGTACAACCTTGACTTGAACACTAAAGGTGCTCATGCAAACAAGAGTGTGAACACGAGGTCAGAGGTAAACACAATGACGGATAGTTTTGAAGACCTTGTCCGCAACTACTGGCATCTTCATGATTTTCCCTTCCCATTGAACAGTGACAAACTCTCGTGCCTTAACTGTTGGCAACAGACTGGTAAACTGTTATTTACGACAAGGCCCTGGAAATACAACGTGATCAGCAGATTGGCCTTTCCACTATTTCAGAGTCAAAGTGCTGTGTACTGACCCTAACGTTGACCTCCAGAATCAAGAGTTTTGGCTGCGTGGTGCTGCAGTAAGTATATAAACACACAGAGCAGAATGTTGATGCGCATACTTGCATACACAGCAAGTATATCCCAGCCCTAAGGCCTCCTGACTCTGATTGGTCCATAGAGGTGTCATTCATCAAAACTGTTTTTACTCAGTTATATAGGTTCATTGAACTGCACTGTAGTTTGAATAATTTTATTCTAGCATTAGATTACCTTTGATGTCAAGCAAGAATATGTTGGTGTAGATTCTCAGCCATCCAGGTCATGGTAATCATAACACCATGAATTAAGGCAACTGGACTTCATTTTCTTGGTTCTTGAAGATGGTTCACCTTTGATCTTAACGGTAACTTGTTAAGCGTTGTTAATGTCACATGGTGTCACTGACTCACATGACCAGTTTGTTGCTCCTTCAAGTCATTTTTACCTGTGAGTTCTTTACCTGCTTGACCAAAACTCCAGTGAGTGAATGGTTGTGAAATCTCCTGGGGAGGACAATCAAGGCTGAAGGGCTGCTGGGAAGGTGATACCTGAGACCTCTGATGCATTTTGTCCTATTTAACATAGATGGCTCTCTTGACATCTCTTTCAAAACACCTGTCTTGTCTGTCAAAAATGTGGACATCATTGTCCTAAAATGAGTTTTGTTTATCCTTGAGATGCAAATAGACCTCTGAATCTGGACCTGTAGAGCTACTCTCCTGTGTTGTGCGTGTGTGTTTATGACGTGGTTGTTTGGTTTAAAGGTCTGAGTACTTTGCTTTTCACTCTACATGACTCCTCTCAGCTTGTGTTTGGGTGTTTTGTCCTTTGAACGAGCTTCCAAATAATATAGAGCTGTGCACTAACCCTCTGCTGTATGAATTATTTAAAACAATGCCACAATTTTTCACATAAAATATTTCACTTCTACATACATGTACAGTGATGCTTTACTTTATCTTTAATCTTATTAACTTTTTTTTTATTTTAGCCAGTCTATAAAAATGTTATGATATATTATTTTCTTTTCCTGTTTATCTCTGAAGAAAACCTGGTCATTACAATATACATATATGTACATATATATTAGGGATGTTCCAATAACATTTTTTCTGTCCAATACCAATTCCGATACCTGGGATTTAGGGATCTGCCGATACGAGTACCAATAAGGTCCCTGTGTTATTTTATTAAGAGGTCTAATAATTCTATTTCTTTCTTCATCTTCATGTGACAGTGACATGGACCTGAATGACATGAGAATGATACATTTTTGCTATTGCTAGCATGTCCAATAACAACTTTGGGTTAAATATGAGATAAAGCATGATAAAGCTAGTTTCCTCCTTTAAATCCTTTAAATTACATTTATTTTTGACAGCTTTAATATTTATACAATTCATGTTTCATGTCGAGGTGCCCCTGAGCAAGACACTGAACCCCTACTTGCTCCCGATGGGTCGTGGTTAGCGCCTCGCATGGCAGCTTCCGCCATCAGTGTGTGAATGTGATGTTTATGTAAAGCGCTTTGGATAAAAGCGCTATATAAGTACAGACCATTTACCATGTTTTATTAACACATGAAAACCATGACTGCCACAGAACTGTCTTATTTATTGAGTAAATAAACTCGGATCAAATAACTTCTGTTAAAAACTATCTTAAAACTGGATGTTTTCCACAAAGGACAGGAGCTGCTAATCCAGGACAATAAATTCTAAGAAGCTGTCTGTTATTGCCGTGGCTTTCTGCTTTCTTCTGCAAATTCCTCATGTTTTTTAAAAGCATTTGCCAACATTTGTTGTTGCTGCAGTTCGTTGCATCTTTCCTTTAAGGCTACACACCCAAATGCTTTATAAAGTCAGTGGTGGTAAATTTGGCAGCATTCATGTTTCTTCTGCAAAATTCAGCCCTGCATAGTACGCATGTCGCTGTTTTGCCAGCAGGATTTTCTAACGAGTAAGGAAGCCAAATTATTAACATACCACTAATGCTAAATGTTAGCACAAGAGTGACTCGCGTGCAGCTGCTTCTGCACTTACCAACTCAAAGCAATGGTCACACAAGATTGCATAACTTCATGTGTCTGCGTATGGTGTTGTTGTGCAGGAAAAGAAGAATTATGATTCCGTTAGGTTGGTGTACCCCTACCCTTGGGATTGGCAAATACTATAAATACATACATATATGTGTGTGTGTATATATATATATATATATATATATATATATATATATATATATACACACACATATAAATATAAATATATATATATATATATATATATATATTTCTCAGTATCTTCACTCTCAGGCTTGGAGTCTGATTCAAACATAAATGGCTGAATTCCATAAGCTGCTGCTTGGTCAAGTTCGCTTGCTTTCACTAAGCTGTTGATGTTTTGGAGTCGGATACTGTGCATGCAAGGGGCCAGTCCCCCTTCCGACTCTGGCCTCCTTGTGGCCAATCAGCACACACCTCATTAACATTGGTCAAAAGCTTGCATGAACTCTCACGAAACAAAGTTGTGGTATGAGCAAAGGGTCAGAACATGCTCTATAATTTTTTTTTTTTTTTATTTATTTTTTATTTAAAGACACTTAGAGGAAAGTGGATACATGGATCCTTCTGAACTACTGAACAACTGAAACAGTTAGAAAAAGGGATTAAGTAGGAGAACATTTTTGTCACTGAAGATACAGTTTGGACTTATGTGTGCACCTTGTTGAGTAATTGAAAGGTACATTTATGTTCCCAAGTAGTGCAGTAAATATTTTGATATAAAGTTGTGTCATCTTGTGGAAAGAAAATACAGGTTAATGAATGGATTTGTGTATATATATTTTGTATTTATTTATTTTTTTAAATGGGCAAAATATCACTACAAATTTTTCAACTATTTCCATATGATCCTAATTTGTTCTTATGGTAGCTATGGCTCAGCAACAAGCTTTTGTATCCCTAAAGGTACAATTAGGTACCTTATTTTCTGAGAATGTAAGATAAAGTTGAAGATCAAAGTTGTTATTTTTATATTAGAAAAAAAAAGATGCTTCACACAGAGGTTTTAGAAGACCTTAATTAGACTATCAGGATTGCGTTGTGTTAATGTCATCATGTAAAAAGGTCAGGCAGCGTTCAAAGCCAGAAATACTCTGAACCCTCCAAACCTTGTAACAACAATCCGCAGCTATGAGCTCGTCTAAGCCGTATACAACCCCCCAAAAATTTTTGCAGGGGCATGAGAACTAAGAAGATAGCAAAGCTGATGTATTCATGTGTTCCAACAGGTTACAGTTAATTAAGCAATAAGAAGTTCTGGAGGACAAACATTTCTAAAAAGATAAAGAAAAACTTTAAGAGATTTTCTCATAGAATTGTTTAATGGTGAGTGAATCTAAGCCTTTGACTGGCCTAATTTCTGTCAGTTTTCTCAAGTAAAGTTAGCAAGAAAACATTTTAAAAAGAAATCTGTATTTAACTATAGTGTTAAATAACTTGCAACGGTTTATCTGGTTTCCAGTGTACACAATAAACTTGCTGGTATTTATAACATTTATAATCTTATTAGGATTTTTTTTTAACTTGTCCTGTCCAGCATCATAGCAAGCAAAATGATAATCTGGTTGTTGTATCGTGCTGAACAAATTTGCTCTGCCAAGGGGAGGCTTATGGGTATAAGGCTCCTCTTGATAATCTGATTAATTTATTTACTTTGAATCATGGAACCTATGTAATCTTGAGGAATAAGGTGTGATCAGTGGTGAAGAGTGGTGAGTGAGATCGTGCAAATGCGACGACGCCTCTATGGAGGTCAGAGTCAGACCAGGGCAGCCCAGAGATCCGGGCCCTCAGCAGCAGCCCCGGAGCACTAACCCAAGCTACCGCACCACAAAGACGACTCCAGCCCCACCCGGAGGGTGGCAAAGGAGAGCCGCAGCCAGAGCACCCTGTAGTCTTGGGGCACAGGTCCCAGTGGAGCAAGATTGGCAGCCGCAGGCCCCACCAGGGCCCCAGGAGACCAGAGGTCCACCCCGCATGGCACACACGCCTCCCAAGTCCCTACGTGTGTGTGTGTGTGTGTGTGTTTGTGTGTGTGTGAGAGAGAGAGAGAGAGAGAGAGAGAGAGACAGATGTAAGGGGGATGTAAGTCCAAAGGGAAGCAACTTAAAAGGAATTTTTAAAATGCAGATTTAACCACTGAGCTATGACAATCACAGAAAGCATGACTTAAATCACATTAGATCATATTTATCTCCCACAAAACCAGAGATGGATCTCCTCTACGTAAAGCTCCTAATGAGCGTCCTGCCACTGTGTTCCTGCGCAGAATGCCTGCCCTGTTCATGATTTCCAGCCATGCACACAGATAATAATAATCGCTGGGCTGTTTATTTGAGGCATAGAGAAGAGCTGGTTGCTGGGCCATGCAAAAACCCTGAATGCTTCATTCATCCTAACCATAGTGGCCTCAAAACTGGGCCTCCTCTGGACCATGTTGCTTTGGGGGAGAAGGAAACAGACAAATCATTACTCTTCTGTTTTGTTAGTGGGTCGTTCCACTGGGACCTCGCTCTGCCAAGATCTATTCAAGCTCAACTCTGCTCTCCTGCGTAGCCTTTTACACATTAGAGGCTCTGTTTTTTTTTCATTGTTTACTTCATTTTGTTCTTTCTTACTCTCATACTCTTTATCAGGCACCTGCTTTATGTCTTTCTTTGTAACAAACATGCAACGTGACATCAAGGCCAAAAAATGTGGTCTCTCAGCCCAGTGACAAAATCAAAGCCTCTATAGAGCAGAAAATTGCCCTTTCTGGTCCCTTAAGTGAGGCTTGGAATTAGATAGCAGTGGTGATAGCTGCCACAGAGGTTCCACTTAGCAGCTACAACTCTGGGAAGGTATCAACCATTCCCCTTATGGAAGCTGATATAGAAAAATATCAGAATGCATCAGGATTTGGGGCATAATTTGGAAGAAATCCAGGAGAAGTCTGAAAGAATGAATGGCAACTGTTTATCTTTGTTGTTGTTTGTTTCACCACTTTTGTTTCTATTCGTGGCTGTAGTTTAGAACAAAACCTGCTAAAAGGAAAAGAAAAAAAAAAAAAAGCTTCAGTGTGAAAACATGTTGAAAAACATTTATAGATCCATTTTTCATCAACTCTGTTGTTATTTAATTTCCCAAAAGATGAGTTTCTCCTGGCCAGTTTAATACTGCTGCAGGCCGTTCCCACAAACAGTGAGCCGCCCGGGGTGGCCTTTCAGCTGCCTGATGAGCTGTCATGAAATGGTTGCTATGATGGAGCTCCAGCTGACCAGTTTCTTGTGTAGCCAAAAAAAACAAAATTTAATTTTAAAAGGAAAAGAACCACAGCATGTTCCTGCAATATATGTCCCCTCTGAATTATAAATCAGCTCAACTAATTCATTATCAGATAATCAACTGCACTGTTGCACACACCCGCGTCACATGCTCACTGACCTGAATTAATATGCATCAAATAACCTTTTGACTGCTTCATTGCACATTGAACAGGTGAGAAAAATGGCAAGACTTTTATCATGTTGATTCACTTTTTTGCCAAGCATGTGTGAAAGCAGCCCTGGGGAGCAGACTGTAAACAGAATTCACTGGAAATGTCATTTGTTTTCATGCACTGACGAGTTCTCAATCAGCCCAAAATGCAAATTATTTTTTTGAAGCATTATATGGTGTGATTGGTCTTAATGAGACAATCTGTTACACCCCTGTTGTAAAATCACATTCATGATTAGGTGCCGATACACACGTGTCAGACTCCAACTTCAGTTTCCACTGGATTTTTGTTCCACATTCATGTATTTATGCAGAACAGCGTCTGAGTCTTAAGGCAGTCACAATGAGCCATTTTTCCCTAGCTGTTGATGTTATTTGTATTAATGACTGCAAGAATGGTTGATGGTAAATATATTTTAATCTCTCTTAAGATGAATGTTGAATGATTAGACAGAGTTTAATTTAAATGGTTTATTGGTTAATGATGTGTGTGTGAGTGTGTGTGTGTGTGTGTGTGCGTGCGTGCATGGTAACAGAAGCCAGGAGTTTTCCATGCTATGCTCACCTGCAAAGACAAGGTAGATATGATTGGTTTGGCTGAGCAGCTAAGAAACTTTTTTAAGATTTTAAGTAAGGTAGTAAATAGTGATAGCCAAATGAAGCCTTATGAAGCTCTCTAGCAAACTGGAAAATTTAGGAAATGGTTAATTTCTCGAGGCTTCATGTGCACACGAAGCCACCTGCTGGTCAAAGTGTATAAAACAGGCAGCTTTGATGGAATCCATGACAAACGGCATTTTGTGTCAGTAAAGGCTGTCTGATCAAAGAAATATGACCATAGAATTAGCTTCTATCAACACAGTGTTATATAGTGAGTAGCCTTTATTATGGATATATTCTATCATATGCATGACATTAAATTTGATCAAAATTCATTCCCAATGGGAAATTGACAAAAAAAAGACAAAAAAGGTCACTCCTTGAGTAATCGCTGTATTTCAGAGTTAGCATACCCATCAACTAAGCTAAAACCTTTGAACAAATGTGAACATACAATGTGTGCAGAATTATTAGGCAAATGAGTATTTTGATCACATCATCCTATTTATGCATGTTGTTCTACTCCAGCCGGTACAGGCCTGAAAGCCTACTACCAATTAAGCATATCAGGTGATGTGCATCTCTGTAATGAGAAGGGGTGTGGTCTAATGACATCAACACACTATTTCAGGTGTGCATAATTATTAGGCAACTAAAAAAAAAAAAAAAATTATTAGGCAACTTCCATTCCTTTGGCAAAATGGGTCAGAAGAGAGATTTGACGGACTCTGAAAAGTCAGAAATAGTGAGATGTCTTGCAGAGGGATGCAGCACTCTTAAAATTGCCAAGCTTTTGAGGCGTGATCATCGAAAAATCAAGAGTTTAATTCAAAATAGTCAACAGGGTCGCAAGAAGCGTGTTGAAAAAACAAGGTGCAAAATAACTGCCCATGAACTGAGGAAAATCAAGCTGCCAAGATGCCATTTGCCACCAGTTTTGCCATATTTCAGAGCTGCAACATCACTGGAGTGCCAAGAAGCACAAGGTGTGCAATACTCAGGGACATGGCCAAGGTAAGGAAGGCTGAAAAACGACCACCGCTGAACAAGACACACAAGATAAAAGGTCAAGACTGGGCCAAGAAATATCATAAGACTGATTTTTCTAAGGTTTTATGGACTGATGAAATGAGAGTGAGTCTTGATGGGCCAGATGGATGGGCCCGTGGCTGGATCAGTACAGGGCAGAGAGCTCCACTCCGACTCAGACGCCAACAAGGTGGAGGTGGGATACTGGTATGGGCTGGTATCATCAAAGATGAGCTTGTGGGACCTTTTCGGGTTGAGGATGGAGTCAAGCTCAACTCCCAGTCCTACTGCCAGTTTCTGGAAGACACCTTCTTCAAGCAGTGGTACAGGAAGAAGTCAGCATCGTTCAAGAAAAACATGATTTTCATGCAGGACAATGCTCCATCACACGCATCCAAGTACTCCACTGCGTGGCTGGCCAGAAAAGGTCTAAAAGAAGAAAAAATAATGACATGGCCTCCTTGTTCACCTGATCTTAACCCCATAGAGAACCTGTGGTCCCTCATCAAATGTGAGATCTACAGGGAGGGAAAACAGTACACCTCTCTGAACAGTGTCTGGGAGGCTGTGGTTGCTGCTGCACGCAATGTTGATCGTGAACAGATCAAGACACTGACAGAATCTATGGATGGCAGGCTTTTGAGTGTCCTCGCAAAGAAAGGTGGTTTTGGTCACTGATTTGTTTTTGTTTTGTTTTTGAATGCCAGTAATGTATATTTGTAAATTTTGATTTGTTATATTGGTTTCCCTGGTGAAAATAAATAAGTGAAATGGGTATATATTTGGTTTTTGTTAAGTTGCCTAATAATTATGCACAGTAATAGTCACCTGCACACACAGAAATATCCTCCTAAGATACTAAAACTAAAAAAGCCCCACTCCAACTTCCAAAAATATTCAGCTTTGATATTTATGAGTCTTTTGTGTTCATTGCGAACATAGTTGTTGTTCTATAATAAAATTAATTCTCAAAAATACAACTTGCCTAATAATTCTGCACACCCTGTAGTTATGTATTCTGATTATTTTATAAAAGTAGCTTATTTAATTTGTACAAATCAATTGTTTGAAGTTATATTCATGTTCTGTCTCACTTCTAAAATATGGGATTGGTTTAGTAGAGGATGGTAAAAGGGCTCATTAAAACCAGCTCAATGATCTGCAGTTCACAGAAAAGAAGTTACCTCACTTTGCCTACAGCAGTTAATCGCATATTGCAGACGCGAATGCTTAGTGTTAATTTCTGAGAATGCGCACAAGCAACACTTCAAACAAGTGTTGTCTTCAGTCTTTTTCAGTTGTCTTTAATTTAATGTTTAAGTTTTTTTTTTTTTTTTCAGTGGTACAGGAGCAACAAATACCGTAGTTATCAGAGCATCCTCTCGCGGCTGTAGACGGTAATGTTTACTCGTTGGTTCATGTTAGTCAGTATGAATTAACATTTAAAAACATGATAAATTAGTTTGCACCTGACTATAAGTTGCAGGACCAGCCAAACTATGAGAAAAGTTTGACTTATAGTCCGGAAAATACAACACATCTTAAATTAATTTTAGTGAAATTCAATCTAGTTAAAGTTGTTGAGGTCAGGGATCTGAGGAGGATTCATCCCTCCATCAGACCTGTTGCCACTGATCCTCAGTCCAGTACTTGTATCATGTGACATACCTCAACCTTTTCTCCCTGTTTCCCTTCCTTAAGAGTGGCTTCTTGACAGTCACTTTTTCATGGAGACCATTTCTGATGACATTTCAGTTAATTAGATGGGTCACCTTATGGTACAGGTGCAGCTCTCTGGTCCTGTGTCAGGTTTTTACTAGATTTTCTTTTTATTATCATTATTAAATCTTAAGGACATATTTTTCAAATCCTGTACATTTGCTGTAAGTAGGTTTTTTTTTCTTTTTCTTTTTTTCATTTTTTTTTTTTTTTTTTTTTTTTTTTTGCCTGTCCTTCAATTTCCTCAATTATTTGGGGACATGCTGCACACAATGCTGAGACATGCCAAGTTTTCAGCTAATAGCTCTTTGGGAATCACCTTGTTGGTGCATCAGGCCTATTTTCCCTCAGTCAAACTGCATTATCTTTTGCACTTCTTTAGATAATATAAATGTATATAAAGGGAACAAATTATGTGTCCTTGTGAAAGGCTGCTGGTAAGAAAGTACCAAAAAATACTTTTTGAAATTGGTTTACTGTTATCTGTTATGTGTAAATACAAGACTGGTTGTATCTACACCTGTTGAGTCCCTGAGTTCATGCTTGAAATGCTCCTAAATCGGTATTCAGTGGCTTATCACAAAAGATTAAAAGAAAAAAAATCTTGGGGCTTTGTACAGGCTCGGGCTGAATGTGAAAAATACTGTCACTGCCCAAAAAAAAACTTTGAAAGACCTTCAAAAATCCTTAAGAACTCTTGCTCAAGCCCACCTTAAAAGATCAGCAGGATGTCTGGCTGCTTGGAAGAAACAAAAATGTACGTGTACAGTTTAATATTGCTTATTTGACTAATTTTTTATTCTTTAAACTACACTATATGAGAATTACACAGTTTTTGTTGTTCATTTGCATTAAGATCCGAATAATTTTGACAAAATACCCTGATATTAGTTGCATGTCGGGGGAAAACCTGCTCAATGGTTTTCAGTTCTTTTAGATTAGGCAAAGACCAAAAAAGCAGCACATCAAGGCCAGCAGTGTTCCCGAGTGAATTTACCTCCAAGCACAAAATATTGTCATGATAAAATGTCCTTCAAGTTTCCTCAGAATGCTGGCAATCTATCTTGAAAGCAGTTCATATCTGCTCTGGTGCATCTTTCCAGGCAGGGAGGAAAATCAATGGCTAAGCTAAGTAATGAGTTCATGCTGCCTGCAGCAGCGAGTGGAGTGGCACTGCCAGCTGTGCATCAAGGGGAGCGAGGTTTTCAAAGTACAGAGTCCAAATCATGTGCTGCACAACAATTCAGCTTCCCAGGGATGAGCAATGATTCACCGCTCACCATGGCTTCCTTATCAATACAGCTCACCCTCCCCTCAGCTAACACCTCCTGATTTGGCTCTGAACAAATTAATTTCTCTTACAGTGTAATTCATCATAGCCCCTGCAGTTGGAGGAGAGAAGTTTCATAACTGTCAGGAGGAACACATTCTTTTTTTTAGATATTCACTCAGTTCTCTGTTTCTGCTGACTTCTTATTTGCCTTTATTTATTTATTTAGTTGGTTTTTTTTTTCAAGTAAAGGCAAAATAAACTGTTGAAGTGAGTTTTGTCTTGAGTTTTGTTGAAGCTTGACTTTTCATTCCTTTTCTCCCCTTCAATCCAGTCATTCATTTCTTGTGCATAACTGTGACCGTCAAAACCCAACACAATGTGCAACCTGCTGTCTGAGAAGAGGAGTTTACATTCGCTGAGCAATCAGACACATGGTTGTTTTCAGTCATTGCACTTTATTAGCCTGGATTTTACTTTACAGCTTGAATTTTTGGTGTTAAGAGAATATAAATGTTTTTCTTTTCGTGCTCGTTTTTAATTGTTGCATTTCATAATCTCATCTTTTCCATTATTCTATTTCAATCGTTTTTTACATGCATCTTGCCAAAGCTAAAGAACAAACATACTCTATCTACATTCTTTTTAATCTGTACATGTTGCCTCTTGAGGATGTCATCAGGACACTATGTATTGATACTATGCTGATGACACACAGATTTACATTGCCGTGCCTCCTGATGATATAGAACCAGTTAATGTCATTTGTATGGGTGTAGTAGGATGGGGGTAGTGGTAGATGGTGCCCTGGTTCCCGGGATGTGCGGCTGGAACATTTGGGTAGAAAGCATTAACTTTTTTCTACACATCATTTTTGTAAATAATTGTAATTCAGGGCTCCAGACTAACTTTTTTTCACGAGGACCACAGTGGACCCTAACTCAAATTTTTAGGAGCT
Source organism: Melanotaenia boesemani (assembly GCF_017639745.1). NCBI lineage: Eukaryota > Metazoa > Chordata > Actinopteri > Atheriniformes > Melanotaeniidae > Melanotaenia > Melanotaenia boesemani. The sequence goes on from NC_055693.1 coordinate 30,342,410, forward strand.
CAAGCAGAAAATTTAGGGGTGCACACTGAAATCACCTTGCATAACAAATTTTCACATTTCCTCTCATTTTCACTGTATTAGTAATAAATACTTGAACAATAAATTCAGAAATTACAATGTTTACAATGCACTTTTTTTTTTTGCAGTTGACATAAAAAAACATCTTACTGGCTGCACAAATACAAAACAAGTAGACATAGAACTTTTTATAATAAATCAAATCTAATCAGATTTGATTTGATATTCCCTTTGTAGTCGAAGCATAATGGCAACTTTGTCAACATCATCCTACATAGGGCATGTAGTTCCTGGCAATAAACAGCTTCAGGGACCGATACTCCTCTCCAACCACTGTTACCAACTCCTCAGTTAGAAAAGTAGCTATTGGCTGTCCTAAAAGTCGCTAGAAGTCACTAATTAGTATAATTAGCCTAGTATAGTTGTAATGGATGCTGCCATAAAGAGGGATGCCGTGGCGAAGGCAAAAATTGATAAAAAATAAATAAATAATAATAATAATTAAATAAAATTAAAAATGAAAAAACGACAACCTAAAAATGTTTATACTAACAAAAAATTAAATAAATAAAATAAAATACATAATAAATAAAATAATAATTATGTCAATATTTTCTTTTTTTTTTAGTTCAGTTTTTTTAACTTTATTTTGCTCTTTAATTAGGAGTCTTTAACATTTCACATCACTTAACTTCATTAATGGACATTACTCTGATGGTAGGCCAGAGCAGGATCCTCCAGCAGCAGCTTTGTACGTTTCATTTTCAGCCTGGTTATGAAACAGAGGTGAATGTTGTCTGCTGAGTGGCTGGCCATTTGCCGTTTTTGGATCTTGGGCTGCTGGCGAGAAGACCAAGCCTCGTATGAGTGCTTTAATTTGGATGGAGCAGGGGTCTGCACAGAACCTGCTCCTCTTTGGGAAGAGTAAACTACATTCATTCACGTCAGTCTACAAAAGTCTCCAATAATACCAGAAAAAGTCGCTAGACTTGTCGTTGGTGTCTTTAAACAATAATAAAAATAAATAAATAAATTCACTAGAGGAGTCTGAAAACTCGCTAAATATAGCAATAAAAGTTGCTAAGTTGGCAACACTGAAATAAATTCCCCCAAGACCCACCTCTTTTCACACATAAGCCAATCAAAGTGGTCATTCGTCCCCGCTCACACACACATTGGCTGTCGTCTTCTTCGTTGGTGTGCATCTTCTTTTCGTATTGAAGTTAGCTTGAGTTGGCAAACCAGCAGCTAATTTGTGCATTTCTGTGAACTGCTGGGCTGAAGAGGGGAGCAGAAGTTTGTTAGCGACAAAATAAATTAAATTATAACTACTACAAGAAAAAGTTTGGCAAATGTATTGGTCGCCACCAGTAGATTTTAATTTTTTAAATCGCGCGTTGAGGTTGTTTTTGGTTTGTTTTGTTGCTGGCCGCTCGCTTTGATGACAGAAACATGGCGTTCATGTCTCCCTTCCCTGCTGCAGCGGTCCAACTAATGGAATAAGGAGAGAGCGGGTTTATTAAAATGAACAGACATTTTCTGTCTGGAACTTAAGAAAGACGAAGAAGAACCGACACTAAAATTTGTCTGTCAAAACTCATACAGATGGACAGAACATCATGATTTTTGGACGGGAAACTGCTCCCAAAAGACAATGAGAAACTTTTTATTCATTATAATTTTTTTAATAAATGCTTTTTTAATTTAGGCAAGACAGCAAAGGTAAGACATGTTTTCTGACTTTTATAAACGTAGAGCATAAATCGGGCCTTCTTCTGCCTCTGGTTTGGAGGCATCATCTGTATTTACATATTTTTTGGACTTTGTGTACCTGGTCTTTAATTATTGTTGTCTTAACTGTGTTTGTTGGTGATAGAAATGGTTTTACTGAGCTGTTGGCTGAGATTCTGGACTTTCTCTGGATACCAAACATGTTTATAGTTACATCTACAGACCTGACGCTACACCTGGAAACGAGATGTTAACCCCTTAAGTCCTGGTAGTGGAGGCTGCAGGTGCAGAGGTGAAGCTAACAGTCAAGCTAAGAATGAAAGGTTACAGAATTTATAGGCAAGAAATCTGGAAAATTAAGCACTAAAGGTGCATGGATGGAAGTTATTGTGCATATTGTGAATATTTCTCTCTCCTCACCATCTAGAAGCTGTGAGATTCTCATCCTGCTTTCTGTCTGTTCACCTGATGCTGATATTCATCACATATTGTTCCTTGTGTGTTTAGAAGCAGCTTCACAGCTTTAAATTCATCCTGCTGACATTTTACCTTTTAGTTAGTAAATCCTGAACATTTCATCCTTCTTTCTCATAAATATTTGATTTTATAAATATATATGAAGAAATATTTTAACTGTTACTGTTTAAAGAGAAAATTGCTGCTAAACCTGTTTGTGTGTTTAGTGCAGGGGTCTGCAGCCTTTCCAATCCAAAGAGCCATTTTTCCCTCAGCCAGCTAAATAAAACTACTTTAGAGACGAAAATGTTACCAGACTTTTCAAAAAGGAAACTTAATATATATTTTTAATGAAGAGCCACCATAGGATATTTGTTATTGTTAGAACCACATTTTTAATTCCATTTTTAAGGTTTTAAAATAAAGAAAAACATAAAACTTTTATTTAAAAAAAGAGGACAGACAGACTTTCTTCTAAGGGATGTAGATATTTGTGGAAAATTATATAAAAGAAAAAAAAGTCCCTGTTTTCCAACCTAATGACAAGAAAGATAGATTTACAAAAAATATTTTAGCCACGTATTTAGAGGCATTGTGGAAGGTCCAGAGAGACACTTGCAGCTCCGGAGTCGCAGGTTGGAGACCCCTGATGTCGTGTTAGTAAACCAAAACTTACTGCATTTTCTTTTTATAGCTGTAGGCCTTCTTTTAAAGGAAAGAGACATTTTGCGCATAACAATGCAATTAATCATGATTAAAAATTTTTATTGTTGCCCAGCACTAATATAAATATATATATATATATATATATATTATTTGTATATTGTAAGGGACAGTTTATGTAAGATTGTTTTTTCCTCCTTCTGCTTGTTTCTTTCTTGTTTTTCATCTATTTTTGTTTAAATGTTGTAAGAATGAACTACAAATAAAAAAAATAAACTTCTTCCGGTTAGACCCGCCTATCATCCTACATGTTTTGGATGTGTTTACCCATAATGCAGCGCCCTGAACTCACAATGCACTTTGGTTTGTAGTCTGCTTCCTGTATTCAGTCCGCTTCTTTGATTAGAATCATAGTTTGTTTGAGCATTAACAATTCTCCAAATAAAACAGACTTTCTAAGCAAATGGACTAGGATTCAAATCAAAAAGGCTGGTGTGAATGCCTCCTCCCTGCACATGGAAAAGCTCCAGCTGAGACTGAACGAGAAACACATCTTCTTCACACCACACATTTTGACTTACGGCAAAAATGGCAAAGGTGTAGAAATGATGGCTGCACCTCTGATTTTCATGATGTCACAGAACAAAATGTTCTTTTCACAGGCACTTGAGCCAAAGGCAGACAGACAAGATTAGGCTAATTAATAGGGTTAATAATATGACCAAATACCACCATCAGGAGACCAAAACAGCGGTAAAGGGACAGTAAATACTTATTCTTTTAGCTGACACATAAATAATATATTTTTTTCTTCTTCTTCTTCTTCTTTCTTCCCACTTGTCCCGTCCAGCATCATAGCAAGCAGAATGGTGGTCTTGGTTCTGTGCTGTTTACTCTGCTAAAGCCTGGTACACACATAACGATTTTTTTAATCTTATAAGATTTTTTATCGGTTTGAGACCTCACACATGAAGATAAAAAATCAGGCATTAAACAGTTTTGATCATAATGTGTGTGGCGTGCACTGATAATCTAATCACAGAACAACACACACATAACGATGCGGTCCTGCAACTCATCTAAGATGTAGTTCTTCGAGCCGGACAAACGTCGAAACGTAGAAGACAAAGCATAGCAACAACCGGAAAACACAACATGCAGCATGGAAGGGGATATATAGGCTGAGGGAATGATGGTGGTTTTGGGACTATTGTTAACAGAAAAAGCCAGAACTGAAAAAATAACACACTGAAGACGCCATGAACGTGGACTTTATTTACTTCCTTGTTCCCCAGCCAGCTCGCTCTCTGATTGGCTACATTCCTCACCATGTCAACACCCACGCAGTCACAATGCACGAGTCATCGACGTTCCTCAGAAATCGGCTCTGAAATATTGAACATGTTCAATATTCTCGATTGTCGGCTACGACCCGATTCAGAGCGGATTATCGGGACAAATCGTCTTGTAACACACCTCAGACCAAGTGATAATTGTACAGAAAAGTCTAAGAGTCATGATAATCGAGTGTTTGCCATCCGTGGTCAGAAAGAGGCAAAATCAGGACAAAACCAGCCAAAAAATTGTCATGTGTGTACCACGCTTGAGCGGAGCTTAATGGATATAAAGGGGTAGGGTGACCAGAAGTGAGAGACCAGAAGAGAAAAGGAGAGTGAAGAGAAGAAAAAAGAGACAACCATGTAGAAAGCAACAGCATCAACAGAAAAACCACCAGACAACCAGCTGCTACACCTGTAAGGAAACAGAAAACGAACTACAGCATCTGCAAGGAAAACAAAGATGACAATTGTCAGGAGCACCTTTAAAGACACAGACACGCTGAAAAAGGATAAAAAACATGAGTCACAACCACAAAAACATCAGCAACACAATAAAAACAAACAAAAACATATAATTATTAAAGTCATACTATCCTGACAGTGACAATGCTGAATGGGTATAAAGTTAACAGCTTTTGTTTTGTTTTGTTTTTTGACACTGGGTCAAACGTGGGTGATTTTCATTCGAGTTGTTTCACAAAATAATGACTGATGCCTTTATCACACACACAGACTGATAGGCCATGAATCTTCCACACAGGACACAGAAACAAAATATCCTTCTGATAGATATGTTGTGATAATGGAGTAGCATATATTTATCATTGTAATTCACAGCCAAACCACTGACTGGTGATCTATGTAAAATACACAATCTAAAGAGCAGAGAGCTTCAGCAGGGTCTCATGGTCATGACAGAGCGATTGTGAAAAGCAGTTAAAAACTATGCTGATGCTGAAACAAACCATCTACACCCTTCCCTCAGTATGCAAATCCCAGATCTGACACAGCCATGAGGGGGTTGGATCATTTGATCTTACCCAAAAGGCGGGATATGTAGGCTGGTTTGTTTGTTTTTTCCCCCTTTTTTGGTTTTGTGCATATGCAGTTTTCCTCCCTGCTTTTCCATCCGCACACTAAAGAGATTGAGGTGTGAAATCGTGAATCACTCAGGGCGCTATGTAATCACCTCCCTTATCAGCTGACCCAATTTTAATGGGATTTCCAATTCAATGCATTCTGTGCCTCTTGGTGCCATCTTGTGTAGTGAACATGTTTGGTCATCGCCCACGAGAGAGAGAGAGAGAGAGAGAGAGAGAGAGAGAGAGAGAGAGAGAGAGAGAAAGAGAGAGCAAAGACTTAGAGCTTTCAGTCAATATATACTCTTATTACTGTTGTGCTTTTACACACAGACAACCAATGAGTCCACATAAAATACAGATTTGCTTTAGTGAGCAACACAAATAGAAGGAAAAGCTAAATAAATACATACAGAGAAAGTTAGATATTATCTATCCCACCACTCTTACAAAAGCAGTCAATATTTTAGTGGATAAACCTACTTAGTTTGTCATTTTTGAATCTTTTTGTTATTTTTTCGACCATCATGTTTTTATATAAATGGTGGTCACAGTGCTGGTTGTCTTTGTACATCATTACATATTGTCAGTTAAACCAAAAACCAAAACCTCAACAACCAGTTATCACACCAACTCACAAACTGACTGACCAGTTACCCAGCTTCTGGTCCATCAATGATACACCCCACAACTGCAGAGTAATCAGAGTATTTCTGCAGATGACGGGACTTGTTTTGGAGGTCTGAGATGTACTGTACTTTATGTAGCTTCACACATAATTCAGGCTAAATTGTATTAAAAGCACTTGAGAAATCAAAAGAAAATTATCATCAAAACTTGCATTTGGACAGAGAAGTTCTAAGAACGCAGTTCTAAGAACAGGAGAACCGTTTCATTTTGCATTTTTCCACATGAGTCAGGGACTGATGTGACGCAACCATCTGAAACAGTGACGTGTTACTTTGGTGATTGTCCTTCCCTGGGTACTCAGGGCCCTGCATTGCAGCCCTGTGGTTGTGGTGAGTACCCAGTCTGCATTGATCTGGGTGGTTCCCATGGTGACGTCCTCCTTGGTCATGGATGGGGTGGCTCTTAATGTGTATGGATACTGTTTCCTCACGATTTCATCTGTGCTAAGAAATATGTTGGTTTATACTTTTACTTTAGACAGTTTGTTTCAGAGTGGGGTCAAGAGGTGGAGCTCTGTGTCCATTTAGTTTGTGTAGTGGGAGAGAAGTGTGTGTGTATGCTTTGATTAGTTTTTTGATAAACTTGAGTGTGTAATTGTGTTTTTAAGATGCAAAAACAATATTGTTTAATGTAACGCTGTTGTTATGGGTGAAAGTGCTTTATAAATACGGTTTGATTTATAATATATAATTGTCCTCAACAAATAAATGACTCACCTCTTAACTTTAGCTTCTCCTTAGATCAGGGTCACTCATTTCAGTCCTACGAGGGCCGCAGTCCTGCAGGTTTTTCATGTGTCCCAGCTCCACCACCCCTGGATCAGAGATGATTGTCTATGAAAATCCCAATATATCAGCAGTTTCTGAAATCTCCTTTCCTCGTCATTCTGTTGCTCAGTTTGAACTTCAGCAAGCTGCCTTGACCATATCTACATAAAAGCATTGAGTTTTGCCCATGTAATTGGCTAATTAGATAATTGTTGTTGACCTTTTAAGCTTCAAAGTAGCAAAACTGGGACAGACACCAGACCATATCTCCAGAGAGAGATCTTAAACCATAAGAGCCTGATGTGACTTATATATTACAAACAGTTTCTGAGACATGTTGCTTCAATTTATGGTATAAACTTTGTTTAAAATCCTGTTGAACACAATCTGATAGGCCTACTTGTCTTCTGTCCCCTAATAGATACCCAGAAGCAGAAAACCACATTATAATATTTTTAATGTATTACGTGGTAATAAATGGTAGATATTAAAATGTAAATTTTTTTGTTACATTTTGTTAAAGGGCCAAATAAAGACCTTATATAAAAAAAAATTGGACTTAAACTCTGGTTTCTGCATTTTTTCTTATGTACAGTATGCCATAAAAAAACTTTAAAAACTATAATTCCCTTCAATTTTTTTCTGTCCCATCCAATCAGGTCCAGCAATATAATGGAAATTCTGTAATTTAAAATAAATAAATAAGAATTTAATTAATCAGTCAGATTATCCAAAGAAGCCTTATACCAATAAAGCTCCCGTTAGCAAAGCAAATTTTTTTAGCACAACACAGCTGCCAGAACATCATTCTGTTCCTACGATGCTGGACAAGACAAGTTAGAAAAAATCTTTTTAAAAAAGTGACGCCTGAAGGCTTAACAGACAGTTGGCTGATGAGTACAAATAGACTGAAAAATGCTTAACTCGATAACGCAGGTAAACACGTACTGCTGTTTATTCCATAGACCTCTGTGCTAAATTTTTCCTCTTAAATTATTGATGCAATGACTGCCTGCATCTATGAGGTCCATATGCTTATGTTTTATTTAAAGATTTCCAGGGCAAAAATAATTGTATGAGTTTGCAGTATGCACACACACATGCACTTATATACAGATATCTAACATGTACTAATGCAGCTATTCACCATTACTAAGATGAAAAGTCACCTCATTGTGGCCTTTGATCTTCTGTTCATTGAATTTTGTTGGTGCACAGAGATGGATAATGATTCAACAACAACGATTCTAACATTTTACATCTCAGCATGGAATTCAGTGGCTTTATTTCATAACCAGGACTGGATTCATCAGGCAGGCTACAAGCTGTGACAGCTGAGTTATAAGTTAATGCTTTGACTGATGGATATGTGACTGTACCGTATATGTGTATGAATCAACTTCAAAGTCACAACTTGGCTCCACATATGACCTCGTTAGTTGAATCAAGCCATGCAGACACACATTATATGAGTTGCGGTTCAGATAATTGAGTATACAGTAAGTCATGGGCACTGTGGTGTTAAAATAGCAATGCACTTTATAGAGCAAGCTATAGACAACGTTAAGTGGACACAAAGAGAACCCTGGTAGCTCATAGGCTGCCAAAGGGCAGTGAACAGTGATGTCCTTCATGCTGATCTCAGTACAACCCTTTACTCTGCAGTATGGGAACTACTTCACATAAAATAGTCATAGCTAAGATAAACCAGTATCTTCTTTAGATAAGAGCAAAATTGTTATTGTTTTAGAGTCCCTCCTAGGAATTTTGATAGAAAAAAGAGATCAACAAGCATAAAGCGGAAAGATATTGTTGGTCTCCTTACTATAAACCCTCAAAGGCAGGAGTAGGATTTGGTTTTAATGTAACTTTGGCCATTAAATTGAAGTAAATAAGTTAATTTAGTGCCACTATTACAAAGGACAGGCCGGGATTTGCCTTCAGTACTTGAAAAACTTTTGTTGTAGATTCTGGAAAGATGCTGCATTGTGTGCCATGACAAAAGTTAAATGAAATAGCAAACAGACTAACAAGCTACTAGTTTAATTGTAATACTGGTTTTTAAACCTGTTAAAATAAAACCTGACTGAGAATATGAGTAATTTACAAAGGGTGTGTATTTTGGTTTATGCATCTTTTAATGTCAAGCACAAAATGATCTTTCCCCTTGTAAAACCTCAATTCCAAAGATTTGGGACTCCATGTGAAATGTAGGTAAAATCAGAATGCAATGATTTCCAAATCTCATCAACCCTTATTTTCTTCTCAGTCAAACACAAACAACATATCAGATAATGAAACTGAAACTTTTTAATATTTCATGAAACATGTCAGCTCCTGTTAGCTGCTGTATAATGTCAAACCTGCTGATTTAACTCCAAGCTGACATGGTGGTGTTCAGTCAGCTCCACAGCTATTTTCAGGCACCTACTAGAGACTCACACAATCTCAAGACTTCTTACATAGATAAGTGTGTATTATTTTCTTTTGCAGCCATCACGGTCTTGCTCTATGTGAGGGTAGCTTGTTTTCAGCTACCTCTGTTTCATATTGTTATTCATGATTCCATTCTCAGTGCATCACAAAGGGATCTTTAAGTGGGGATTTGTTATTAAAATCCCAAACTATCTATTTCCATCTGACGAGGGAGGTCACACATTAAGAGCGAAGCTAGCGACAGATCCACTAATCCATCATCGCTGCAGCTCATCAGCACAGCCATCACCAGAGATTGCCACAGAAACGATAAATGGTACAAAAGGAATGCAAGCGCAGGACTTCCACACCTTTATTTCAATATTGGTTAAACAGAAATGATAAGAAAAGCAAAGTCTGTTTTTGTAATGAAATCTTGAAAATGAGGCCTGTAATGGGCTCATATCAGCTTAATCAGTTTAATGTGCTGGTTCTGAGTCTGCAGAGAATTAAACTTTTTGTTTTCTGGGCTTCTTCACTGCCTTTAAAGCTTGAAAGGGAGTAGGTGGAACTGGGAGGGAGGGGGGAGGATGGGGCGGTGGGAGGATGTAGGAGGTTGGGGTGAGTGGCAGATGGTGCCCTGATTCCCGTAATGTGCGGCTGGAACACTGGGGTGGGTGCATGCTGGGTAGTTGTCTGGGGGGCTGGTCCTCCTAGGCATGATGCGGGCCCTCGGGGCTGCTGATCTTAGCCTGCAGGGGCCTGTGTCCTGTGACCGGGCGGGCCTCTGGCTGGGGCCTTCCTCTGCCACTGTTGCACGATCACACTCATCTCTGCTCACTCTTCGTTCCTCATCCTCTGCATCCTGACACAGTCACTGAGTTGTCCAGTGGGTTTATACACAAGAGATATTTTTTTTATGTATTGTTTGAGTGTTTCTGGTACGTTGGTGGTTCTTTTGGTTGATACATCTTATTGTTTCTGTCTCGGTTATTTATTTAGAAACTCCTGATGACTGTCAGCTTAGTTTTCCTGTAAAAGCTGTAGGAAATTCTCTGTTGTGTTTCTGTACAGGTGTAGCAGTTGCTTGTTTGGTGTTAGGTTGAATTGAAAGATTGTTGCTTCTGTCTACTGTATCGTTGTCTCCTTGTCCTTTTTTCTACTTTCCTTTTTACTGCTTTCATTATTCTCCTTTTTCTTTCTCCTCCAGTCAGATCCAGCAAGATTACATAATTTCCATCATTTAAGATAAATAAAAAATATACCCATAAACCTCCCCTTGGCAAAGCAAATTTGTTTGGCAAAACACAGATGTCAGACCATCATTTTGTTTGCCACAATGCTGAAAAGGACAAGTTGAAAAAAACCCTGGACAGGCCGCCAGTCCATCGCAGGGCGACATTTTATCATTTCACAGAAAACATGAGCTGATATTGAATCTGATGGCAGCAACATGTCTATAAAGTAGTTCCAGAGTGATGTTTAGCATTGTGTAGCATCCCCTCTTCTTTTAACAACTTTCACCTGTCCACTGATAACAAGCTGGATGCTCCCTCTCCTCTTATGTCTGCAGGACACAGCGTCCATGCTTTCCAGATAGAATTTTACATTTTCATCCATCTGACCACAGAACAGGTTTCCTTTTTCCTCAATGCAGTGATTTCCCGTAGAGAATTATGTCTGGTTTCAGTGCAGTGCTGCCTGAGGACCCCAAAAGAGCACAAGCTTCAGTCTTGTGCCACGCACACAGAGATTCCTTCTGATTCTCTAAATATTATGATTATATTATCCAGTGCAGATGGTGAGATCTTCAAAGTTTTCCCAAATTTACATGAGGAACATTTTCTCTGAGATTTCTCTGCCATGTTTAGACAATGTTTGTCACAAATTGATGAACCTCTGTCCATCTTTAAATCTGCGAGGCTTGATCTCTCAGAAATTATCTTTTTATTCACATATTACTGACCTGTTGTTATGATTTGTAACATCTCTTTCCCAGAGATTTTTTTTGCTGCCATCAAATTCAAAATGAGCTCATATTTTCCATGAAATGATGAAATGTTTCAGTTTCAGCATCTGATATGTTGTTGATGTTCTACTGGGAATAAAATATGACTTGTTGGGATTCTTAAATCATTGCCCTTTGTTTTTATTGACATTTTACTTTATGTACAAACTTTTTAAAAATGATTTTAGTATTATTTTATTAATAATTTAAAATGGTTAAAATGTGCTAAATGACCTGCTATTCTTTTGTGTATCATCTTTCGACCTAATTTACATTCTATTTGCAGGTTGTTGAAAATTCAGCTGCATGTGCTCCTGCCGTTACTGAAGATGAGAGTATTGAATAAACATCAAGAGGTTGTTTGGGAACTGTGGCAGTTTTCACCTGCTTTGTGTGATTTTAATAGTTGAAAAAATCTAAATGGTTGCATCAGGATACATTACTCACTTTGATTGCACCTTCCTCTCCCCCACACACTAAACGGTCAAGGTCTGCAATGAGCTCCAGTCATGCTGTGCATTTCTACAACATGTTTTGAAGTAGATATCACCAGCAAAAATGTAACCTCACAAAGATTAGAATCTACATCATGCTGTCATATTAAGGTGCTTTCTGCAGCCGCAGGTTACGCTTCACCTTGAGTTTTATATGTGCTGATTAGACTTTTTAAAACCACAATTGATGATACTATTCTCTTTACAGAAAATAAGACAAGTGCAGAGCTACATGCCAAGCCTGGTGGCTAGATTTTAATAGCTTTGCTAAGCAGAGAAAATGGCCCCTCATGAATCATTGAAGAATGGAGAGTTACAGCACAATGACAGCACCATAATAGAGTGCTAGGAGATGTGACGGAAGGTAGAGACCAGATTGCTGTATACCACCATCAGGATAAACATAAAACTGTGTCAGCCGCAGACGTCTTAGATTCCAGACAGAATCAGTCTTCACTTCATGTACTTGTTTGGCTGGTGATGCAATGCTTACCCTGAGCCTGAATCATCATCGTCAACATTATCATCATCCTCGTCAGTTGGTTTTACTTCTGTTTTTTCTGTAATGATTTAACTGAATCTGTCATTTCTGGAAAAACATATGGAGCAAGCACAAAAGTAAGTGAGAAGTGGCAACGAATTGAGCAACATAAAAAAAAAAAGTCATTTGCAATATGTCCAGTATGTGCAGTAAGACTTATAGTAAATTCCCTGTGCCTGCCAGTATTTTTAACCAGCTGGTCACCAGTCACTTAATCAGGTCCACCATCAGAAGATGCTGCACTGTGGTCATAAAGGGATGGACATGGTCAGCAACAATACTCAGGTAGGCTGTGCTGGTTAAACCAGGCCACGTTGGTGCTAAGGGGTCCAAAGTGGGCCAAGAAAATATCCCCCACACCATTACACCACCAACAGCTTGAACTGTTGATACAAGGCCAGATGGATCCATGTTTTCATGATGTTTCCAGCAATTCTGAGCCTACCATTTGAATGTGGAACTGAAATGGAGACTCATCAGACCAGCAACGTTTTTCCATCTTCCATTGTCCAGTGTTGGTGAGTCAGTGTGAATTGTAGCCTCAGTTTCCTGTTCTTAACAGACAGGAACAACAAGACCGTCTGGTCCTGACAATTGCTGCTCACTGGATATTTTCTCTTTTTTTAGACCATTCTCTGCAAACCCTAGAGATGGTTTGTGTGAAAATCCCAGAAGATCAGCAGATTCTGAAGCACTCAGACCAACCAGCAATCTTTAAATTACTTAAATCTCCTTCCTTCATCATTCTGATGCTCAGTTTGAAGTTTATCAAGTTGTCTTTATCATGTCCACATGACTAAATACACTGAGTTGCTGCCATGTGATTGGTTGACAAGCTGACAAGTGAGTGTGTATCTGCATTTTTACACTCCACTGTTAACATTATTTCTGGGAAATGAAACATTTTCATTTGTCAAGGTTGAGGCTGAAAAATCCTCATCACAATACAAGCTTCACTTCAGAGCTTTGTCACTTTCAGTGAAACAAATCTCACGTTTGGGTTTTTGCTTAAATGACTGTAGTTGATTCACCTTGTGCTGTGGCAGCCTAGAGTGAAAAGCAGTAATCTTCTGCTTTATTCTGACTCTATGGTTTATTAGTCTCGGTTTCATTCATTTGCCAAATGACAGCTCCAGATTTGTGTTCAGTTAAACGAGGGGGTTTTAACGACGTCCCTGTGAAAAGGTTTGTCAGAAGAGTCTGTTTCTGAGTTTTTTCCATCTTGGACCAACATCAGCTGGAACATCCAATAGAGAGCCTGCCATCTCACAGGTTTGATGGGTTATTTTCTCATTTTCCACCTTTATCTTTGCTTTTCTGTTTGTTTGTTTGTTTTTTTTACTTGTTTACTCTTAAGTTTGATTTATGTTCTGTTTTCTTCAGCATCTACCAAAACCAAACATGGTTCTCTGAGCATTTATACCTTCTTTACATTTACACGCACAGCGCTTGTCTGACTACTGACCTCATTCTGAATAAAAGCATTTTCTAATGGTGTTTTACATGAGCTGGATATTTTATTTGTGTCCTTTTATACATGTTGCAGAAAACAGTCTGATTGTTGACCATCGCCACATGTTTGCACCGATCCAAATGTTTCATGATAATCACATATCCCAGACTGAATTAATCAGGTTTCTCTCTCACCTTAGAAGTGTAGGGTTATTTGCTCTTTTAGTTTTTTACCTGCAACTAACATTACTTTCTCCAATATGAGGTCTTAACTGGTTGATGCTTGAATATTGCTGTGCAGACAGAAGGTCCTGCTGGATCTCCAAACCCCCAGTTATCAGCACTGATTTTATGTCACTGTTTTAACAATAATGCTAAAATAAATTAATAAATAAACATGACGTAAATATAAAAATAAATAAAATTGCAGGGAGAATATTGTATGTAATCATTGTAAGTAAATTTGATAAAATTGCAACCACTTACTTTTTTATATTTCCCTTTCCCAGGGAAAACTGTATTAGAGCAAAGTGGTGTGTGATTAAATATGACTGCACGAAGTGAACCAATACATCAGCTGGGCTTTTCACACCTGCAGGGCTTTGTTCCAGTGCTGTTCCCAAACCTAATTTCAATTTGGTTAGACTAAAAAAAGAGTTGATTCAAAACCTGAAAAGTTGGTTCTGATCTGGAAGCAGTTAAAAGTGGGCAAAGGCTTCACCTGAATGTCCGACCGCTGGGATACTTGTGTTTCTCTAAAGTTAAAAATAAAAAACAAATGCCACACAAAATGATAAAAAAGATTTAAAAAGTCAGGAAGAAGAACATGGGCAAAGGTGGAGCAACCAAGAAGCTAACCGAGTACTGCTTTTCATCTGTGGGTCTGCCACAAACGAAGACAGTTGTCAGAAAGAGATGTAGCTCTAAAAGTGAGGGTGAACATACACCTGATAAAAATACATTTCAGATCGACTAACTGAGGCCAATCAAACACTGAAATAATTCATTTTGAGTAAAACCTAAATGTCACTGCGCTGTTATGTTGCCTAGCAAAATTTCAGCAGGCAAGATTTATTTAAACTCCGCTGACATTTGAACATGTTTTAAATTTGCTGGGCCATCTGAATATACTGTTTATTTTGGGAAACTGTGGAGTTAAAATGGAGCCATCAACTTCAATGACCAATTCTCCAAAAGATTTACTTTTATTTCCGCAGTAAAGTCTCGGAACTAATAAAGCAAGACATTTTGTCTTTGTTATATAAATAAAATTGATAAATACAGTCACTTTTTCAATATAAAGGTATTCAATTTTCCAGCAGTGTCAGGTTTTTTAATCTCCGTTGCTATCAAAGAGAGTTTAATCCTCTTTTATTTTATCAGAGTATTAACATTATGTTTTCATTTCAGATCTTAGCTAATATTTTGAATATCGTCTATTTTTGCTCACTCTTCATGATACGTCTCATACTAATACTAATCATGGTCGCTGTGGAGCCATGTGCTAAACTTTCCTCTCCTCATGCTGGTGAGCTGATACCAACGAAAAGGCAACCAAAAGAAATCCAAAAAGAGAATCTGTTTGTAGCTGTGATTATGGCCTGAGGCAGCCCAGACCCAGAGAGCAGGTACAAGTAAATCAACCCTCTGTACTGAGTCGGAGAGACCATGTGTTTGAGATGCTATTACCCTCATTATTGTGCTCTTTGGCAGATCACAAAAGACAGCAAGCTGGAGCTCAGAAGCCTTATTACATTTTCACAAATAGTGACTTAGATGACTTCATTTTTAAATCACAAGTCTGTCCCATCTCCAGTATTCTGACTGTTCTTCAGCCTGTTAAAATGTGTTTTAGAAGATATCTGACTGGCAGACATACTTCTTTATTTCCTCGTGTTTTTTGTTATTTTAATAAAACACATGTTCAGTTACACTTCCCAGCTAATTTAAGCATAGATATACTTAGCTCCTTAAGTAACAGTCTACACAAATCAGCCCTTGTTCCACAAAAGCAGTAAATCAAATGACAAGCCTTCACTCGCCGAGAGTGATTAGAAACACCCATCTTTTTAATTTTAATTCACTATGTTAATAGACGTTGCCAGTTTCTGCTCTTGTTATCAGAAGCCTGCAGGCCTAAGAATTCCCTGCGCCACAAAAACCATTCCCCATCGGTCCATACAATTATCCTGGGAGTAACAGCATGCGTTAGTAAACAAGTTAAAGTGAACCTGCCTCTTGTGTATACTGTGATGTCAAGAGGAAACAACAGCAGGCTGTAAAGTTAACAATACAACTAAGAATAAAACTATAAACAATACCAATGATTTTACAACCTCATTTAACATTTAATTGGTTTTTACCCTCTTATGAAAACATAAAATACATTTTTAATTACATAAAGCCCCATAGAAATAGTAAACAAAAACTCCTTTATATGACTTCATGAGAGTAAGAGATGCTGACCTAAACGGCTCATGAAACATCACTGAATACAATGCTTGTCTGCACATCCCTGGCACTGTTTCTCCTCTTTATAATCACATTATGATAATTCGATGGCCTTCCAATTGTGTGCTGTATATTTCATCCATTTGGCTGCGATGTCTGCTGAATCAGGTGTTCTGGCAACTAATGCCCTTCTGCTAAAAGCACGAGAGTTTGTTGACAGTAGAGGTGGATGAGAGTAGAGGATTAGAGGAGCTCCTAATCATTTTGCTTCAGGTTCTGCTCTTCATCTCTGCAGGAGCAGCTGAATTTTCGCCGCTCCATGTAGCAAGGTTCAGTTGCAGTCCTGGATCAAACCATCCAACTGTGACTGAAGCTTTTAAGCATTATTGTTTAACTTTTTTCCCCAAGAACAATGTGAGGAGTAAAATAAGCTCAGTAATAAATAAAGTGGAAACCATAAAATTGACTGAAGTTGCTGCCTATATTTATAAATAGCAAGTGGTAAAAAGTTTAATGCAGAAATATTAGCACAAGGAAATGATAAATGCAAAAATATTGCACAGACACTGACACATTTAATACTCATTGTGTCATTATTTGGTGCACAAAGCTGTGGTTGAAGCCTCGTTTGTATTCAGTCCCTAATTATGTCTAAAATGTGGACAATGTAGATAGCGTTCAACTTTAGAAAATGAATTTCTTCTCAGATGGATGAAGTTTGGAGTACAGCAACAGGACATGCTCAAGCTAAGGAATTAATCCAATACAGTCACAAATTATACAACCCCAATTCCAAAAACATTGGAGCATTGAGTAAAATGTCAATAAAAAACAGAATGTAATCTTTTCAACTCATATTTTATTCCCAATAAAAAATAAACAATATACCAGGTGCTGAAACTGAGACATTTTACCATTTCATGGAAAATATGAGCTCATTGGAACCTGATGTGAGTAACATGTCTGTAAAAAGCTATCAAAAGGGCAACAAAAATGTCCGGAAAAGACACTGGCACAAATAAAAAACAACTGGAGGAGCATTAGACAACGAATAAGATCAACTAAAAGCTCAGTAACATGACTGGGAAAGAAAAAGGAGCATTTCAGAGAGGCAGAGTCTCTCATATGTACGGAGGTTCACCAATTTGTGACAAACATTGTCTAAACCAGGCATCACCAAATCCGGACCTCTTGAGCCAGTGTCCTGCAGGTTTTCACTGCATCCCTGCTGCAACACACCTGGTTCAAATGAAATAGTCAATAGTCAAGGTCTACACCAGCCTCCCATTATTTGAGTCAGGTGTGCTGCAGAGATATTGAAAACCTGCAGGACACTGGCTCAAGAGGTCCGGATTTGGTGATCCCTGGTCTAAACATTGCAGAGAAATTTCAGGAAAAATGTCAGTCAATGTAAATTTGGGAAGACTTTGAAGACCCCACCATCTACAGTGTATAATGTAACCAAAATATTTGGAGAATGAGAAGGAATTTCTGCATGGACAGCTTCCACATCTGTGAAGCTCCATCAATGCTGAAAAGTACATGGAGGTTTTAGAGCAACATCTGCTCCCATCCAGACAACGTCTCTTTCAGGGAAGACCTTGCAGGTTTCAGCAAGACGATGCTGAACCACATCCTGCATCCATCACAGCAGCATGGCTTCACAGGAGAAGAGTCCGGCTGCTGAAGTGGCCTGCCTGCAGTCCAGAACTTTCACCAATACACAACATCTGGAGCATCATGAAAGCAGAAATCCAGCAACCAAGGTCCAGGACTGTAGAGCAGCTAGAATCCTGCATCAGACCAGAATGGGACAACATTCCTCTCCTAAAACTCCAGTAAGTAAGTAGTTGCAAACATCACCCCGGAACTACTTTATAGATGTGTTACTGCCATCAGATTCAATATCAGCTCATATTTTCTGTGAAATGATAAAATGTTGCCCTGCGATGGACTGGCGGTCTGTCCAGGGTGTACCCTGCCTCTCGCCTGCTAATTGCTGAAATAGGCTCCAGTTTCCCCGTGACCCTTAAATGGATAAAGCGGTACAGAAAATGGATGATAAGATGTCTCAGTTTTTGTTTTTTTGTTTTTTTTTTCAACTTGTTCTTTTCAGCATTGTGGCAAACAAAATGATGGTCTGACGTCTGTGTTTTGCCAAACAAATTTGCTTTGCCAAGGGGAGGTTTATGGGTATATTTTTTTTATTTATCTTAAATGATGGAAATGATGTAATCTTGCTGGATCTGACTGGAGGAGAAAGATAAAGGAGAATAATGAAAGAAGTAAAAAGGAAAGTAGAAAAAAGGACAAGGAGACAACGATACAGTAGACAGAAGCAACAATCTTTCAATTCAACCTAACACCAAACAAGCAACTGCTACACCTGTACAGAAACACAACAGAGAATTTCCTACAGCTTTTACAGGAAAACTAAGCTGACAGTCATCAGGAGTTTCTAAATAAATAACCGAGACAGAAACAATAAGATGTATCAACCAAAAGAACCACCAACGTACCAGAAACACTCAAACAATACATAAAAAAAGTATCTCTTGTGTATAAACCCACTGGACAACTCAGTGACTGTGTCAGCATGCAGAGGATGAGGAATGAAGAGTGAGCAGAGATGAGTGTGATCGTGCAACAGTGGCAGAGGAAGGCCCCAGCCAGAGGCCCGCCCGGTCACAGGACACAGGCCCCTGCAGGCTAAGATCAGCAGCCCCGAGGGCCCGCATCATGCCTAGGAGGACCAGCCCCCCAGACAACTACCCAGCATGCACCCACCCCAGTGTTCCAGCCGCACATTACGGGAATCAGGGCACCATCTGCCACTCACCCCAACCACATCCTCCCACCGCAACCATCCTCCCCCCTCCCTCCCAGTTCCACCTACTCCCTTTCAAGCTTTAAAGGCAGTGAAGAAGCCCAGAAAACAAAAAGTTTAATTCTCTGCAGACTCAGAACCAGCACATTAAACTGATTAAGCTGATATGAGCCCATTACAGGCCTCATTTTCAAGATTTCATTACAAAAACAGACTTTGCTTTTCTTATCATTCCTGTTTAACCAATATTGAAATAAAGATGTGGAAGTCCTGCGCTTGCATTCCTTTTGTACCATTTATCGTTTCTGTGGCGATCTCTGGTGATGGCTGTGCTGATGAGCTGCAGCGATGATGGATTAGTGGATCTGTCTCTAGCTTCGCTCTTAATGTGTGACCTCCCTCGTCAGATGGAAATAGATAGTTTGGGATTTTAATAACAAATCCCCACTTAAAGATCCCTTTGTGATGCACTGAGAATGGAATCATGAATAACAATATGAAACAGAGGTAGCTGAAAACAAGCTACCCTCACATAGAGCAAGACCGTGATGGCTGCAAAAGAAAATAATACACACTTATCTATGTAAGAAGTCTTGAGATGGTGTGAGTCTCTAGTAGGTGCCTGAAAATAGCTGTGGAGCTGACTGAACACCACCATGTCAGCTTGGAGTTAAATCAGCAGGTTTGACATTATACAGCAGCTAACAGGGAAGGTAGCTGACCAAACTGGAAGAATGTGTCGCTGTGCAAATCAGCACAGCAACACTGCAAGCAAAGTGCAGAGCAAACTTATTTACATAAACTGGAACTGAAAATGGCTTGTTTAATGTATTATCAGGTTTGGGTCTATTTGCAAAGTTGAAGGCCAGGGAAAAAAAATTGAGAGGCATTTAATTTGTTAAATATCAACCTAAGATGATTTCACAGTCAGAGAAATCTGCTTTATCAGGTCCACCTTGATAGTACCAGGTTGGACTTTCTATTACCTTTAAAACTGTTTTCATTTTTGGTGTCATAGATTCAAAAAGGTATTGGAAACATTCCTCAGAGGTTTTGCTCCATATTGACGTGACAGCATCACACAGTTGCTGCAGGTTTGTCGGCTGCATCCATGATGAGAATCTCCCGTTCCACCACATCCCAAAGCTGCTCTACTGCATTGAGATCTGGTGGCTGTGTTAAATTTTGTTTACCCCTCCATTGGAATGTGAAAAATTTTGTATTTTGGAGTGCTCGGGAGTAAAGGCGTAGAGGGGGTGTGGCCTCAAATTTTGTGCATCGCCATGAAAGACGAAATTGTTATAACTCCCATATAAAACAACATATCTGAACCAAAATAGCCACGTATGATACTAGTCCCATCCTCAAGACATCTACATCATAATTATTGGATTATGAATAGGCCACGCCCCCTGGCGACAGGAAGTCATGTTTTTTACTCGAAGACCCACTTCTCTGACATTTTGAACACAACCGGGGTCAAACTGGGTCAGACACATGAAAACAAGTTGGTGATAATATCTGGTGAAAACTGTTGCTCTACACTGCAAGACGAGACCGTGGCGCTATGGCGAACTTCGATGCCATGACATCATAAATCAATATAAGTCCCTCAATTTTGATCCAATCACCATCAAACTCACAGGGATTAGTCATGGTCCGGTCCCGAACAAACCCATATGACCACTTCCGGTCTAGCCCTAAGCCCCACCCACTTTCAGCAGGAAGTGTTTTTTTCAGATGCCGGGGTCCTTCTCCTCAGGCATGAACCCCAGACACTTGAAAGTGCTTCACAACAGGTCAAACCCTTTCATGATACCACAATAAAAATCTCAAGTTCCTTGCCAAACGTAACCATGGCGAATTTTGTTCCAACGCCATCAAACAGGAAGTACTTGTAACTCAACCGTTGTACCATCGATCTCCACCAAACTTAACAGGAAGGTTCGTAGTCAGAAGTGGGACTGAGCCAAATTGACATATGCTGGAATAGTGGCATAGTGGCTTGATAGTGCCCCCTACAATATTTTAAATTACCAGCCCCGCCCAACACGTGGACCGACATGCATGAAATTCACCACATTGATTTACCATGCCAGGATGTACAAAATTGCCTATTGGACATATAGGCTAATTTCAACAGGAAGCCGGCCATTTTGAAAAAGGTGTAATTTTTAGGGTAATTTTTGGCATTGCATTTGAACGAACTCCTCCTACAGATTTTATTGTATGTATCTCAAAATCACTCTGAAGCTTCCAGAGGCATGTGTGATCAAAAGTTATCAAAAACTTTCTCAAAGGAGAAAGGGCATGGCAGGGGCGTGGCCTCAAACTTTGATATCTCACCATGACAGACAAAATTGATTTAACTTACATATAAAACAACATATCTCAACCAAAATGGCCACGTAAGGCAAGGCAAGGCAGTTTATTTGTATAGCACATTTCATGTACAGGACCATTCAAAGTGCTTTACATAAAACAAAGGCATTGATGCCTTTTCCATGCTGTCCACATCTACATGTCCAGATGTTGTCAATGCCACAGCCCCACTCCCTGGAAACAGGAAGTACCACATTTTTTACCATTGAAAACCTTAAAATATATACAAACTCATCAATATCATCCTTGATGAACTCATTATTCCCAATATAGCAAATCTTTTTTAACATCATTATTAAAATAGCTGCCTGTGAGGTTTCAGTCCCTCGCCATCAAACAGGAAGTGGCTATAACTCTGGACTCGGTTGAGCAAAGGATACGGCTGTGAGCCTTGCTGGGGGAGGGAGGTTGCCGGCTGATGGGGTGGTGATATAGGCCGGAGTGGCGCCAAAGGTTCAAGGGCCTTCATTGCTGCTTGCAGCTTTAATTACAGTTGCTTTCATGATGTATTTTTTTTTCCAGCCAGATAGTTTTAGTCTTATTCTTTTTTTCCCCTAAACCTTGTTATGTTCTGCTGAGAAAACAGGTCAAATTACACACGTAAATGGCCCAGAAAACAGACCAAATATTGCATGTCCGTCTTTAACATAGACCACAAATGGGCCTTAAGGGAGAGCTCAGACACCCTGCAGAGTAGCTTAGGCATCTGGTTATGATGCCTTGATGGTGTGGTGTTGCAGGCACATCCCACCTGGAGTCTGGAAGGGTAGTCTGGGATTCTCTACTTAAACTTCTGCTTCCACAAACCAACCTCAGGTAAGTGACAGTGGATGGATGGATGGATGGTCATCATCATCTCATTTATTGTGCCACTAATGCACCACCCCAATGCTACTCATCCAACTTTCCATTTGTCAATTTAGGTAAATTTACAAGATATAAATGCTCCTAAACAACCATTAACTTTAAAACTTTCTCTCTTCCATATATGGTCACTTCTATCACAAGTCCAGATGACAGCAGTCAAAAGTGATATTCAATGTTCCCATGAGTGCTTGAAATCTCGTTCTTTATGCAGTCTATGGTGTTATTTCTTTCAGTAATGTGAAGCAGTCCCACAGTCTGTTAGAGCCAACATCATATTTAATCCTGAAATCAAAACATCACTGCTGCTGCTGCTGCTGGTGGTGGGGCTTTTCATTTTGGGCTTCATTGTGCTGCCTTTAAATGAGCCTTTCATTGCATCATGGAAAAGCTCTTCTTTGGTTTCCTGTCTGACAAACATTATTCCAGCAAGTCTGACTTATCTCTGGAAGATATTGCAAACATTAATTTAACATTTCTTTCTCCTCTTGGTAATGTCTGTTTCTGTTTTTGCATAGCTGGCTTTGGTTGGGTTTGTTATCCATTGTAATGATTCACTGAAGTTAGTTGATAATAAGAAAAGTGTAAAATACCACCGTTGCTTTAAAAACCTTATAAGAAAAATGTTAATGGCTGATTCCATGTTTAGGCAAGGAAGTAATGACAATACTGATATATTTGTGTAAGAATCACATCCAGACTTTCAGCTGCAGTGAAATCAATATATATGTAATAGAAAAATATACAAGACAAGAATGCTAACTAAAAGTTATCCAAGTTTACATTGTACAAGCCACTGTACTGTCTAGAAACATCCAAACCATCATTGTGGAACACAGTGTCTGATCAGAGCTAAAACCTGGAGGCACATAATATATCTGCAAGGTCATCAAAATAGTCTGGAGTTGGTCAGGTAGCGACAGACTATAAATACTCTGACAGTACCTGGAGCAATGCTTCTCTGATGTTGATACTTTTTTTTATTTTAGAGGAGGGAAAGTCATTTGAAACTGACTTCCAGCTCTCTGAAAATAGCTTTTAATCCTTTTTTCCAGACATGAGCTGCCATGAAAGAAACATAATTATTTTTGTTAAATTCTTAAAATAGGAGCATATGTTGCTGTGCAAAACTTATCTCTCTGTAATAATAGATTAATGACTGACTTAATTTGATCTTGTTTAATAGCTGTCTTTATATTGCTTTCAAAGCCTCCAGTTAAAAGATATTATCATCAGTGAGTTTTGTTTTACATCAAAAGAAGCAAATCAGTTTTAAATTGTTTGTTTATAAGCTAGGAAACATCTGATCCACCTTCAAATTGCCACCTTACCATGGCAGAGGGGTTAGTGGAATATCCGAAGACCCGAGAGCAGTGTTGTTGGGAGCATTAGCATTTGGTACCAAGGCCAGTGGGTCTCAGGGGAAGGGTTGGACAAAGAGTGATTCAAAGACCTTGATAGAGCAAAACCAGAGTCACCACACTGGTAGATGAGCCTTGCCGCCTGGTGCTCAGTCAGGCTCAGCCCAAAAAGGAGACAGGATACCATCTTCATACTGGGTCACCACCTATGAGAAGGAAGTTGGAGGTTAGTGTAGTATGAGCTGAAATGGAAGGTGAAAGCGGGGGCCTGCACTTGCCAATTCCTGGTGGCACAAGGACGTGAAGACAATGGGGGAGGCCCCAGAAGATGGTAGAAGGACTGTATATCCCACCTGGCATGGGAATGTTGAGAGGTCCCCAGGAATGCCACTGATGAGAAGGAAGATTTCTATCTTGGACCTGTTGCCTCCTTCACCCAATTCCAAACAATGGATGAATGGATGGATGGATGGATGGATAGGTAGGTAGATGTATGGATGGATGGATGGATGGATGGATGGATGGTATAAATTGTCACTGCTATGCAGATGACGCTCATTAAAGATTAGTCAACATTTGGTAGAGCTCCTTTAACCAAGTGGTACTTGTTCCCTGTTATTTCAATCCATTACATAGTCAAATCAGAATTAAAGATAAACTATCTTATAAATCTGTCTTAACACATAATGCACACATAGAGAGCTGGAGGGATGAAATTAGGTTTAATTTAAAAATCCTGAAAAGCTTATTTCTGTTAGAGTCTTGATAGTAGATCAGCATCATGAATTACTTTGTATTTAAATGCGGAAATCTTCTATAACTTGTTGGAATGTGCTTTCTATCTTGTTTGCAATACCACAATTGTTATGCCATCTCATCAGATGATATGCCACCAGACATGGTGTTTGCTGAACTTCTTTTCAAAATTAATCAGAAACCTAAACCTTCCAAGTTATTCCCCTGGTTTGTTTTATATCTCTTCTATTTTCCAGTGCTGATATATTGTACTGCCATGGTACTTCTAGCTATGTCTCCAGCAGATAATGTGTACTCTAAGTTCTCTCTGCTTCAAAGACTGTCTGGAAACAGACAGACATGTCTGTTTTTTGTTTTTTAGATTTACAAATTCAACACTGTGTTCAAAAACATTTTGATTCACATGAGACAGGACTTTTATTCAAGTTTACATCAGCAAGCCGAATGATAGTCTGGTTGCTGTGTTGTGCCAAACAAATTTGCTTTGCCAAAGGGAGGTTTATGGGGATAAGGCTCCTCTTGATAATCTGATTAATTTATTTATTTACTGTTATTTATTTATTTTGAATCATGGAATCTATGTGATCTTGTTGGACCAGACCGATCGGGACAGAAAAAGAAGCAGAAAGGAAAGCAGAAAGAAGAAAGAGAAGAAAAAAACACCACAGATAGAAGCAACAACCCTTCAATCCAAACTATCACCAGACAACAAACTGCAACACTTGTACATAAATACACAAGAGAATTCCTTACAGCTTTTACAAAAAACAGAGCTGAAAGTAATTAAGACCTCCTAAATAATAACCAAAATAAAAAACATCACAAACACGTGCAAACACAAAGTTGGAAGAGATTGAATCTTCTAGTTTGGATAATAGTCTATATATTTTTAATAACAGCTTTGGGGCATTGAAATTTAAGAATTCTGCTACCCTGCTAGGTAGCTGCAAGTTTAATTGGTTATTGGTATATTTTTTACATATAATACATGGTAATATTCTAAAAATTCTGTGCTACTGATTCCATATTGTGAAGTGAGAATATTAAATGACAAGAATGTTCTGTTTTATTCCTTTATTTTTCCCTTGAGTGAAGTAAATCATCTTTTTGTTTTGCAGGATGTCAGGGTTGTTCCAGATGGGTGTAAGATTACATGGAATAAGTGAAGACTTCTTAAGATACTTCTTATCTTAAGAAATTTCTACCAAGCCATTAAAGCAAAACTGATGTTAATGCTTTTAAAACCCATGTGGTTTGATGGTTGAGCTAATAAATGGCAGGCCAGAGATAAACAGATCCTCACACATTGCTTGCTCTACATCTAACCATGGTTCATCCAGACTGCTAGGTTTAAGCCATTTGGAGATATACTGTAGCTCGTTAGCTAAGAAATAGTGATTAAAGTTGGGTAGCTCCAATCCACTGCTGTCTTTAGTCTGTTGTAAAGTTTTGAGACTGATACGTGATGGCTTGTTTTTCCATAGAAATTTGGATATACGTGAGTCCAGTGACTTAAACCAGCTGGAGGATGGTTTAGTGGGTATCACTGAAAACAGGTAGTTGACTTTAGATAGAACCATCATTTTAATTGTGGTAACCCTCCCCATGAGTGATATGGGTAAGCGCCTCCACCGTGAGAGATCATCCTCTATTGCTTTAAGTAGCTGGACATAATTTAGCTTTGTCAGTTCTGATAACCTGGGAGAAATGTTTATGCCTAGATATCTAATGTTTTTAGACTGTATTGTAGTATTATGTGTGTTTTGTAAGTTACAGTTAGTGGGCATAACTATAGTCTTAGACCAGTTAATAGAGTAGTCAGATATTGATGAGAATTTGTTAATAAGTGTGATTGTCTGGGAGAGAGATGTCGCTGAGTTCTGGAGGAAAAGTAATACATCATCAGCATAAAGACTTAATATCAATTTGCTTAAATGTGTGTGGTTTAGATTATGAAGCTGACAATGAAAGGCTGATAAATCACTTATTGATAGAAACTTGGAATTTTCAATCAGTAGTTGGGAAAAATCTAAAAAAAAAAAAAAAAAAAACACAACCAAATCTACAAAGAAGCAATTTCAGTCCAGTCTTTCCAGTTACAGAGTTGAAAGAAGATTTGCGAGATCTTCTAGGTTTTACCAATAAATATTTATTTTATCTAGTTATCTCTAGAGGTTTTATGGGTTAGTAGAGATGTTTTCATTGCAATTTCCCCCTGATATTAGTATTTTTGTTTAATATTGAAACTTATTTAAATGTCTTATTTTTTACATATAGCAGACAGATGTTTTTACTTTTAATTATGAGGATTAGGTATAAATTGAAACAAAATTTTATGGCCTGATCCTACAGTTTGAGCCAAGAAACACTACGCAGATGTTAAAATTCAGGGTCAGTGATTACAAAAGACAGCCCTAGAACAAGCAAGATTACAATATCGCGTCCAAACACACCGATGCTTACATCAACTTTATTCTTTATGGATGGGCTTCTTTGCAATATTATAACAGAGGTGTGTGCCTAACCAGGGAAGAGAAGCTCTGCCCCGAGTGTTTGGCAGAGCCAAGCTCCAAAACAGAGATGACAGGAGAGTTAATTTTACCAATTGCCTAAAAAGATGGATGGACATTGTTTAACATTCAGGAATCACAGCTTGCTGCCAAGACCAGAAGATTGTGGATCGAGTCCAGTAAACGAGCAGACTGAGGTCCCATGAGTCTCAAAGGCAGCAAAGTCTCTGCAGTGCTCATATTGTGTTTGAAAATGTTAAACTGTCTGGACCATGCTTTTATTTATTCATTTATGTATTTTCCCCTCTCCTTTAGTAACACATATTATATAGGCCTAAAATTATAGATGTTTGAATTATGGCTTGCTCTAAAGACAGTCTGTTTAAAATCAAGTAGTTAGGCTGAAAGCAGTCCTGTGGGTGTCAACCATAAGCCCCTAGTGCACATGGTAATGTTAGCTTAAATGAGCTAGCTTACAAATTAGCTTACGTGATAATCAGCTTCGTAAGTGCTTGCTCACCTGAAAACAAGCCTGAATGTGGCCATGTTTTAATGCATTTTGTACTTTTCTGTCTCCTTTCTGCATCAAATACTATTAAAAACTAAAATTTGCCAAATCTGAGTTCTGGCTTATTCTTCAGCAAGAGCCCTGTTCAAGCCTAAAAGACGTGGCTACAATTCATGTTTATTTAAGGATATTTATTTATTTGACTTGTTTTTATTCATTTGAAAGATTGTCTCTTAAAACATTTGCCAACTTTGACTTTCCACCCCCTTTTTTAAAGAGTATGACAGACTGCTATACAGCGCTGCCGCTTATCATAAAATCATCTCACTGTTATCCTGCTTGAAATAAATCTTAAAATATCCACGGAAGTTCAAGCTTTCAGAAGACACGACATGTATATGTTTCCTCTCTAATAAGGCCATTGTCCTGTGTTGGTAGCCTTTAATGCGCTGCCCGCCTCCCGGCTTCTTTCCGGGCTTCTTCCCCCTCCCTTTCCACGTATTATTCGGGTTGAGACCACAGAGCTTTTTTTTTTTTTTTTTTTTTGAGGCTGAGAGCTTGTTGACGTCAGCAAACTTATCCAGCAGCTGTGGAGCGAGCTGAGGAAGAGGAGGAGAGGGAATGAGACCGCTGGATGTGGAGCTTGGACTGTGGAGCGCAGAGGACCGTCTGGGCGTCTTTTCTCCGGGACACTTCTGGACCTGGCTCCCGCTGTTGAATGTAAGTGCAGGTGCTCTCCTCTGTTCTTTTAGCCGTGCTGCTGGGAGCTGAGATTCCCACACTGCTGTTTGGAGTTGGCTCTCGACTTCCCCTGTTGCGGGTAACAATGTATTGTGTCGTGGGGGGAAGCGTTCCCACAGTGCGATACAGTAGTCTTGCCGGCCATATAAAACAAGTTGACATAGTTACTTTGGGGTGTTTGAAACACGTTTTTATTTCGTATTTTATTAGGGATTGCACACATTTTCCTTTTGGTTCTGAATTCAGGTCACTCCAGAACCTAACGGGGAAAGTTTGTTGCGCAAGTCCGTGCAAGGTGGACTTCCATAGTTAACATGCAGAGTTTTTCCTTCTTTTTGCGAAGTGCTCGCGCATTCTCTTAGACGTCTGTACACGCGCCTTGGCTTTAACTGTGTGTGGCGCTGTCATTTGCATTTGCGGTGACGGTAATAATGTATATGTTGGCACATTCAGGCGTTTATTTTTCTAAAAGTGAAAACAGAAGTAGCAAACATTCTTCACATAGCCTATCTGCTCGAATACTGACAAAAACTATCATCTGTTCCAGAGTTTTGCTCTAAACTGTGGGTGTTTCTAATGTAAGCGTATCGCCTTGTTTTGTCACAGACGCGTGAACAGGGAGATGGCGTCATCTTTAATCGGTTATATGTCACCTTTCCAGCACGCGCAAACTGCAGCGGACATGTTAATAACTCTGTAAATATAAATAAAATGAGATACCAGATAGCTAAAGTCATGGGTGCAATATTTGAAGGAGGGATATTGTTCCCATTCCTACACGCATGGATATTGTCAACCGTGTGTGTCCGCGTGTGTGTGTTACTTCTTGTTTCTGTGACAGTTCTCATTTCATGGCTGAAGAGTCCCCATTTTCAGTTGTTGTGAAATAGTTTTTGGTAAGACTGGTTGAAGCCAATGTTAACCATTGTTGTGTGTGTGTGTGTTTAAACTTTGGTATGATTAACTGATTATCTGCCTTGTGTGTCTTATGACATATGTATGAATTAGCCTGCAGGTTCTGCATATTGCTGATGAGGACAGCATCTTTTCAGATTCCTGGTAATCTGCCGGGACTAGACCGAGCGTGGTCATGGTGACCTGATTTAAAGCCGATGTAAATGATGGTTATGTAGATTTAATGACAAAGTCTAATTCAGCTTCAGTAGTCTTGGCATCTGCTCTGTAATTTACTGTGTTAAGGGATGTCTGACTGTAGCTTACAATGATAAAGATTTAGACAGAATTTGTACTTTTTATGTAAACTGTTTTAAATATTTAGCTTATTTTAGAGTTATGTAGGAAAAATATCATAAATGCATGCTGAATTAAATTATTCACTATATATATATATAAGATCTTGCAAATCTTCTTTTAAACAAAATGTTTCTTAAAACTAATATGCCAGTGAGCCTCATCCTCCTGTCATTCAGTGACTAGTAAACATTTGTAGCCTTGAGTTTTTCTTTTTCTTTTTCATCTTCATCTTCATCTTCATCTTCCTCATTTTTTTACATTTTGCCTCCACAATATTCTAAAACTGCCAATTTTTTTAGACATGCCATATACATCCACTGTCCACTTTCTTACTTGTTGAATAGTGCTAGACAGGAAGACATTGGTCCGAAAAAGAGAAAATATTCAGTGAGCAGCAGATGTCTGGACCAGAATGTCTTGAGAAGAGGATGAGCAGACTGGTTGGAGGTGATAGAAGAATAACGGGAACATAGACAACAACTGGTTCCAACCAACGTATGCAGAATATCATCTCTGAACACACAACACGTAAAGCTTTGAAGCAGATGGGCTACAGCAGCAGAAGACCACACCGGGTGCCTCCTGTCAGCTAAGAACAGGAAACTGAGGCTACAATTCACACAGACTCACCAACACTGGACAATAGAAGATGGAGAAACGTTCCTGGTCTGATGAGTCTCCATTTCAGCTCCACGTTCAGATGGTAGGCTCAGAATTTGGTGGAAACATCATGAAAACACGGATCCATCCTGACTTGGATCAATGGTTCAGGCTGTTGGTGGTGTAATATCCATCCATCCATTATCTCTAATGCTTTGTCTATTAAGGGTTGTGGGGAAGCTGGAGCCTAACCCAGCATTTAGCAGGGAGCGCACTGGACAGGTCACCAGTAGGGCTGCAACTAATGACTGTTCTAATGGTCGATTAGTCACCGACTATTAAAACGACTAGTTGACCCATCGGATTATGTATCTCATCATTGTTAAATGGATCTTATTTCACTTTCAGCTTTGAAATCTTGTATAAGGTTGTTATGTAAGTTCGACGTTCCTCCTCTTTAAATGTTCGAGCATTGCAGACGTACTTCCGTGGTACACAAGGTCCGCTTTACAAATCTCTCATGTATTTAATTTATTTTGGAAGTTTAACGTGAAGTTATTTCAGACTTTTGACGTCCTCTGCCGCCGTTTTGCTCCATGGTCGGCTGCCATATTTTTCCCCTGGCAGACATTATTACACATGTGCAACTCTTAGCAGAGATGGGAAAGAAGACGATTTTTTTGCTGACAATAGTCGACGGTAAATTCGATGTCGACTACTTTTATTGCTGACTTTTGTCGACAACGTCCACTAATCGTTGCAGCCCTTGTCACCAGTCCATCGCAGGTGGTGTAATGGTGTGGGAGATATTTTCTTGGCCCACTTTGGGCCCCTTAGTACCAACATAGCCTGGTTTAACCAGCACAGCCTACCTGAGTATTGTTGCTGACCATGTCCATCACTTTATAACCACATCTTCTGATGCTAATTCAAGCAGGATAATGCACCATGTCACAAAGCTCAGATCATCTCCACCTGCTTTCTAGAACATGACGATGAGTTCACTGGAGTCACCAGATCTCAGTCCAGTAGAGCAGCTTTGGGATGTGGTGGAACGGGAGATTCTCATCCTGGATGCAGCCGACACATCTGCCTCTACCCGAGTCCACCCTGGTTAGGTTTTTATATAAGCTATAACCTGTCTGATAACTTATGTGCACTTAACTTTTAGCAAAATAACTTATAAGTAATAAATAAATTTTGACTTCATTCTATATCCTTAGTGCCAGCAATACCATAAAAGTTGTAAAAGATGCAAAGTAAAACAGGAAAGTTTATTAGAATTAGAATTCTTCTTCCTCCTCAAAGTGGAGTCTCGCGAGATGAGATTTTAAGAGAATAACGGCTAATGTGTTAAACACCATTCAATGGAAACGCCTGCAAATTGCAAGTGCACTTTGTTGAAATTTTAAAAATATTGCTTTTATTTAGCAAAAAACTGTAATGGGAACACAACTATTTCACAGAATTTCATAGCCTTTTGGATCCATTTAATAAGAGCCTGCAGTCTAGATCTGTCTCCTGAGCATCATAAGGAATAGAATCAGACAAGAGGAACTTTGGACTTTTAAACAGCAGTGGCCGCTTGGTCTGAGTCCGACCCAGCAGCAGTCCTTCATCTCCAGCCGTCCAGTGATGCCTTTGAGGGTGAGTGGGTGAGAGACACTGGTTGGCTGTTATGGTTTATTAGTGAACTGCAGTACCATTGGTAATTACTAAGACATTAATCAACCCATTAACTGTTTCAGTTATATATTCAATAGCCAATTTATTTGTAACGCTGTAAGTAGCTCTCCTTGTTGACAGAGCCAGGCCCATGTCCTCAAAACAAGGCTGCTTCAGATAGTGAAGGGAATTGTTTAAAGGCCAAAAAACTGGACACTTTAAGTTATTGTTTTTTGCACATCAGTGCTTGATTGTTAACAATAAAATACCCACTACCTATTTGTTGAATGGTTTATTGAAAATATATTTGCAATCAGAGGTGTAATAACGTGGTTAAAGTAGTTATAGGTACCATAGCATTAAATGAGACAACTAATAGTACATCATTTACATAATACTACTACTACTACACTGTAAAGGTGCATTTTATCAGGCACCATCAAGAACACTGAAAAACATCATAATTCACAGACATAAAAAAGTGGCAACGATCCAGGGGTGGAGGGGCCCATGGCCATATTGTTAGTGGGGGCCTAGAATTCCTAGCAACTGCCCTGCTTTCTGAGTCTACATAGTGTATCAGAGCTACATGAGAAACTATGTTCTACTTGTCCAGGTTTCCTAAAACTTTGACGACACGCTGCATACTATGCGGAGATGTGCCAAGTTATTTAGCTCCTACCTTCTTGAGGGTGCAAAAACACTATTTTATGACTGAAAAACTGTTATAATTGGAATATTTTGGACCAACTTGAGAAAGGAAGGCAAATTCTGTGTCTTTGCAACTGACTGCTTGTAACAAAGTGCTTAAAGATTAAAACACATTCCAGTAACAATTGGTCAAAATAAAGACTGGATTGAAAATGATTGAAAAAGGAGCCAAAGAAAACCCTTAAAAGTCTTTCTGAATGCCTGGACAGCTATTTCTCAACACCAAAAGACTGCAAAAAATCTGACTTCTTGGTAACACAAAAAATAAATGAGTATTGTGCAGTTATGTAGATCACAAGATGGGCTTTTGGGGCTTTCATTGGGTGTAAACTTTCCGCTCAAATCTGTTCTTGGAACAATAATTCTTCTATATGTTTCTATTTGGGTCACAGGTATGTTAGAAAAACTGGTGATAATTATGTAATGATTAGGATATGCATAGTTAATGACATCTAGGTGAATTACAATGTGCTGCAAAGGAAACATTAGTTTCCTTGTTTTGTTGTTGCAGACTATGTAGCAGCACTGATTGGACCATGATGTTCACACACAGATTATCTGTCTCATCTGAGAAATGGCTGCAGCACAGCACATTAGGGAAGCTAGTTAAAGAAATCTGCTTATTGTTCCTGTGATGTTGACAACACTGCAGCTTTCCGCTCTCCTCCTGCTCTCACAACGCTCAGCAGACACTTCATTTATCAGCTCACAATCACACAGTGACTGATAACGTCATTACTATCAGCCCATGCTCCCAATCCCTCACTGTCACCACAAACTCCATTACAACAAGTTCAACTTTCCACCTAGAGCTGTTTGCTGCCACAGTGTTGGAAAGCTGGAAGGACTTCCGCCCCGTTCACAGCCAGAAACATCATATACTTCTCATCCAGTCTGACTTCTGCAGCTGGAATCCAAACTGAGCAGAGAGACTGTATCTCTAATTCCTGACTCAGTTTTTTCTGCATCCTCATGGTTTCTAATTTAAAAACAAATCATTTTTACAGCTTAAGTAAAGATAATTGATATTTTCATATTACTTGGCTGCAGACTCTACAAATGTCAACGCTTTTGGACCTGCCATCTCTGTGATTGAATTAATCCTCTGAGCAGTTATTATACATGTTAATTAATCATGGGATTTGACAGCAGAGGGAGCCTTGAGTTTGTGCATGCCTCTGCCTGTTTTTCATACTCTTTGTCTCACTTTCCTTTTTCGTGATGAGACGGGCATTGTTTCTTTCAAAAGAGGCTCCGTTCCTGCGCTAATTGTGGTTCCTTGTTGAAATGGTGGATCATTGGGAGCATATTAAAACCTACAAAGAAAAAGGAAGAAATGTATATAGCTTAAGTCCCTGTCATTTTGATAATATGCTTCACATTCGGTGCTTTGATGTTTGAAAATAATGCTTTTGTTCTACTTTGCAACGTAAATAATTTGAAAAGACCCAACAGAGCTAATCAGAAGCACTGCAGCATTCTGGTTGTGGTGCACGGCTCTTCATCTTCTCTGTGGGTGTGAGCATTCAGCTTCAACAATTAATGTGAATAGCTTTCTGCAGTGTGGCTAGTAGGTGTTGGCATTGCTCTCCAACACTTCGAGCGGGATGTAATGATTCTTCAAATCAAGGCATGGACTATATGTTAGAAAGAGGAAATGAGGTCAGAAATGTGAATCACAAAAAAAAAATGTTCCAAAATCAAGTTTGCACATGTCTACATGGTTCACATGTACATGCACATGTGGTTAATTTCACATGTTCTTTACATGAAAATGTTCCAAAACAGATATTTATGTATATGTAGAACACACATGGAGCACATGTGGTTTTTCTGTAAGGGACGTGCTGGATGACCGAAATGTCTTAACCAAAGCCCCTGATCTGTTTTTTCCCACAGAACTTTTTAGAACCAGGTCTTTGGCTGTATGGATTGTGATGGTTATCTCCATCCATCTCTTGCTTTTCTTTTCTGTACCTCCAGCAAACACATTTACAAGTGACGTCAGGGGCACAGGCAACATACAGAAATATCCTGCAGTCTTCAAGTGACATCTGACTCGAGTGTCCTCCAGCTTTTTCAGTTTTATCAAAGGATGTGGAGGATGCTGATTTTAGTTTCAGACATTCTTGCTACTCCAAAGCATGTTTGCAGCTAAGGCGGTGCAACAAGTTGTTTGTGTTTACTTTTATCTCAACATTTGCATTAGTTGTTTAGTCCATGTCCGGCCTTTTAAAACCAAAAATATTGTCCTTTTAAAACCAAAAATATTGTATCTCCAAACAACAGCTACAGCTCCTTTCTTCTGTCATCATATTCAGCTTCGTCTGCTAGCTTGTGTCAAAAGGGAATATTTTTTGTATTTTCTTATTGCAGTGTGTGATTATTTGGAAGTTGAGAGCAGCCATGTTTGAAAAAAAATAAGAAACCTCCATTATCTCGAGGTAATGAGAATGTTTTCTTCAGATAACAGAAAAAATGATGTTGTTACTGAGAAAACCAAACAATTTCTTTGTGATAATGATATAATTATTTTTAAAACCATGATCAAACAAAGCCTTTGTTAGAGTTCAGGAAAGCCATTACCAGAAAGTAAAGAGAATAACACACGGCTGGCTAAACAACTGCAATAATTGCCAGTTAAATTAGGTGTTACCTGCTCATTTTTTAGCTTCTTCTGATCTGGAGAAAGCAGCTTGTTACAGGTGGCGGTTATCTGTAGATATCGTTAGGCAGATTAGTGAAGACAGTAACAATAATGAACTTATCACGTAAAAAGGAGCTTTGTGATCTTGAGCTGACAGCCTAAAAAATAACTTGCTGGCACGGCTGCTTCTGCCATTGTGTGATTCTTATGTCAGTTCATCATGTTCAATTAAAACAAGGTAGCTAGATCACCCAGCCATGATGTTAACACACAACTAACACACTGAGAGGACTTAAGATGTGCAGGAAATGTTTGCAATGCTACACAAAGACTGCCCACAACATAAACGACAAAAGCCTGTTTTATGGATCTTTTCTTTTTTTGGGCAGATTGTTTACAAGAGTTGTGTATTCTCCACTAAACAGTCAAATGAGCCAAAGATAAATGAGTGTGCCTGATTAGTGAATGGAAAGAAGGTGCTGATTCTAATGAAAACTTTCAGGATGATAAATGAACCATCTCATTAGCCTTGCGTTGAGGATGCCACACTACAGACCAGATGGAAATGGCCTTTATGTAAAATACTTCCCATTTGTGTCTTAACACATCAGTATTTAGTGCCTTCTTCTGTCCAGTTAGCCAGTTTGCCGTGCATTACTTCTCCCAGTGTTGTGATGGGGTTTTACTGTTGTCTGTGTAATAAAAAGGATGACTAGATTGGTTTCTTTTTCTCTGCTTTGGCTGTGTTTCAGTCTGATGGTTAGTTATGTAAAAGATCAGGTGCACATAGGAAATATGCAGAAATATCCCGCAGTATGTTTGGTGGGAAACTAAAGTAAAACCAAGCCATTGAAAGCATTTTTTACCCTCATGTATTGTTAGGCTTTGTGAAGAGTAAAAGAAAAGTACACGTTCAGTCAGTTCTGTTCATGTTAATAAATCTTTATCTTCCCATTTTTAGGGGTTGAATTAAACCTCAGATGTACTGAGACTGGCTTGTATTCTCATATCTGACCAGTCAGGGTAGACAGTGAATATCTGATGTGTTCTGAAGTGTCTTATTACTGGAACATTAACAATAAATCCTTTGGACACTGCCGGTTGTGAATAGAGGTCTTTATGGATTAGGCTTGCTTCCCATGAGTCATTAAAAACCTGTCACCGGTTTAAATGTCGTGGCTAATTAGTCTATTATATTGTTTTTATTTTTTTATTTAACAAAAAACCTGTCAGACAAGCCAGCCTTGTGCAGCTGTAGTGTCATGTGCCTGGACAGTCTGAGATTTTTATTTTTTCTGATCTAACTGGGCTCTGAACTTGCTGTAAAGGGCTTCTCCTGTAAAGACTGACTGAAAGAACTATTTTGGATGTTTTCCCTTTGTTTATAATCTTTCCTTCTTAGATAGATTCTTCTGTAAGACCATGTCAATCCTCCTTGGCATTTTGTTAACCTGAACCTGAGCTGACAAAATGTTTTTCACGCATCTTTTAGCATTGTGCTTTAGTTTTTGATGAGTAATGACACAGTGTAACATGTGTTGTTGTTCATCTGGGAATGTGTTTGAATAATTTTACGTCAGACTGAAGGCCCATTAATGCTCGATGCAGACAGACGGACAGTTTTATTCGTCTCCTCCGTTGGTTACATTGGTAATTTGGTTTGTTTTCATGGAGCTTAGTTGTCTTGATGCAGAAAAAATAGATCGATGCCACCGGAAATCACGGGGGCAGTGCTGAGCAGATGCAACCAGTGAACGAAACAAACCAACTAAAGAAGAGGAAGAGGGAAAAAAAGCAGATGAGGATAACAAATGTAGAAATTGTGCAAACTTTTGAACAAAGACTGTGCAAGTGTTTCTGGGTTGCCAGTCTGCTGCCAACCAGTGTCTGAAACTGATGTTGGATCGCGGGAGTGAACTCTGAACTCAGCACTCCTTATTGAAACAGACATCCTATTTACGGATGTAAGGGAGCATAAATGGGCCTTAAGCACCTGTTGATTTCTAATACTGATTCATAAAACCTTAGAAATGTCTTAGAAAGGACTGTAGAATGACTGCAGACTGTAAAGCAAATGACTGTAGAATACAATAGAAAATTCATTCCACTTCCCTTTAAGTAGGAATATTTTAGGTATTATATCAGTTTACAAAAATATATTATGCAGTCCTGATTTTAATTATTGGGATGACTGAACTCTTCAGACATTTAGAATAAATTTTATAAATGTTTATTTTACTTTAGTCGCCTTTAATCATAAACTGTAGAATGACAGGAAAGCTGGCAGAGAAAAAGGAGATGACATTCAGCAAGCTGAATTGTGTTGAGACTTGGAAGTCAAACCTGACTTCCAACCATGCTGCGCCCACTCAACCACCTGAGCTACCTGGCGCTCCATCTTCAGACATTTGAAACATTTTCAAATGTCACACAGCCATTCATAACTGCTGTTAGAAGCACAGGTGCTTCACGGTCGCCCTTTATAAACCCTGTTTGCAATGACAAAAACACTGATTAAAAATGAGCTTCACTTACACCGAGCCTTTTTATATATGACTTTCCAGCTGGGGCTAATTTGTAATCATTTGATTGCACATTTGCTGGTGAGGCATCTCTGAAAAGGTCAAGTGTTTCAGTCTTACTTTCATACAAGGGATAGATTGTGGTTTTCAAAGTTTCAAATAGCCATATATTGTTTAAAAAAAAAAGTTCATAGCTTTATTTTTACATGGGATCTTTTGTTTTCTTTTGGCTTTTTTATGTTTAATTAAACACATAAACACAGATAACACTAATTCAGTTTGCTGCCTGTCTGGTAACTTGAACCTTGTCTTGAACCCAGTTCTATCAGCTCCTGGTCCACCTATTTGACCTCCTGGCCAACATTTTTCTGTATGTATAAAATTATATTCCAGTTTGGGAATTTTATGTGCTCACAGTTCCATGTTTTCACTTTTTTTTTTATTAGACATGTAAATTCGTAGTTGATTTCAGTAATCTTGTTGGTTATTCTCTGTATTTCATAAAAACAGGGAAAACTGTGAACTCATTAAAAAAATAAAAATAATACATATAATTATTTACAGTGTAGTTATGTGCTACTTCCACCATAGGGTGGCGTCACATTTCCAGAATGTTTGCCAGATGCCAGTAAAACAACAGAAGACATCATTTTGCATTAAAACTCTTCCTTTCTGACTTGTTTTGATAGCACAGTGATGTTTTATTATCTACATTTCTGGAGCCGTCGCTACCCAGCAGTGTCCTGGGACTGAGAAACTGCACCTCACAACTTTAGCTTGCGGGACGCCACGTGTTGTTGAAACTGAATTTCCCTTTATGCACTCTGTCACACGCTAGTAAGCGGATATCAACACACCACCCGTTTTGAATGCACACAGTTCAGCAAAGAATCACAAGATGACATTATCGTTAGAGGATAGGAAAAGAGAAAGAGACAGAAATAAGACAAAAGTCATCATAGGACTGACTTTTATTGTCTGGCACTGAAAGTACAGGTAGGATGCAAGATGGAGGCTGAATTAGCCGTTGTTAAGGGACACCTTCCTACCAAAGTGAGGTAATGCCTTTTTAATGGAGTAGAAATATTAGTAACAAGCAGACCGACAACATGTTCTGTGTGCAACTCCTTCCATGGAATAAATTAAAAAAGATCCACTTCAACCACTACCATGTTAGGCTAGCAGCTCAGGCTAGCCTAGCATGGTAATGTTAGGCTAGCCTGATCTGATCACCGTTGTGATAGGGCTACCACGACTACAGTCATTTGAGAGAAGCATCCAACACAAGGTCCACCCACAAATTAATCAAGGGTTTGCTCTTCTAAAGACACACGTCTATTAGATTTGTTGAAGGTTTTCAAAGTTTGATGGGATTAGTTGGGCCCAAGTTTACTGTTTGATCAAGAAAAAACACACACAATGCAAGTTTATTTGTATAGCACATGGCACATACAAGACAATTCAAAGTGCTTTACAAAAAACATCAAAGCAGTTCAGATGGTGCAAAGAAAGCATTAAAAAGTAGTAAAAAGCAGGAACAAATAGCAAAAATCACAATAAAATCATAATAAAATCAGAACTTAAATGAAACCAGCACAAGAGGGAAGAATCTGTGAGAGGTTTGCTGGACCCTTAGCGAGTGATGAAAAGCTGTTTCTCACCACAGATCTATGAAACACACTTATAACAGAGTAATATGTCACCATCATATCATTACTTACTCAACTGGAAAACACACAGAACTGAAAAACTGGCAAATGTGTTTTCTGTGGCTGCTGAACTTTGGGGACTAAATGGTAAAGATCACACACATCATGTGTGTGTGACAGTGCTAGCATCATGGTGTTAGCCAATAAGGAACACCTACCACAAGCCGGGGGAATGGAAGTCCTCAAAGGATGATTCTGAATAGTATTTTTGCTTAAAATATTCATCCACAGTTATTGTCTCATTATTTATTGATTGATTTATTCATTAATTTCTATAAAAAAAAATGTGTTCATATTGTTTTTAGTGGTTTTGTTGATCATAAAAATCCCTCTTCACCCTCTGCCTCTGAGTTTGTGCTGTTCTGGAAACATTTTCCCTGATCCACGGCCAGTTGTTGGGCTGTCAAAATGCAAACTGGTTTGTGATATTGGCAGCGACTGAAGCAGCCCAGGAACTGCCACAGTCTGACAGAGACATTTATGAGCTCGGCTTGTTGCCAAACTTTTAGGATTTTATGTAATTCCCCATGATTTAGTAGAGCTTTCATGAACTATGCCCAGTATCTCAAGAAATCACTTCCCATGGGATTTCTTATTTTTCTCTGCGACTGGAGGGAAAAGAACCAGATTCAAGAATTTGAAGGAACATTTTTAAGAAAATGTTCTGCTCAGACTTCATGTACAGAAGTTAAAATGTGTCTACAGTAATATAAAAACAGTGAGGATGAGTTGAGTTTTAATCTTCTATCCCGATTCCACTATTTCCATCCTCTACAACTGTCATAATTTGACTAGGAAGTGGACCCACATGCAGGACGGAGAAGGCAGGAGGCAGACGGGTGCAGGAATAATGGTTTTAATGAAGAAACACTTACGAGACCAAAACAAAGGAAACACAACGGATGATCTGACAAAAGACACTGAAAACCAAGGAGGATAAATACACTGTGGGACTAATAAAGAACAGGTGAAAGGAATTTGTTAATTAAATCAGGTGAGCTGACAACCAGGAAGCAGAAAGCAAAACATTATACACAAGGGGAAAACTCAACAAAATAAAACAGGAAACCAGACAAGGCAATGAACCTTAAGACAGTAAAACTAAACCAAACCCACACAGACCATGACAACAACAGTGGTTTCTAAACTTTTTGAGCCACAACTCTCATGAAAACATAAGGGAATGTAGGCGATAAATTGTTTATTTACAATGATCTGAAATTATCTTGGGACCCTCTTGGGAGTTGAGACCCCCAGTTTGGGAACGGTTGCTCTACAATATGATGGTCTCAGTTCTTATCAGCCATCCAGAAGAGCCGCTTCCAAAATGTAAAAAGAAAAAAAAAAAAATCAAATTTCTCTCGACTTGATGGAAATTTCTCAGAGCTTTCAGCTGGATTGCAGTTGAAGATGTTTCATTTCAGAACAGCTGAGCTATCTCCATGACAACCAAGCAAACCCAATCTGCTGGTGAAGGTCATGAAAGGATTTGACAAATAATATCTTTGACAGAAAAATGATTCAACTGAATGTTATTTTCCAGCATTTCTCAGTGATGTAAGTGATGCAATGACAAAAATGTATTAGGTTAGAGTTAAATTTGTAATTAGCTGAAGAGCTGAATGAAAGTAGTATATTTTAGTTATTAATGGTTCTCTCCATGGCAAGGCAGTTTATTTGTGTAGCACATTTCATGTACAGGGCAATTCAAAGTGCTTTACATAAAACAAAGACATAACAGATATTAAGAAATAGCAGAAGGCAGCAACACAGCAAAAATCACAATAAAATAATAAACTACATTAAAATGATTAAAAGGAAGATAAGTTAAAAAGTTACCGTATAGATCCAAAGACAAAGTCTGTGTTTCTAATCTCTTACTGTCACCCTTTTAATGCTGAAAGATGAAAAGATTTCTAAGAAAAGCCAGAATGTGCTTTTGTATTCATAACCACCTGTTGTCTGTTGACATTTGGATGAAATGTCTTTGACCGAGGAGAGGTCAGGCGGAGCTTGTAAGTCGACGAGGGGAAGTCGGTGATGGAGGACAATCGAGCGGATGAGCTGACGAGAAGAAAGCTGGCATCAGCCTCATTACGTTATTGCTTTCACGCTGTGAGCGCCGACTTCCTCTGATCTGCGGCAAATAACAGCCACTGATTGGATTTAGTGTGGTCTTCATCTTCGGCTCTGTGTGCTCTTTTTCTGTCTCCGTCTGATTCTAAACCATCACAATGTTTGGCTTTTAATATGCTGTTCACTTCTGTGAGTTCCACTTTTGGCTGTAAGTGTGTCTTTGTGTTAACCCGTGACTCGTGCATGTTTTTGTGTCACTGTGGGCTCTGGTGCAGCTGAATGTCAATGAGAACCGCTTCACATAGTTGATTCATGGGTAAGGTTGTCCATTTTGATTAATGAAAGTCTGTGCAATGCAATTTCCTCATGAATGAGGGTCTGTCTTTGTACCAAATAAGCTAATGAGATGAGAAACATGGCTTCTCACAATTAGCACTCAGCTATCAAAATTTGATCATGATGGGAACTATAAATAGACACAGCATGTGTCTGGACTGAATGTTAAATCTGTTTGCAGTTCTTTGTGCATGTTTGTCCTGATCTCAACTGTTTTTGTAGACTTTTTAACTCAGGACAAGTTTTTGTTCCTGTAGAAGTTGTCCCCCCCGCCCCCTCAAATTTGCCTAGTAGAGGCCAAAAATACTTAAAAATTTCACATCCACAGGGGGATTCTTATTATAGACTAATTTGTTTTCCTACAGCTCTGTGTGTGATCAAGACCCTGTGGCAGCTTAGTTGAATAATATCTTACCCAGCTGTAAGCAGAATGAACACTCGGCCTCTGACTGAGCACTCTTACCGGCTGATTAACTACCAAGCTGGTCACTGAAACCAATTAAAATGGAAAACAGAGCATCTTAATGACAACCATGAGACGTGCAGGGTGGCATAAAGGTGACCAGACCTTGGATTGTCTTTAACTTGTAATCAACATGTAAATTCGGGCAGGGATCACACAGGGCAGGCTGCAGTACCTGCAGACTTGGACTTTGCTGTAAAAGCTAAACTCACATGGCTAGTTCTTAAGCTGGATTGTCATTAAATGAATTGTGAAGATTGCAGCCTATGACTAGCCTCCAATATTCTAAAGGAGGTGGCGGAAAAGAGTTGTTCAAACTCATCGATGTGCTGAAGTGTGTGAGAGGGTAAGAGACAGGGTCATGGTAAAAGTGAAAAAAGGACTAACCATCAGTAAACAAGATGGAGTTCAAGGTGAAGAACTGTTTAGCTCAGAAAACTGACCAGGTGAGCGAACCAGACTGAATTGTCTCCATGACAGCTGGAACTGCTTGACAGAGATCAGACCAGTTGGGGGTTTGTTTGGACTGGCGACCTGTCCAGGTGTACCTGCCTCTCACCTGCTACAACCTCGGATAGGCTCCAGTTTCCCTGCAACCCTGAATTGGACTAAGCAGTATAGAAAATGGATGGATGGATGGATGGATCAGGAAGCTGTCCAGCCTGCGTCTTCTCAGATCCAGAGTAGAAGAAGTTCACAGTAAGACAGGAGGTACAATACAAAACATGCCTCATGTATTTGTTGGTGTGTCCTAGCAAATGGCTTGTTGCATAACAGTCATACATATTGAACCTTTCATCTCCATTTTAACATTGTAACATCAGTGTTTGCAAAGGTTAACATCATGAACCACATGGTCTCAGTTTCAGACCCAGCAGCAGCAGCAGGTCCATCGTCACGTCCAGATGAGGCTGAACTTATTCAGTTTACAATCAATAATCTGCAGCTGGCTCAAACAGAATGATCTCAGTAGCTCTGACATTAATTTTATTCTATTGTATGTTCTGCTATACTTATTTTCCACACACTGTATTCATTTCCGTACTTTCTCACCACCTCAATCAGCTGATAATTGAGGCCCGAAAAATGACCATAGCCTAGTCCGATAAGGCACACAGATCTTCCCTCTGGTCTTATTATCCTTATTTTTTGTAGTTGAGTCTGTTCCTGTTTTATTTTAAAGTTTCTGTTGGTACTTTATAGACCTATTTGTTTACCTATTTTTTGCATTTTGTTACTGCTGAGTGCAGTATTTTATGATTGAACCTGCACAAAATGAGTCAAAATGAGTCTTATGTCCTGCTACCGTGTATGCGACAAAATTTTGGTTGGTTCCACCAAATCTCACGCCAAGGATTATTGAAAAGTTGGCAGCCCGGCATTATTGTGTGAAGGTCAGATAAACACATCAGTATATCCTATTATAACTGATTACATTTGAATTAAGTAGATCTAAGTCACAACTGTGAATACTCTCCACTTGCCTCAGTATCTCCTCCTCAGTTTGAACTGCCTTGTAGCTTTAAATCTGTCATCTGACAAAATAACACATTAATACATGAAAAGGAAACAAGTTTTTACGTAGTCACCATTATCACCATTTGTAATGACTCAATAGCAGCTGAGAAGGTCATTTCTTTGTGACTTAAATGTTTACATTGATTCACTTTAAAATAAGTTATTTCTTTTCTTCACTCCTGACTTTCTGACGGAAGACACAACCACCATAAGCGGCAATTTAGCACTAGCTAACGTCAGCTAGCACTAACTCTTTCAGCAAAGTAGGTTTTGCAGGGACAACCAATCATGTTAACAAGAAATGAAAGAACAGAGCTAATTGAATCAGTTAAAATAGCTCACAAGGTAGAATTTACAGCAGCGATCAGTAAAACTCAGAAAAGACTGTTTATGTGATGGAAAATAGTAGGGACAAGTCAGGGCTTCCTGACTTCAACATTTTCTTCATCCAGTTAAAATAAGAGATTTTGATTGTTACAATAAAACAAATGTAAACATCATGTCAACATGTTCTTCTTTATGAATGGCCTACAAAAAATGACTGTTTGATCAACTTTTTCAATTTGGAGTGATATCATTGGCTCATTGTTGAATCTGTCGTTGTAGGTATAAATATACACACCTCTATAAAAACATTACATATTGTGAACACAACAGTGATCCAACAACCATGAAAATCTTGCAGCATTAACCCGGATTCAGGCAGTGTATATGGAAAGTATCTACAAACGTGGACAAAATTGTTGGTACCCTTCGGTTAATGAAAGAAAAACTCATAATGGTCAAATAACTTGAATCTGACAAAAGTAATAATAAATAAAAGTTCTATTAAATTTAACCAATGAAAGTCAGACATTGCTTTTCAACCATGCTTCAACAGAATTATTAAAAAAAATAATAATAAACTCATGAAACAGGCCTGGACAAAAATGATGGTACCTCTAGAAAAAACTGAAAATAATGTGACCAAAG
The DNA here is from genome assembly GCF_017639745.1 of Melanotaenia boesemani. NCBI lineage: Eukaryota > Metazoa > Chordata > Actinopteri > Atheriniformes > Melanotaeniidae > Melanotaenia > Melanotaenia boesemani. Next base: position 30,386,937 of record NC_055693.1, read on the forward strand.
GGACGTGTTAATCCAAGGTGTGTCCACAAATTAGCATCACAGGTGTCTACAATCTTGTAATCAGTTAGTGGGCCTATATATAGGCTACAGGTGGTCACTGTGCTGTTTGGTGACATGGTGTGTACCACAGTCAACATGGACCAGAGGAAGCAAAGGAAAGAGTTGTCTCAGGCGATTAGAAAGAAAATTATAGACGAGCATGTTAAAGGTAAAGGCTATAAGACCATCTCCAAGTAGCTTGATGTTCCTGTGACTACAGTTGCACATATTATTCAGAAATTTAAGATCCATGGGACTGTAGCCAACCTCCCTGGACGTGGCCACAGGAAGAAAATTGATGACAAATGAAAAAGATGGATAATACGAACGGTAACAAAAGAGCCCAGAAAAACTTCTAAAGAGATTAAAGGTGATCTTCAAGCTCAAGGAACATCAGTGTCAGATCGCACCATCCGTTGTTGTTTGAGCCAAAGTGGACTTAATGGGAGACGACCAAGGAGGATACCATTGTTAAAAACAAATCATAAAAAAGCCAAACTACATGTTGACAAACCACAAAGCTTCTGGGAGAATGTCCTATGGACAAAAATAGAACTTTTTGCCAAAACACATCAGCTCTGTCTACAGATGGAAAAATGACGCATATGAAGAAAAGAACACCGTCCCTACTTTGAAACATGGAGGAGGCTCTGTTATGTTCTGGGGCTGCTTTGCTGCATCTGGCACAGGGTGTCTTGAATCTGTGCAGGTACAATGAAATCTCAAGACTATCAAGGGATTCTAGAGAGAAATGTGCTGGCCAGTGTCAGAAAGCTTGGTCTCAGTCGCAGGTCATGGGTCTTGCAACAGGACAATGACCCAAAACACAGCTAAAAACACCCAAGAATGGCTAAGAGGAAAACATGGACTATTCTAAAGTGGCCTTCTATGAGCCCTGACCTAAATCCTATTAAGCATCTTTGGAAGGAGCTGAAACATGCCGTCTGGAAAGGGCACCCTTCAAACCTGAGACAACTGGAGCAGTTTGCTTATGAGGAGTGGACCAAAATACCTGCTGAGAGGTGCAGACGTCTCATTGACAGTTACAGGAATCGTTTGATTGCAGTGATTGCCTCAAAAGGTTGTGCAACAAATTATTAAGTTAAGGGTACCATCATTTTTGTCCAGGCCAGTTTCATGAGTTTATTTGTTTAAATAATTCTGTTGAAGCATGGCTGAAAAGCAATGTCTGACTTTCATTAGTTAAATTTCAAAGAATTTTTATTTATTATTACTTTTGTCTGATTCAAGTTATTTCTGTGAACATTAAGTTTTTCTTTCATTAACCGAAGGGTACCAACAATTTTGTCCACGTCTGTAAGTCTCTCTTCCTACCTGACATGCAAAGCTTTAACACTACAGAGGAAGGTGGGAGTAAAATATTACTGCCATCTTTACTCAAGTAAAAATCCCATGGAATTAGATAGTGAAATATAACTTAAATTAAATTTTGACTCAGTGTATTGTGTTTTACTGAAACTTGAGTCCTGTATGGGAGGTTTGCCGAACACACCGTCCTATGTCTTCAGGAGTGTCCAGACTGCTGACTTTGTTCGGCTTTCACAAGTCTAATGAAAGAGTTGCTTTGAAGTTGTCTTCCCCTGCAGTGTTTCTGCTCTCACCTTCATCTAAGAGAGAGCCTTTTCACTCATTTCTGTCTTCCTTTGCGTGTCTTTTGAAGCTGTAATGAAATGTCTTGTCATTTTTGACCTGTTCCAGTAAACATGGCTGGTCATTAAACAAATTGCTGCTAGTATGTCGGTAGTTTGATGAGTGTACTTTTCAGCAATAAAAAGTCCTGCTCAATTATCTTTGTTTATCCAAGTTTAAAAGTTTACTATTACCTGATATATGTATCATTTTGTTTTTTTTTATTTTATGTTGAATATCAATTGCTGTACTAACAATTTTAATAAAATTGTCTCCAAAATAGTCTGTGCAGTTAGATTAATGAGAATTCAATCCGGCAATCATGGGAGACCTAAAAGGAGATATATTATGCCATTATTTTCTAACAAGTAAACTATAATGAAACATCTTTAAAATGTTTTGGTCAGAATACCACAGAAATAAAATAAAGCACCTCCTATTTTCATAGTGACAACACAACTCTCTACTCCGTTCTACGGTCAGTCTACAAGCTGCACTACAGTTTGAGAATAGTATGAAAACGTCCATTTGGAAGCAAATTACACTCAATAACTCTTGAGGTATGTTATTGTAATGAAAGACCTAAAAGTATTTAGCCTGAAAGTTCATGCTAGTGCACAAAAAACACAACCTCAGATTACCTCACATTAATGTGGTAGAAAAGCCCTTGACCGGCATTTTCCATCATCAGTGTGTGAATGTGTGTGTGAATGGGTGAATGTGATGTATAATGTAAAGCGCTTTGAGTACCATTCCAGGTACAGTAAAGCGCTATATAAATACAGACCATTTACCATCAAATACTTTGATTTTACCTCATCTGCAGCTTCATCTCGGATGATAACATTGGGCCTCCTCTACTGTTGCTCCACAGCTGTGGAATAATCTGCCTTTGACATCAGAGAGGCGCCACTGCTCACTTTTAAAACTCTCCTTAAAACCCATTTTTATTCTTTGGCTTTAAACCTCAGAGAGACTTAGTTTTTTTTATTTGATCAGATTTGTTTTAGTTAGTTTTAATGTGTTGGTTTTTAGTTCTTCTTGTCTGATGATTTCATTTGTTTTTATTTTTCATATTTTTTTATTTGTATCACAATTGTACTTGGGTGCAGCACTTTGTTTAGCCATGGTTGTTTTAAATAAAGATGGCATGGTTATGGTAATACTGATCCCTTTAAGCAATCCTGTCATAGGTCTTATGTTGAATGGACCCAAGTTGGTGAAGCCTTACCTTTATACAGAAAGCAGGCTTGTTCATACACCAGAAGAAAATTTCCTATATTGCACATGGCTGGTGGCAAACACACACAACTAGCAAATATGCAAGGAAAATGTGAGATGTCACACTTTAGCCGAGAGTTCACATTTTAGATACTTTAAGTTGAGCTATGTGATGGCAAAGATGCTCATATGTTATCCAAGAAGGATTTAAGCTGTGAAAGGAAGAAAAGTTTATGAGCTATCTGCTGCTTCTACACAACCAAGCAGATGAAAACGTGAAAAACCTCGATAATCTTTAGGTTCTTTGTATGTGTGTGAGTGAAAGAAATTAGGATTAAGACTCTTAATAACACATCCTGCTGTGTTTCTGCTCTTGTATTTACATATTTTTGTTTGGGCTTCTACAAACAATCAAGGTCATGATAGAGTGAAACAGCCAGTCATGGCTTGTTTAAACCAAACACGTTGCATGAGGAAATCTAGAGTCCTTTTTGTTTTACCTGGTGAATGAAGCAAAAATGTTGTTAGGATTGACTTAACATATGTTGCCGTCGGCTTCAGTGTTGCCGAGTAAAACCAGAAAGTGAACAAGCTTTGATTCAGTCATAACATACCAGAAGCTAACAGACAAGGATCCTAACCAACTGAAGTTAAGTGATTTACAAACCTGTAACCAAGTGATCACTAAAAACTCTGGCATGCTTTTGACTCGGCTCATTCTGACCCCAACCAAAGATTCACAAGCCTCTTCTCTCATCGGTGTGCATAGAATCCTTGGTTCATTCAAGAGGAACATTAAAGTAACCTAGATCAGTTTCACAATTTGAATCACTGGAACAACTTAAAATGCTGCAGATGTAAAATATTTTCCAGCCATAAATTCTCTGCTCTATAATGAGTCAGGTTGACCTCCACTTAATGAAACAGACAACTTAACCCCTTAACGCCTGGTGTCTCAAATTTGCATCAAACCACATCTGGCCTTTTTTTTAAATTATTTCTTTTTATCTAGTCATTCTTTTTTATTTACTTATTTGTTTTTATTCACTCTCATTTATGCATGAATTTTTATATTTTTATTAATGATTAATCTTCATTCTTTTAATGATATTCATTAATTTAATATTAAATTGTAATTTATTTTGTTCCAGTCTTTTTTTCATTTTTTGTTATAAATGAATTCAGGAGTTAAGGGGTTAATGAGGAGTTTGTGACGTCACCTAAAGTGCAAACCAGATGGATGGATGGATGGGTGGATGGATGGATGGATGGATGGGTGGATAGATGGATGGATGGATGGGTGGATGGATATATGGATGGATGGATGGATGGATGGATGGATGGATGGATGGATGGATGGATGGATGGACAGCATTATATAAGCTGTCACTGCATTGCAAACAATACTCAGACTTAACCATGAAGCTTGGTAAAACCAGTTTGTCGGACTACAAAGATTTTTAAAGTTACAGTCTGTAAGGATTACTAACATCTGGTGGTAAAGATGGGCATAGCATTCTTGAGAATGGACAGTGGTCATCAGTGGCCAAAATTCTTCCAGACATAAACATGTTTTCATCTTTGAGTGGATCCTGTGGCCTCAGCTGTAGCACTACAGGTAAACTCGAGTAAAGTGAATTTGTTTTTATTTGTCTTCTTCTATGCTACTTTAGGGAATTACTTATCCCAAACAGTGTTCTAGCACTTATCAAAGCCAGTTCTGCAGTTTTAAAGCTCAGGTGGAGTAAAAACACAATTTTCTTTTAGTAAAGTGATTAGATGCCAATAGAAACATTTTCTGTCACTGACCTTTGATTTTTCTTTTTTTTTTATTTTCTTTTTTTTTGCACACTACACTTTTAAGTTAGATTAAGTTATTTCACACATGTTCTAACATTTCCAATATTTACACCTTTACACTTCATTTTCCTTGCATGTATGAAAAGGAGATGACGGAAGAATAAACTTTACTACCTCGTTACAATTAACACACGGTTCAGTTTAACTTTAATTTCCCTTTTTTCCCACAATTTCACTATAGCAGATTTATAACAGAGGCATCCACAAAAACAAAACAAAAAGCTAAGATTCTGACTTCAAACACTCACGCTAGTCATTTTTGTTTTGTTAGAATTTGTAACAGTTAATGTTAGGAACTGTTTCTTTATTGGTCAAGTTTTCAAGTGATGGTGGCAGAGAGATGTGCATTTAATAACAACTATTTCTATCTGGGAAAAAATGAAGGAAACTCATATTCACTCATTTGTTTTATAAGTGAACCTGAAATCTTCTGATGTAACTTCAGTGTTCACAGGCAAACAAAACACCATAAAAGGTTTGACTTCCACTAAGCGTTGGGCAAAATAATTGATTCATCGATTTTAATTGATTTAAATTGAATAACTCTAATATCAAAACATAAAACTTGGAGATTGATCTTTTTAATTGTCCTCATTTCCAGTGACCCGACTTACTGAGACTCGACGAGATCTTAGCATATAAACTGGTTTCCTGTGTTGCGTCCATCCAAAATCAGCTTCTCTTGCTGAGATGATGTCAAGTTCAGATGTTTTCATTCACCAGTGTGGATTACATCAATCTGTAAAGTCTTTTGCAGCATATTATCTCTCACATTAGCAACTAACGCTAAGACCACGGCACTCATATTAGCAGCTAATGCTAACGGGCGCCGTCAAGTTCAAAAACAGGAAGTGATGTCACCATGCACGTAATTTAAATTAATCCAATATGGTCATTTAAAGTCACATTTCCTCTAGAACAGGTTTACTCATCGTCCTTTAATGAAACAGTAAACAGTCCGATGGTATTTATCTGATTTACAGGACGGCATGTCATAGCTGCTCTCTGTGTCCACGGCAGTAAGCACACACACAGACACACACAGTTTCTGTCAGAGGACTGAGTGCACGTGTCAGAAAACACGTCAACCTGCTGAAAAACAGACAAAAATATGAGTTTTTAAATTTCTCTCAGGCAGGTGGAGGTGGAAGCATCTTGCTGCAGTGAGGAGCAGATGGAATATTTCTCCTGCTCCAGTGTTACGCCAATAGTGTCACAGTTGTCATGGCAACGAACAAGGAATTTCTGACATATGAACATTAAAAATATTAAGAGCAACTCCACTGAATGAAACAGTTTCATTGGGACATTTAAAAAGTTTTTCTGTCTTGTGGGTTTTTCTTTTTTTTTTTAAATTGTATTTATTTGTTTATTTATTTCCATCACAGCATTCTGAATCTGGGGAAACACTGTATTGTTATGATACTTCAGAAATTAATGTAGATGTGTTAGGTCAGATTATTACAATAATCTGATTACTCCCTGATTGATTTTCATTGTCAAGTAAATGCACACAGTGTTTTATTTAAAAAAACAATCAAGAAAAACACAACAGTTATCTGAGAATGGTGTTACATAATTAGCGGTAAATGAATCAAATCGGATTTAATCTAAATCAAATTGAAATAGGCTGCTGTGAAACAAATCCATTCCAGGAAATTAGTGACGATACCCAGACCCTACCTCCGCCTCATGGATAAGGTGGTGTGATTTGAGGTAGAAATTGGGTGGAGATAAACGACTGCTCTGAACTTTTTCCCCCTTTTGTGGCAGTTTTCTCCATTGCCTAGAAATAATGCCAAAAAAAGCAGGAAAACACAGCCGGAAAGATAGAGAGATACAGTTGACAGGCTCATATTCATTTTATGCAAACTTTTCACTGTATTATTCATGAGAACTTGGGCTCAGAGGCTTGGTTTCCCTACCACATAGAAGTTAGGCACAACAGGGCTCTTCTGCCTCGCATCTCCTGCTCTGTAACATCAGTGAAAAGCACAGTGAGGAGTATACAAAGGCTGCACGTATCTATATTTTATCAAACCATCAACAGATTCTGTGTAACATCTCTGGCCCAGACAGACAACATTAAAAGATGATGACTGTCTGTGAATCAGAGAGGGTCACTGCTTGGTTCCAGTTTGGCTGAGGCTTTAAGGCACATCATCCTGATCCAGCACCCTCAGAATAAAATGAAATAATAAAGAAAAAAAAAAACCTGAAATCCCCAACCTGTTCAAGGCCTCCTCAGTTAATTTAAGGAGCCATTCTGCTGGTGTTGGAAATGAACAGCGTTTTTATGGCTCTTTTATTTCTTGATGAGTACCATTAATTTCACAGGGTGGGCCGGGCTCTTTGCAGCTGGCATTTTCTTTATCCGCTTGAGACAACATGACTGCATTATCTTCCGCTCGGAAATGAATTGGCAGGAGTTGCATGTTTCATTGGTGTTGTTTAGCACCTTAGTCAGGAGGCTGATTTCTCTCTTCGTTCTCCAAGTAGACAACATATCTCATAGTCACAGGCCCGAATGCCCGTTTATGTTGTAGATGTTGCCAAGTCTGCAGTCTAGAGTAAATACTTTTACTTCCAGTTTATTTATTTATTTTTTATCATCAGTCTGGAAGCTTCCTCCACATAAAGATCATTCACATTAAAGCTAATTAGATTTATTTGGCCTCATTACATCGCCGCCTCTCTGTGCAAACACAGTCCGGATTTCAGTTTGCTTTGTTTCTGTTGTTGACTCTCACATTAACCGTCTTTATGCCCCGGACTTGCATGCCGTCTCAGTTAAGACACTTTGCAACGTTATTGCTATTAGCTGGCAGAAACTGTGACACCAACACACACTCTTTCAGGAGCAGAAAACATTCTTTTACATACTGAAAAGCACAAATACAGGAAGGAAACGTATATCTACATGGACCTTTTGACTAATAACTTCTTCTCAGGCTCTAATTTCTTATCCTGCCATGATGTGGCATGTTTTCAGAGTCCAGCGTTACGTGTCCTTATTTTCATTCAAACCAGACAACATGGGCTCTGAATACCCTGTTAGATCATTTTAACTACTCACTGAATATTTTACAACTATTTCTTGATTATTAATAGCATCATTACAACGAATAAGCTACATCTCTTACTTTTTTCTCTCGAGGTTCTATGAACCGCTTTTATTCATATAGATTTTTTTTCGTTTTCATATCAGAGTCAGCACCTCCAAATCAGAGGCCATAGTCCTCAGCTGGAAAACGGTGGAGTGTTTTTTTTCTGGGTCGGGAATGAGTTCCTGCCCCAACTGGAGGAGTTCGGTCTGTTGTGGTGAAGAAGGAGCTGAGCTAAAAGGCAAAGCTCTCAATTTACTGGTCGATCTACGCTCACCTATGGTCATGAGCTGTGGGTAGTGACCGAAAGAGCGAGGTTGCAAATACAAGCGGCCAAAATGAGTTTTCTCTGCAGGGTGGCTCTGCCTTAGAGATAGGGTGAGAAGGTTGGTGACCCGGGAGGGGCTCAGAGTAGAGTCGCTGCCCCTCTGCATTGGGAGGAGCCAGATGAGGTGGCTTAAGGAGGAGACCCTCCCTACGGGCATTCGGGCTACATCTCTCAGTTGGCCTGGGAACGCCTCGGGATCCCCTGAGACGAACTGGCGAATCTGGTCAGTGAGAGGGAAGTCTGGGCTTCTCTGCTTAGGCAGCTGACGCCCCCTCCCAACCCGACCCTGGATAAGCGGTAGAAAGTGGATGGATGGATTCATATCAATTGATCTCCAGTTCCAAAACTAACAGGCAAAACAATTAAAATATGAAGAACAACAGCAGGTTCATAGAAAGATGCCCTCTCAAGAGACTAAATGACATTAAAATCTTCAAAGTAAATCAAGACAGCTTCAGACTGCTTTTCCAAGCTGAGGGGGCAGCAAAGAAAAGGGGTCTGAAAGAAAGGCTTCCATCAGATGTGAAGCCTTGGTATTTAGGACCCTATGAAATCAATTTTTTCCCAGATTCTGTTTTTTGCCTCTGTACTGGTCACCTATTTTAATTGGAAAACGTATCCCAGAAAAGAAAATACCCATTAATTGTTCTAATATGTTTTGTTCTTCACCTGCTCGGTTTCTTGTTGCTTAGAAAATCTCCAGCAGGTCCAACAGGAGCTCAGCGTGAAAATCCACAATGTAATTGCAGCATTAACAGCAGTCCTGATTGAGCTCTATGAGCCGGAGCCCAGATACGAACCTGGAGAGGAGCTCCTCAGACAGATGGAGTCTCTGTGGTCCTCCTCCACCGCTACGATCATCCTTCAGAAAGAATTTAATTGTTGCTAAATTATATGCTGCGCTTCTCTTGCTCTAAACAACACAAGATATAATTACAGTTCTTCCCTATTGTTAGACTCTGCACCTCTGTGGCATCTTAATCAGCGCTCACTAGAATAAAAATTAAGTTGTTTTTTTTTTTCCGTTTGAGTAATGAGAGTGTGTTTCATACACTGTGTCAGCTTCAACCTTACAATGTGTCACATCAAACTCTGGCCTCTGTGCGGCGGTGTGAGAAATAGATTGTCTATCAGCCAACAATGTGGTTCATTTTTCTCTCTACATGTTTATTGTGAATTTTATCAAGAAAGTTGCCGTTCTTGTAGTGAGCAGCATGAAATCTATTATTTCCGTTCCACATTATTTTAAATTCGCTGTCTTTCTGCACCAGTGCCTCCCTCAGAAACATGTTGGTTTAATGTAAAATCCACATGTGTAATCATCTTTATTATTTATCAAATTTTCTTTAATGTTTTTATTATTTTTTTTTCCACTTTAACCAGCACTTGGTAGCAATGCATTACTACCAAGTGCTGGTTGATCTACTTTTTTCACACACAACTATCTGTAGGTTTACAACGAATGGTCGGAAGAAGTAAAGTGCTTCACTTTACTCTACAGGGACTGGTCTAATGTGGTCTAGGTTCCCAAGAATTCAGTGGAATCGCCCTTTACACATTTGCTCAGCATTGTTTAAGGTAGGTATTTTACCTGTTTTAGTACAATACCTATTTTAAGTGTGTGATTGAGCACCACCCTCTGCAGACACTTAGCATACACCCCGATGACCGACTCCACCAACCACCACAACGCCACGACACTTGATTCCCTCGCCAGTGCCAGGGGAGCACCACAACCTGCTACCTGGTCTGTGGGAATCTCTGGATGCTGTCATGTCAATATGGAGCAAAATCTTTGGAGGGAAAATTGGAGGGAAAAGGCTGGTACTAGCAAGGTAGACCTGATAAAGTTTTTGTGGGATTTCCCTTCAGAGTGAAATGAGTCCTCGGTGACAGTTCCTTAGAATAACTGCGTATTAATCCTCTACCTGGAGCTTTCCTTTAGAGGTTTCTCTTAACATATTGCCTCCAACTTTCCCACACATTAACAAGCGTTCCGACCCATGCTGACATCTTCACAAAGCCTGTTTCTTTTTATCCGTATCCTGACCTTTAAAAGTCCCAACTGTGCCGTTTGTTTCTGCAGACCAGGGTCCTTTTCCCCCTCCCAGGCTTCTGTCTTCTGCCACGCTGTGCTGCTTCACCTCTGATTGTGTCCCCTTCATCAGTCACAGCCCTCTCGCTGTCTGAGAGGAGCAGACAGTGATGGATGCTAATCACTTTGCCCGTGTGCCCATCCAATCTGCCGTTCGGTCTGCAGGCTCAGCCCAGGTTTCCCCCGTATGGCTCATGAATAACGGAGCTTCTCCTCAGCTAACACACCTTCGCTCATTATAACTGACCCCAGACAGATAAAGTTGCCACTGGACTTGGCACAAAGAATAAAACTCTCACTGAGGAAATGTAAAACAAACAAGGCATTTATGAGCACCCATAAGAATAAACTGAAGTTGTTTCGTCCTGAGGTGAACGGCAGCCTTTATTCTCTACAGAAATACATAAAGTGCAGGAAATAGAATTACTCTGTTAAAATATCCAATATTGATCATGTTGTGTCCCAAACTGTTTACTTACATAACCAACAATAAGGTACTGTCTGCAGTAGGAAGGGTCTTTTTCTCTTTTTTGTAAAGCTTTCTCAAAATAACCTCTTTGATTTTGCCCCATGTTGTGTTTGTTTGCTCGGATGCCTTTGTTGTGTTCTTTGCTCTGATTAGTTGCTCTGGATAATGGTTTAAACTCTATCTGATTGGCTGAAAAAATCCATTCACAATTGTTAGATTTTGCCCCAATTCACAAGTCTTATTCATGCCATACTGAAGCTAAAATTTGCTTTTGAAAAAGAATTTCCTGTGTTTTATAAGAGCTTCTCTAAAGTCCTGATTTGGACTTTCAAAAATCCATTTTCATTAACAAACTGTTAAATGATTGTGTCTGTAAATTTCTGAAGCAGTTAAATATTCATAGAAACCACTTCCATGGGAGTGTTTGGTGGAAAATGCGAGCCCTCTCACAATGATTGTGGAAGGATTTTAGGAAAAATGCTTCCTCTTTCCTGTCAGCATTAATGTTGAATATAAAGGAGCCAGTAGAAGATTTTTTTAAAATAGCATTTTAGGCACTAAAACTAAATGATTACATCTGACATTCAGCATCCAGACAAATTAAAGCCACATTCTTTAGAGGCTTGTATGTCAGCTGTGGCTGCATGATTCATGGTTACCTTGTCTATTGTTTGTCAACGGGAACACTCGGCAGCACCTCATTGAATCTAATGGGAACCAGTTTACTGCCCATTGGAGTGCATTGACCTGAAACGTAGCTTAAAATGGAGTCTTGAAAATAATCTGCTGGCCCTGTCTTTGCAGTGTCGCATCTCTATTTTCTTCCTGGCCTGCTGATGAGTGGTGGAAATGCATTGTATGATTTATATTATATTTTTAGCAATAATCTGCAGTGTAAGGTAGACATCGCTAAACAAAAGTTATCTAATTTGGAGGAAACCTTAAGTTAGAAGCTATCTTCATTTGAAAGTGGATTATTGTACAGAACCATATCTAATACTAAACTAAGGGAGAGGTCAGAGGTCATGTACAATTAAGAGGTCGTGTACACAATTAAGATCTGGTACGTTGCCCCTGGCGACTGAAGTGGGCAGGTATAAGGGGATATCTGAAGAGCAGTGTATATGTTCTTTGTGTGATCTTGATGTTGTTGAAGATTAACTTAATTTTTTGCTTCAATGCCCGTTGTATAAGAAACTACTGAAATCAAGTTGATTTTATTTATTTTTTAAATATCACCAGATGAGCTTCATAGTATATGTGTTACTGGTGAAGAATAAATAGAGATGGTCAAGACAAAGGCTCCCCCAAAAGCTCCGGTGTAATTCGAGCCCTGATTCCAGTGATTGCCTGAAAAGGTTGTACACCAAATTATTAAGTTAGGGGTGCCATCATTTTTGTCTAGAATTGTTTCATTCATTTGTTTTTTTTTTGTTTGTTTTTTTATTTGTTTTTTTTTTATAATAATTTTGTTGAACAACAATTCAGAAGAAATGTCTGATTTTCATTGGTTAATTTTCAGTAAATTTTTATTTATTATGAAATTAGTCAGTTTCAAGTTATTTCAGTGACTTTTGTGGCTTTTTCTTCATTAACAGAGGCCGGCTTTTTCTGTCGTCATGAGAACTGAACATTCTTTGGATGTATGGATTGTGATGCTGATGGTTATCTCAATCCACCACTAGTCAGCACCTCTAATAAATACGTCTGCAAGTGACATCTGACTCCATCCTTTATAGGTTTACAAAAAGATGTGGAGGATGCTGATCTTTCACACAGTCTTGATACTCAAAAACATGTTTGTGGCTAAGGTGTGCCACTTCCAATAACAACTTGAGGTAGACAACATGCATATTCTTGGCCTTTGGGATCTGAGCCTGAAGTTGAATAGATTTTTTTTTATAGTCAGTTGGTCTCAGTTATGCAGATGATTATATAAAAACAATTTAGAAAATTTTAACATAGGAATTTTGATACTGATAATCTATTACATACTCCATTACTTTTTCAGCATATGTATGTGCTTAGTACCGTTATACATTCACCTACAGGAAGAACCGTTCTACGGAGGATGCTGTCTCTATGGTACTTCACATGGCCCTGACTCACCTGCAGCATCCCAACACCTAGGTTAGGATGCTGTTTGAGACTTCAGCTCAGCCTTTAACACCATCCTCCTTGGGCATGGTGGTCCTGAAGCTCCACAACCTGGTCTGTCAGCATCACTCTGCACCTGGATCAGGGACTTCCTCACCGACAGGCCCAGGTGGTCAGAGTAGGGAAGTCAACATCCTCACCACTGATCCTCCACACTGGAACATACAGGGTTGTGTGTTCAGCCCTGCACCCTTCACCCTCTTCACACAGGACTGCTCAGCCATCCACCCCACCAACATGGTTGTGAAGTTTCCAGACGATACCACTGTGATGGGTCTTATATCCAACAATGATGAGACCCATTACAGAGAAGAGGCCCGGAGTCTCACAAAATGATGTTCCAAGAACAATCTGGTTCGTAACATCAAAGAGACAAGGAAGCTTACAGGAGGTCCAGGAAGACTGAGCACGCTCCTCTCTGCATACATGTTACATTTCTCTTTTCTTATTTATGTGTACTCAAGCCAAGAGACTGTTGTGCTTACATAATGACAACAAAGATCTTCATTCTTGAATCTTTTGGATAACATTTAGCTGAATTACAGTGTATTAGGCATTTTGTTGTTGCTGGATGTGTAGCAGTATTAATCGCAACAAAAACAAAACAAAAAAGATTGTTTGTCAGACTTGAGTTTGACATAGACAGTCAAACCTGTCTGGAGTGAGATAAATGATGTGCATCTTTATGAATCAAATAAATTTGCCTCAGTTATTGCTGACCCAGCCACAATATGCTCAAAACTTGCTTGAAACAGAGTATAGATGAAAGAGGTTGCAGTCGCTGTGATCTCGTTCAGAACTGGAAAATTCATGCAGTTTGGTTCAGGTGCACTTCAGGACAGTATTCAGTACCACAGGGAGTTTGAGCTCTGTGGAAGAACTGAGAAATTCTGACCTCTGGAGCTGAAACACTAAATCAAGATGAGTTGGAAGAAGTCAGAAGATGTGTTTCGCTTGCTTAGTTACCCTCAAGGCCATTTCCTGTCACAGCTCCTCTGTATACAGACAGAGATGGATCAGTCCTGGGTAGATGGTTTTGTTCTGAGTCTAACTTATAGTGCCGGACAGAAATGGGCAGAAGCTAATATGATAAGTGTGCAACAAAGAGAACATTCAAAGACAGAAAATTGCACATTTCAGGCAGAGCATTTTATAGCAGAAGTCTCCTGATGAGATTAAATGACCTTCAACGTCTGCAAATAGCAGGATTATTAAAGCCATATATGTGCCATTGAAATATTGTTATATTTAAGAATAAATGTTTGGTGTTTACATTTAGTGTTTCACATTAAATTTGTGGAGACCACTTCCTCTGCGAGGACAAACAATTCATTTAATTCAATTTCAGAGCTGCATTATTTCAGACTTCTTTGTAGTTTCTTCTTTTTGGTAACTGGTTAACCAAAGAACACTTGAATTTCTCTTGTTGTTGTCATGTAAAGAGAATGACACACTTTCCAGTGCTCTGCATTGATGGGAAAAAGTGATTTAATATATAATGAAAACTAATTACTTCCTGTCACAGTGGCTTTGCAATCCATCGTCACCCATGTACTCATCAAACTCCAAATCAAAGCTGAAGTCAGCCGTCAACACATTCTGGCTGCTCTGCTTACAAAGGTCAGCAGACTGGAAAGGTCACTTTTCCCTGAACACTTTTAGAAACAGAGTGTAAAACACTGCTGAACCAGGAAGTCCTCTGAGAGAAAAACGTGTGTCAGTAGTGGAGCTTCGACTCCCCGTGACTCTCCGTGAGCTGTTAAATGTCATCTTCTGATGAAAGTGTAGCTAAATTTTTAGCTGTTGTGACAAATTAAACTCAAATTTGTAGAGTTTCCATTTGGTGTGTTTGAGTAAATAGAATAGGTGAAGGCATAGTGTTTGATAACTGGAAATAAAACATCATTAATTTTTCTTTCAGCTAATTTAACAAAAGCCCCACTTCTAAACTATGACAGATTTTCTCGCTGAGGCGCCCCCTAACAACAGCTAGTTCAGCATCTGTCTTTCATCCTGTCTCTTCTCTGGGCTGTGAAATGCTGTTTCTCAGCCTCGGGATGCTGCAATAATATCACTGAGTCAGAAGCAAGAAGCAAGGTTTTCAAACCTGAAAGTTATGTAGTGCTACTTTAATATTGCCTCCTGAAACTAGATTCTACAAAGGAGCAACCTGAAAGATGAAGGCGCTACCTCCCATTTTACTCTTATAACCTCTGGGCAACATTGTTCAGATGGGATAACTGGGCACCTCCAGCTCTTTGAACTAAAATGTATCTTGGTCATCGGTGATGCTTTAAATTCAATTCTGGATTTTATATGGAATCAGCCAATTGAAGAAAATAGAAATGGAGAGCGACCTGCAACAATTATTGTCATAAAAGCCCATTATGATGCTTTTGCAGTAAGTAACTGAGCAGAACTAGAAACACATGTCACTTCGTTTTTAGCGCTTACCTGAAGGTTAACAGAAATGTGTTTTTTCATCAATACTGCCCAACTGATATATGAAAAGACATGTATCCTGGCTGGTGATTGGTCCATTAATAGGTTTATTAATTCAGACAGTTATTTGCCATTTTTCAGTAATCTGCATGGATATATAATCTCACAGCATCAGTTGCAGACTTGTTGATCAAAACATAAATCTACAACCAGACAAGAATCTACAAATGTGCAATTTTTAATACTTAACTTCAGGACATTTGTTTGTAAGTACAGAATTGGTTTACTAAAGCAGGTCATAGCAGTGTGAAATATTTAGCAGTTTTGTCTAATATGTTTTTAGGAATTAAATGGCTGTTTTTAACACAATGCCACAAGCTTTAATTAACATCATCATATATTAGCTTGTGTGCTTTCTTAATTATTGGCCTTACAACCCAGCTCTGCAGGGGAGTGTGGGAGGTAACATAAATTTAAATACCAAGATATTTAGAGGAAATTGGGAGTTTATGGTCAAAGCACAAAGACAAAATAAAACAGAAGACACAAACTGAGGAGCAACAGATGAAGGATGCTACTCAAATTCAAGAAAGAATCATGACGTTTTTACTACATAACTACATACCTACATAAACTCCTCTTACCTAAACTTATTAAAAAAGTAACTTTACAACAGAAGTTTGTCCTAAAAAAAAAAAAAAAAAAAAAAACTAAACAAAAGATGGTAACGTGCGCATAAACTAAAAAATTAAACTTGTGTTAATGAAAACATCAATTATGGTGAGCGAATATGAGTTTAAAACTAAAACCTTGTCTAGCCTCCAAAACAAAAGTTGTCTTCCACCCAACAAAGTCTAAATGTAAAATAAAAATGAAACACCAGGGAATTCTTAATAACCCAAAATACAAGTCAGCAAATAACTGCAGTGCCAGAGGAAGCTAGTTAACACACCCAGAAAGTGAAACTAAAGCTAGTGAGCTGTACACGCTACAAAACAGCCATGCAGAACGACAGGAAAACAGCTGATCTTGCAGCAGCAGCTGCTGTGATTGGCCTGGAGGACAAAAGGCCAGCCAGTCAGCTTTCAGGTGTCAGAGGGTGTTTCAGAGCCAGGAGCTAATACCAGTCAGGAACTGAACCACTGGCTTTTGCATACAATAGGAAAGGTTTTCACACCAGTGTCTGCTTTAAAAGAACCCTGGTCCACATCCACAGATAGTACAGTTTGTTTGGAGCAAAGAAGTGAACTCTGGTCCACTTGAAAACTGAGGGTCTCTGTTTACCTACAAGTGAACCCTGGTGCGGTTTCGCTTGCAGTGTGAAAGCAAATGAACCATCCAGTAAATTAAAGTTAGGAAGTGGCATTAGGTCTGAGCACCAAAGTAAAAAGAGAAACCCCAGAACTACATAAACTCCTTTCTTGGTGTTGCTCTGTTGTTTACTTGAACTGTACGAGCCATTTTCTGACCTAGCTAATCAGTGAGCTGGATTTTCTTCTTCATCTTGCTTTTTTTCGTCTTCTTTTGAACCCAAAGAACCTCTGAGATGATTGGTGGAACTTCATAGAAAGACGATTCGTTAGTTGACATGTTGGTCACCTTATCGGTGAAGGCGAGGGATGGCAGCAACACATCTGTAAAAAGTAGTTCCAGGGTGATGTTCAGCATCGTGCAGCATCCCCTCTTTTAACAACTGTCTGTAGATATCTGGGAAGTAAGGAGACCAGTTGCTGGAGTTTTAGGAGAGGAATTTTGTCCCATTCTGGTCTGATGCAGGATTTTAGCTGCTCTATAGTCCTGGATCTTGGTTGCTGGATTTCTGCTTCCATGATGCTCCAGATGTTGTGTATTGGTGAAAGGTCTGGACTGCAGGCAGGCCAGTTCAGCAGCCGGACTCTTTTCCTGTGAAGCCATGCTGCTGTGATGGATGCAGGATGTGGACTGGATGGGAGCAGATGTTGCTCTAAAACCAGCATTGATGGAGCTTCACAGATGTGGAAGCTGCCCACGCCATAGGCACTAATGCAGCCCCATCCCATCAGAGATGCAGTTTTTCACCTGTCCACTGATAACAAGCTGGATGCTCCCTCTCCTCTTTAGTCTGCAGGACACGCCGTCCATGCTTTCCAGAAAAAATTTCACATTTTCATCCATCTGACCACAGAACAGTTTTCCACTTTGCCTCAGAGCTTTTAAATGAGCTTTGGTCCAGAAAAGATGGTGTTGTTTTTGGTTTCTTCTTTGCTTCTTTGTGTCGACCCATGCGTACAGAGATTCCCCCTGATTCTCTTCATCTTTTGATGATATTATACACCGTAGATGGTGGGATCTTCAAAGTCTTCACAATTTTACATTGAGGAACATTTTTCAGGAATCGTTCCACATTTTTTAGACCCAGTTTGTCTCAGATTGGTGAACCTCTGCCCGTTTTTACATCGGAAAGGTTCTGCCTGTCTCAAATGCTCCTTCATGTTACTGACATGTTGCCAATTAACCAAACTAGTTGTCAAACGTCCCTCCGGTTGCTTTGACGTGTTGCAGCCATCAGATTCACAGTGAGCTTGTATTTTCCATGAAATGTTTCAGTTTCAGCATCTGATATGTTTCATTAGGAATAAAATATGGGTTCATGAGATTTGCAAATCATTGCATTCTGTATTTATTTACAGTTTACACAGCATCCCAACTTTTCTGGAATTGGTGTTGTAGATTAACAATGTCATTTAAGCCAATTTCAACATATGAATCTTCTTAAATGTTTAGAATTATTTTAGCCACTGTGACACAAACCATCACTTGCCCTGTGCATGTAAATCTGAACAGCACCAAATCTCTCATCTCCATGTCTGTCTTTGATTCTCTGATCTCTATTCACTGGTTCCATCACTTTTTCCATTTAAATCAATTCAACAGAGATATAGAAAAATATAGAAACAACAACAAAAAAAAGCATGTTCATGTGTGCTGGCAGAGTTCAGAAAGATGCTTTTGATCTCAGAAAGGATTTTCACTGTCCTAGTTGCACAGGCAGGAAACAGGGTTGGTCAAATAACCCCTGCGGTGCTGGATTGGCAACCTGTCTCCTGGAGACATGAGGGGAAAAGATTTAGTTTAAAAAAAAAGAAAAGGAAAACGCAGCCTAACAGCAGTCCAAGTGTACAATTTTTTGGTCTATTTCTTGCTAAATGATGTGGGAACCTGGAAGCATTTTCTCAGCTGAAAACCAAAAAAAAAGAGTCTCAGCTAGAATGAAAATCTTACATGAGCTCATCTGTGCCGCCCGGGCTTGTAATATTCTATACCTACGTAGGTCATTATGAAAGGAGTAGATGAATTTCTTTAACGCAATATAACATTTTCTGTTGGGTGAGGAGGTTTATAGTGAGACACCAACCTGCATCGATTCATTTAGCCAGGGCTGAGAGTGGTTATGGAAATAAAATTCTTTATATATAAACTATATATATATATATATATATATAGTTTATATATAAAAAATTACATCCAGCGTGTCTATCAGATAAAAGCACACCCCATCAATTACTGTAAAACATTGTGAAGAAGATGATTGAAGTATGCCGGTGGGAATGAATGAGCCTGATAGCAACATAAAAGTACTAATGAGAGTGGGAGACTGAACTTGCAGTATCTTCCTCAACTGTTGAAATAATTATTTCTATTTTGCATCTTTAAAGACTCTCCACCTCTGTCTTTAATGAAGGGCCCACGCACACTTATGCTCTAACAATTAACCTCTCCCCTCTGCATCCATGGATGGATCCAGCAAACAAAACCACCCCAATCTGCCTCTTCAGGCTGCAGACTGAGAAAAGGAACAACTATTATAGGCAACCTGGAGGCGGCCAATTTTACCAAGAAGGGGCTGCAGGAAAGCTAACTGCAGTCTCTAGAGTCCAGTGAGTGCAGCAGTGCAGCAGCTGATAAGATGTGAAGACAGGAAACATGAAGGCATTATGTTACTCACAGAAAAATGTGTGATGTGAATATAAATATAACTGTAAGTACACATGAATATAGCTAAAGTATCTGTTGGTACACAGATATTACTTCATGAGCAAATGGAAATTGGTCAGTATAAATAATAAGGTGATGGTGTGTTTCTACGTATCTCACTGAGCTTTAGTTTAACTGGAAACAGCAGGCGAGTCACAGCATGTCAGCTCAGTGATTTGCTAAGTTATTTCCGTTCTCCGGCTCTTTAACTCTTGGAATATTCTTATTTTTTTGCCTTTTCCTTGGGACAATAATATATAGAAATAATGTTTTTTTTAAACAAATGGTTGAAATTACAGTCAGTAACATAGTAACAATAGTTAAATGGTCAATCATGAAACAGTTTACTGTTGGTGTTACATACCCAAACCAAGAGGTGGAGATGACTCCGCCAGGTTTACTTCCACATATTCTTTGTCATCGCTGGAACTTTTGCTCTACCGACCGTGAGAACAGGCAGTTACAGGGTTAAGTCTTCTTAACCTCTTAATCTCCAGCATTCATGTAAACTGCTGCTGTGCTTTTGTAGACCTTTTCTCGATTTCCAGTTTCTGTTCCCTTCATTTTAAATCCAAATCAAAAACAACCAAATTTCCGGGCAGGTAATGATTTTCAAATGTTCAGATAGGCATTTGATTGTAAGAAATCAAATATTCTGTACAACTATCGTCTTGATATGCGACTGTTTTAACAAACATGTGGTCTAGGCATGAGTAAGTCGACCATGACTGAACACAAGCATCCTAGTTTACCCCTTAAAATCCTTTAATTTTTGCCTAAAACATATTTTATGAGTGAAAGACTTGTTGTGGACCAACATTTTTACTGGAACCTTGCAGGCGTAATGGGACCATTTTTGTTGCAGCATCATCTGCTACTGGTGTAAAATACGGCTTCAAAGATAAACTGCATTGGGACTGGTCTGAAATAAGTGTTTACTGAATCTACAGTCAGGATTGAAGCCTGGGATGGTACACATCATTCACATCTCAAGATATCCCAGCTTCCACTGGTGTATAACATGTGTAGCTACTTGGAAGGTAGTCTGAGTAAAATGCATATTTATTTGTCACGTCTAACTAACGGGAGGTCTGGTACAGATGGGTTAATGCAGAGGTCCCAGACCCTGGTCCTCAAGGCCCACTATCCTGCAGGTTTTAAATCTCCCTGCTGCAATACACCTGATTCAAATAAACAGACTTGTACAGAGCTTGTCAGAGAGCTGTTTAATTTGAATCAGGTGTGTTGCAGCAAGGAGGCATCTAAGACCTGCAGGATAGTGGACCTTGGGGACCAGGTTTGGGGACCTCTGGGTTAAAGGGAGGAACCTGGGGCTACAAATCAGTACTTACAGCCACAAGGTGGCATCAATTTACCAAGCTGCTTGCTAGCTGCCATGAACAGAACAACACTTCACTATCACTATCTAGTACAAAGTGTGTGGTGCAGTGAGATTTGATGCTAATGGAGTACAAATACAGTACCAGTCTGGACACATTTACCCACTGGATTTAATGGGAAAGTGTGTTCAGACTTTTGACTGGTACTGTAAGGCAAGGCAAGGCAGTTTATTTATATAGCACATTTCATGTACAGGACAATTCAAAGTGCTTTACATAAAACAAAGATATTACAGATATTTAGAATAGTGAAAGGCATCAACACATAATCAACACATAATCACAATAAAATAATAAATTACATTAAAATGATTAAAAGCAAGATAAGATAAAAAAAAAAAAAAAAAAAAAAAAAAAAAAAAGTTACCGTGCAGATTTCATGCATAGGCACATGAAAAAAGAAATGTTTTACATTGTATACAAAACAAAAGGTTTTATGTAGAACCTTTTCAAGGAAACAAAGGAAGGTAATGTCCAGTCCAACCACTGCCAGGTAAGGCTAGTGTTGTGGAGGTTTTACCTTTACCAATGTCCAGTGAGAATTTACGAAACAATGACAAAGTGTTTATTGTTGTAAGAGAAAGACGTCACACACACACCTGTTGTTCACACACATGAGATGGATGGAGATGAGCCCAGTATTTTATACCAGAACCTGCTGGATCCCTCATCATACACTCCTGCGCTGGGCAGATGAACACAGAACGATGATACCTTATTCTCTGCAGTCCACCCTGTGCATCCCATAATAATGAAGGAATGACAGCAACAGCAATAAAAGAAGAAACAACCAGGGAACTGCCAGTTGGTAAATATAAAAACACACATAAGGATCAATATGTTGGCATTTGAACCTCTGGCAGAAAAACCTTGTAAATGTGTTTTTAAAGACTGAACTCTGAGAATTAGCTGGAAAAGTGACAGCAGCCTGGTGTTAGCCGCCACCAAACGCCTGCTGGAGGTCGTCTGATGGTTGAATTAAATAGATTTTGACTTAAAATGCCTACCCCTATTAAATACACAGTAACTGATCTTTTCGTTTGTTTTTTTTTTTGCTTTGTTTGGGTGTGCAGCGCTCTGTGTCAGCCATGATTTCCACTTTTATTTTTTTCAGTATAAACTTTCAAAGGCACCAAACTGACAAAATGACTTGCATATTATAGCTCTAACATTCTGTTTTCCTGTCTATAAGAAATCCATCTGTTAAACATTCCTTACACCAGTGGTTCCCAATCTATTTTCCTTGAAGATCCCCTTGATGCAACTACCAAAAAGCTGTGGACTCCCTGCCTGCCCGTGTTTTAGCTGCTTCTCACCAGAAATGATGCATTCTGTCTGCATCCTTGGATAAAAACAAAGTTAAGGAAATTAACAACATTTAGCCTTACTTTTATTTATTTATTTAAAAATAATGACACATTTTCTGCACTGTGGTATTTTACTGACTTGTTTCATTAATGAAATGCTTTCAGGCTCCCAAAACACAGATTCCATGCGAATCAACCAAGCAAATAAAGTTTAACTCTTCTTTGTGTGAACAAAATTTAAATCACATTGGCACTGAACAGTCAAAGCCTTGGTGACCTCCTGTGCTCTTTGTGGGACCCCAGGTGAGGAACCACTGTCCTAGACCTAAAACAAAATCTAATTAGCTTTACAATCAAGAAGATGCTCAGAAGAAATGAGCTGCCCAACACAGAATAAGATCATTTCATGTCATGTTTATTCCCACTGAGGATAAGACTGAGACACAACCACAAGATTACTGGCACACAGAAACCTTTTACCTCGGTGTTCACTCACCTACCAGGTAAACATTTACAAAAACAGATCAGAGCAGATTTACACTGATCACGAGCTTTGTCTGGGTGAGTTGGATAGGAGGCTGCTTGAGTGAGAATCCACACAGTGACTAAGAGAAAGAAAAAGGGGTATACGTTTGAATCAACTTAATTAAACAGAGAATTTTACTTCAACATTTAGATGGAGGGATGCTTTCTGTAGCTGAGCAGAGCCAGAGACGTAGAGTTCTTCCAGATCAGGGAGCTGTGCTGCAATTGTTTGTATCAATAATACAAATCCCCATGTTGCGTTTGCTTGTCAGCCAACAATCCTGCTGTGTGCACTCTGGTGGAGAAGCTGATTAGTTTCCTTTGCTCGTGTGGAAATATGGGTCATCCTGGGTCGGCTGAGCTTGACGTGGAATATCGGCTAATGTTTTCAGCGGGTCAGGTCGAGGCTGCGCTCTCTTTCAGGAGCCAGCAAGAACTCTGCCCAGTGTGTGCTTGTGTGTGTGCTGTCAGGTTTTCTACTTTATTTTGACATACGGTATTTGATATAATAATAAGCCCTGTTTGCATCTTTTTCCATTTTTCTCAGCTTTTTTTAGTTCACATTGTTTTATTCATCGGATGCTCTGCTCAATTTTCTACTTCTTGGCTTCCGTGCGGTGAAAAATACAAGCCTGTCAACCCCTTACCAAGGTGAGAAGAGGTCATATACATATAAATACCTTCTCCAGAATCTCATATTTGAAGACTTTTTCCATCTTTTAAGAGTAGATTTTAAATAATAATGTATTTCAGACCCCATAAGGAATACAAAATACATGTATACACTTATGCTGAATGATTATGCTGAATGATTGTGAACACCTAACACACCTTAACCAAAAAAACGTTTGTGTGATAAAACACTGCTGATTGTCTTTGGTCTCATTTATGGACCGAACGGTTCTGATGTCTTCCAGGTAGAGGGATTTTTGCATCCATCAGTGTCACCTCATCCTGGTGATTCAGATGTTAATATTTTGGCTCTGTGTTAAAACAGCTGCAGAGTGCAAACTTGTCCTCACATGACATGATTGAATAACTTTGTTCTTTTAGTTCTAAATAAAGGGCATTTCTCAGTTCTAAGATACATTGCTCATGGATGCTGTGACAGAAAATAAATGATCTTAGTCATTTCCTGACCTTCACCGAAGGATAAAGCTCAGCAGTAATTTTGTTATATTGAAATCTCATCAAATTCCAAAGCAGCAGAAGAACTTGTTGGAATGTCAGGTTAACGTTTCTGCCAGATGTTGAGGCATGGATCAGGGAGGTGTGGTTAAAAATACAGACTTCTCGGGACACTTTGGATTTAATGAACTTTATGTGTTCAGTATCTAGATAAGTTGCAGTCTGTAGAATCTATGTAGAAAAAAATTAAACACAACCAATTTTGAAAAGCATATTGGTATGACCAAAAGTTGGTTTCACTGTGTTTTTTAGCCTGGCTACACGTTGACTGTATGGATTGTGATGCCATTGGTTATCTCAATCCACTGCTGGCGTTTTTTTTTTTTTTTTTTTTTTTTTTTTTTGTCATAGGCTCCAGGGTGTTGATCTTAGTTTCAGACATTCTTGCTAGTCCCTAGTAGGGCTGCAACTAATGACTATTCTGATGGTTGATTAGTCACCGATTATTAAAACGACTAGTCAACTAATCGGATTATGTATCTCATAATTATTAAATGGCTCTTATTTCACTTTCAGCTTTGAAATCTTGCATAAGGTTCTTATGTAAGTCCGACTTGCCTCCTTTTTAAATGTTCGAGCATTGCAGACGTACTTCTGTGGTACGCATCTCACATGTATTTAATTTATTTTGTAAGTTTAACGTGAAGTTATTTCAGACTTTTGACATCCTCTGCCACCGTTTTGCTCCATGGTCGGCCGCCATATTTTTCCCTGGTGGACTTTATTGCACATGTGCAACTCTCAGCAGAGATAAGAAAAGAAGACGATGTGTCACTCTGTAATTTTTTTTTTTTTGCACATGTCAATTGTTTTACTCAACAGAGATAGGGAAGAAGACGATGTCTCACTCTGTAGGTTTTTTTTCCGACAATAGTCGACTGGTTAATTAGTTGCAGCCCTAGTCCCCAACATGTTTGTGGGTAAGGTGTTTTTGCAACAACTTTAGCTCCACATCTGAACTTTTAAAATCAAAGTATCTCCAGACAACAGCTGTAGCTTCTATTTTCTGTCACAATGTTTAACCTTGAACATCTAATACAGCTTAACGGTCTAAACTTTCTATGTCCATTTTCATCACTTAACACCTCCAATAACAACATTTGCTTTGCATGTTTAGTGGTGTAACAGTAAAAAAGATCACCCTTCAAACGGTTTCTCACAGCATCAAGTTCCCAACATTGTTTAGTCTATTTAAACTGGTGTTTGTGGTATAAGACAAATTCATAGTGTGTGCACCATCAGCAGTTCCCTCTAACTCTGAAAAAAGAAGGAAACTTCATAGCTATGCATCTACTGCCTCATTCAGTTCAGTCTCCTGGGTGTTATGTTGCCATTTAACATTTCTAGAAACCACAGTTCGCAGTTACTACATGTACATTCCTCAGTGAAAGGGGCCCGTTGGCTCAAACATCCCTCAGCCTATAGCTACATGAGGTAAAATAGCCACCGATGGAATGTAGTCATTGTTCCAAATTGTGATGAACACATATTTTCCTGGCTGTTGGGTTACTTTATTTAGTCACAGACAACCTCAGTGTTTTTCCAGTTGTTAGAGCTGCAGTATCAGCTCCCTCACAAACTCCATCATGGAAATGACTGTAACTGAACTCTGCAGGCAAACTAAAGCTCCAGTAAAGAACTAAAAGCTTGTTGAGCCGCCATGACAGGCGATTTGTAGGCTTCTGTTTAACTCATGTACATGACTGAAGTGGGTCAGTGAGACAATTCGGTGGTCAAAAATAGCTTTTTTAAACTGAGGCAGATATCTAAACTAAAACCTATTTAATGTTTGATGGTTTTGAAAAGCTTTTTTTATGCTTTCATCTCATCCCAGTCGGCCAGGTCACCATTTCATGGCTGCAGCTGTTTTTTTTTTTTTTGGTTATTTTAATTTTAATGAAATGTTTGTTGTGTATCTCGACATTTGTGATGCGTCAGTTGCGTTTACTTACAGCGCTTCAGTCAACGGCCAGTTTTAATGTTCTTTATCATTAAACCTGACAGTGATAGTGAAAAGTTGCAGCTCTTATAATTCTTGTAAGCGCTTGATAATTCAGTTTGATCTCAGTGCTTGTGCTTATTAATGGATCTGTAGTGAGGTGTGGATGTAGAGAAGCAACACTGATACGCATCAAAATACATCTTTAGGTGTTTTGGATCATTTTTGGATGAATCATGATTTAATTAATTCAAGCAGAACAGATACATACCTGTAATGAGTGCTCCAGCTGTTCTACAGATGTCTGTCATATCACACATGACATACTCTTTATGGTTCAGTTGTCTTATTTCTGCATACCTTCATGTTGTTTTCATGTTGTACATCCAATCCAATCCACTTTATGTAACACATAAAACACTGACAATGTTCTGTACATACAGGGATTCCTCCAACATTTTTTAAACTGTGTGAGCTCCATCCCACCCTCCAAATAATAATAATAATAATAATAATAATAATAATAATAATAATGATAATAATTTAAATAAATGATTTATTTAAGAGAAACAAAATGTAGCCTTATATAACGGCACAGTTTGCTGCCAGGCTGAGAGCACTTGATTTGTCTTGGTTTTTGAAAGAAGAGCTATCTTTAAGGTTCTGCTGCAGCTTCCTGCTGCTCTTCTCTGCTCTGCCTCCACTTTTCTCTCCCCCACTACTTCTGACTGTTTAGCAAACAGGTAACAGTGTTTTGTTCTTTTCCATCGCTAACATCACACAGTTCATGTTTGGAACACTTAAATATCACACCTGCCAGGGTACTCATCAATATCACTTCTATTCCTCAGAACCTGAGAACATTAAGTGTCAGTAAATCAAGAATGTTGAACCTCTGTTATCTTACACCTAACACACTTCCTCGGGTTCTTCGATTGAAAATATTTTAATCTTGGCTTACTTATCTAAAAATGCAAACAAGAATGATTCATTACAGAAAACTGCCTGCCATCCTTCAGGTTTTCTGAACATAACTGTTACTGATTGTTACGGCTGTTGCTGTAGCCGCCTGTGCCCCGTTCTGCATGTAAATGCTTGCTTGCTGTCACCTGGCTGGGATCAGCTGGACCTTCGCCTTCACCCTCCTCATTGGATAATCCGTGGACCAGTCACTGCTTTTGCAACCGCTCAGTAGCAGATTGCTTGGATTTGTGATTGTTTGGTGATATTTGATTAAGATTGAGTGATAGCTTAGTTCGTTCGTTTATTGGAGGTTTATGTGTGATTATCCGGTAGTGTTAATACTGTTTGGTTGTGTGTTTATTTTCTGACTGGTAGTCTTGGTTTGTGTAGTTTTTGTAAAGCCTTTGTGGCTCCTCCTTTAGTTAGTTTATTAGTCTAGTTAGAGTTAGTGTGGAGTTGGGATAGGACAGGTTAATGTTATTGTGTATATAGTTTATATAGTGGTCACCTTTAAAACCTTGCAACAGTTCTACTTTTTGTTGTTATCCTAGCAGAGTCGGGTTGTAACACTGAAATGAAAAGCTGATTAAGGTGCTGAGAAATACGAAAATGTATACATCACATGTGGCAGTTGCAGACACGGACACTACTGTGTGCACAACCCCGCCCTGCCACAAACGAAGTTTCACGTTAAAAATGAAATACCCCCATCAGTTGTTCATTGCACATAAAGACAGACAAAATTTTATTATTTGCAGATCAGTGTCACATTTCCTGAGTACAAGTTCACGCTGTTATTATGCTCCGTAAATGTGCACAAATATGGACTTTATGTTTATACGGATGCATCCATACAATGTCATTTACATTTGTAACATCTGAAAGGAAAAAAGTCATAATTCTGCTTTTATTTTGTTGTGGCGGTGCACCACAATCATTTACATGTCGCAGAAAAACAAAAACAATGCACACAGCCAGAGATTCTGCACAGCTAAAAAACATAAAAGGACAAGAAAAGCTAAATTTAATTAAAAGTTAAAAGACTAAAATACAGCTAAAACAAATTATGACTAAAATTCACTAAAATTAATTGGAAGGCTAAAATACTTGGAAAAAAAACTATAAAGTGGATGACTAAAATATTAAAAATTTACTTAAAAGGACTAAAATATACAATATAAGTCTTAATAACTTGTTTATAAAGCTTTACTACTTATTCCTATGGCTGCTGATGTGATTCAGACTGAGGATGTTTGTTCATTTACATTGTCTTCTAAGGTTTTTTATCACTCAGCTGAAATCAGTCCTGTATCAAATGATTATTTATTAAAAAGCACACATTTAAAAAATTCCTTTCTTATGAGCATTAATGTACCATGAAGGATTAAATGTTTAGTATGGTTACGTTTTTTTTTTTTAACAAGCTGCTGTCTGAAATGTTTCCTGAAAGGTGGTGCATTTAGACTGCAGCTTGTTTGTGTGTAGCTCAGAGAGCTGCAGAGGTTTTAAGATGCACAAGGCAACGTGTACCTTCAGTACAAAACCCCCGACATCTGCCCAGCACAGGCATGCTTCTTCCCCACAGGAAGGAAGATGAGCCAGAGCCAGCCTGGTGTATTTTCTACATCCCCTGTCTCTTATCTTCCTCTTCCAGCATGTTTGGTTCTGTATCTGTGCTGCTGCCCACATGATGGTGTTTCACAATCAGGAAACTTACTCAAAAGAGCTCAGAGGGAAGAAGAGGGTTCAAGATCTTTAGAAAAGTTTAGGATTATTATTTAGGAGTATAATGGTAAGTGCTGCCTACCATGACCCTCCAAACATGAAATCATCCATCCTCTAGATCTGCTTATCCACTGATTCTTGTTTCTGACTGCCTATCTCACCGACCTGTGCCTGGAGAAGTGGAAAGGACTGGTAGCAGGTATTTATCTCATTTATTCAGTGAGCATATTTCTTTGACCCTTGAACCCTCTTGGATTTACTCCATTAGTATCAGACCTATAATAATCCTCTTGCTGGATTGTAAGAGTTAGCTCTTTGGTACCATTTTGTAGAAGCAGAATTGAACGATTTGCAAGTCCTTTGATTGTAAACAAAACATGAGCAATCAGGCTAAAGGAATGAACAAAATGAAGCTCCTAAGAAATTAGGTTTTGGCTGAACAATAAGCTAATCAATATCCTAAAAATTTTAAAACAAATGATTGAAGAACAGTGAAATAGTTTATGTATGTGAATTCTGTCTCAAAGCCAGTTTTTATTTTATTAAAACATTAATTTGTCTTATACCCCAAACAACGGTTTAAAACAACATTCTGCAATAGGAAAGTGTTTGAAGGGGGAACGTTTTTCACTGCTGCACCAGTAAACATGGAGTCTCACAGTGTGTCTCAATTCAGGGTAGGCTGCATAGTGTCCGCTTAACGTTAGTGAAATGGGACAGTTTCCCATGGCAACAACGTAGGATGTTGAATCACTTAAACCTCTGAAATTACTCATAGGACACTTCAGTGAACGTTAACACAGACCGGTAACACCAACAGTAAAAAAAAAACAACAAAAACAGTCTGAGGCTGTGTTGTTTTTCAGCCGGTACACACTTCATCAACCCCTTAAAAATCTACAAATATCAAATATTACAGAATACACCACCGTCTTGAGCGCAATTAATTCTGGGAGAAAAGAGGCTGCGAAGGTTGCATCACCAGCAGCCTTCGTTTGAGGCCAAACGAAGTGCGGATTTGAAGGGTGGATTTGGAGGCTCCTTCAAATTCTGTGAAATGGGACAGTACTTCACGCATCCCGATGACGTATGTGGCAGATGAATCCGCACTTCGAAGTGTGCAGACCCTGAATTGGGACACACCTTCAGAACCATGGTTCAGGCAAAGCAGCCCACGTTCACACCAGTTTAACCAGATCCAAACTGGGAGGGCATAAACATAAAAAGCTTGGAGATTTGGTCTTGAAAGTTGGTGGTTAAGTCATCGGGTTCCATCATAACCTACGGTTCCCTAAAATGAACATATTGTTTACAATATGCAACGTTTCAGCTGAACATGATGACAGAGAGAAAAGGAGCCATATCTGTTGTCTGGAGATAGGTTGGTTAAAAAGTCATGAAACTAAGACCAGCACCCCCCCATCCTCAGGTAAAACTGAAAAACCATCACAGTCCATGCAGCCAAACCCTGCTTCTGATATGTTCTGTGGAGAAAGACGGGTTAAATATAATGATAAATGAACCATTATAATGAATTAATTTGCAGTTTATTTTAATGAACCACATCTTTGCTTTTTCAGACTGTTGCTTTATTCTAACTGTTTTAGTTTAATTATTCTATATTTTTATTATGATTTTTACATATTGTTTTAATTATGTCTTAATATGATTTTATTCATGTATGTACTTTTAATGCTTCGTCTGCACTCCACTCTAATGCTTTTAATGTTTTATGTAAAGCACTTTCACTTGTTTTGTAGATGAAATGCTCTATAAAATAAACTTAACTTTTTCATAATTCCTGGAAATTTTCATCATATTCATCGCTGGTCATTGGTTATCAGTCAGTTCTCCATATTTTCCTGTAGCTGTGATATTATTATTATTATTATTGTTATTATTGTTATTATTATTATTATTATTATTATTAGGGGGTTCTGTTTTATTTATTTAAAAGCTCAAATGAAAGCAGGTCAAAAGCCAGGCATAGGTTGGTGGCGTGCTGATGTTTTTTATGTGTGAGATTGATCAGCACCACCATAAATTCCACTTTTCTGAAGCTTCTAAGTTTGAGTTTTGGTTGACTTGTTTAGAACTGAATCATTTATGTTGGCGCATTTTGTTCTGGCATCATCTTGTGGACTGGTGAATCATCTGAAATGGGACCAAAGAAAAAAAAGTTGAAATGGAATTCCAGATCAAGGTTTGTTTCTTTAAGTTGTGCTTAGACTCAGCTTTCCGCCTGGCTGTCAGGATGTGTGAGGGAGGATTAATCCGGTACGCTCCTTTAGCGTGGTCTTCAGGACCTCATCCTTCATATTATTCTGGATGATTGACTTTCTGTAATGTGAAAAACCAGCATGAACCGACATCAGCTCAGGGCTCCTCTGATCCTCCGCCGCTGTGATTGTTTTCCTCCTTTTCATAGTTTTTACTGTGTTTCCTTTTGTATCAGTCACCGTGTAATTTTACTACATTTAATATAAATATTGGACTAGTTGATGACCTGGAAATGAAATTTTAGTCAATTTCACAGAACAGAATTCAACCTAAACACTTTTCCTGTTTCCCCTCTTTGTTCAAGGGTAGATGGAAATGACAGCTGCTTACTTTTCTATTCTCTATTATTCAGTGTAATGCATACCACCGGAGGCCAAAAGGCAACCCCCCCCCCTCATAACAGTAATCCATTTTTTATTATTCCTGCAGCTGCAGACGGGATAAATTTGATCATGTCACCTTTGTTGGTGCAGGGATAGAAATGAAAGAAATGGAGAGTGACAGAGGTAGATTTAGAGAAAATAAGTCTTAAGAAGTAATAAAAGTTTAGTTCTGTGTTTTCATTTTGAATTTAAAAGTGAACACCTTTTCCTCATCAGAGCAGCTTCTCTGTAGAAAGTCCTGCTTCTGGGTGGATACCAGATTTCTGCAAAGTGCAAACTTCACATTAAATGAAGTATAATTTGGGATTTCTGTTACCAGAAATGTTTCTTTTAGATGACAAAAATATATCTGCAGCAGTGCAGATCAAGAAAATCCTGCATAATACTCCATGCCTCTCACATCTATCTCTGAATCTCATCATCCCCTCCCCCCAACTCCTCAGGCGCTCTTACAATAACTATGCAACAGTACAAGGTAACGGGTAATAGAAAAGTTTGTCCCTCATTTATCAAGTGTGCAGACAGGCAGCTTTAATCTTGAGTACGTCCTTTCTTAAAGTACTGACGCTCAGATATGAAACCGAATAAAAAAGCCGAAGCACAGAGACGAGCGTTCTGGTGAGCGTGCTCAGTCGTCTTGTAGTTGCTGGGTTTAGATCTGCCACTGAGGCGTGCCATTGATTTTAGTCTTTCAAAATTGCATTTTTTTGAGTGATTGATCAATATGTTTGTTTTCTCTGAACCATTAATGAACACTGACAGCTCACAAATCTGCCCGAGCTGACACTGAGCTATAGATTGGATGGCTCGTATGAATAAAAATATGCTGTGAAACTGAACACGAGGCCGAACATTTTTCATCTGTGGAGAGAATCGAGTCAGATTGTTTGCCATAAAAACCCACTTTCCAGCACTGAGCGTGTTGAGGCTTTCTTCGTTTTTATGAAGATAAAAGGTCTAGCAGTTTGCTGTAACATGCAAACATTAGTGGAAACACAGTGTGTAATGTACAGTTCTAACCAGCTTGAAGGTCTGAACCCTCTTAGAAAAGCTTACTCGAATTTTTTGAAGTAGTCTTCTTGAAATCTGGAGAACTATTCCTGAAGGACTTTCTAAAGCTCTTCTTTGGAGGTCCGCTGGCTTTTGTTCTGTTCTCTGTCTAGATGATTCCACTTTACTTTAATAATGAGTTCTGGGTTCGGGGGCGGATTTATCCCTCCGTCAGACCTGTTTTTATTTTTCTTTTCTTCCTGTTTCTGTTTTACTTTGAGACCATTTCTGATGAGGCTTCAACCAGCAGCAGATGGATCAGCTGAAGGTCCAGATGCATCTCTCAGGTCCTGGTTCAGGTCGTTGCCGGATTTGTTCCTATTTCTTCAGGAAATCACTGTCAGACTCTTCTTTTGTTCACTTAATTATGCAGTTTCTCCACATTTTTGGCCACTGCTCACCACGATGAGAAATGCAATGTTTTGGCTAATAGTTCTCAACATATTAATGCAAAAATGTTTTATGCTTATCAACTGAAGAACCAAAAAAAAAAAAACCTGAAGAAAATTTTAAACATATCATGTGTTTTTCTAACAGGGTGCAAGTAACTACACAATACAACTAAATAATTCATCTGTGTTGACTTGAGAGAACTTGAGAGATGTCAGGAACAAGCTGAGCTCTGGGCTGATTTTTGCTGTGTTGATGCTGCTGTTGGTCCTTTCAGTTCTCCTTGTTTTCCACCAGTGGTTTTCAGCACCTCATCTTTCATGCTATAAAACTGGCAAGCTCAAGTTAACGTTTCAACCAGTCGGTATTTGACCAGCGTGTGGGATCGTCTCTGGAGCCCTGTGTTGTTGGCATCTTGGACGTCTGTCCTTCTGTCCTTCTGTCCTTCTGTGATGGAAAAATGGCCGTCTGTCTGGGGCTGAGTGCATCGCGGTATACAGTAACATGGCTATTATGTCCTGTAAGATTTCAGTAAGAAGAAATTACATAAGAAGATAATAATGTAAAATAATACTGATGTACAAAAGTTGAAGAAACAGCTTGGTGCTTAAAATCCAGTCTATGGGTCCCCTACAGAGGATGAGTCATAGTCGGCCAGTGATTAGACTTATTAACATTGTGAAATTAAGAATGACTTAGCATGCCTCCAGTTTCAGTTTAATTCTGTTTGCCATGTGTTATGATAGTGACACGTGCTTCATTGCACATTATGTTGCATTGCTAAAGCAGCTTAAGTTACTCCCTATTTATTGTACAGTTTTTATTTCTAAAAGGTTATACTGGAGGACTTTCATAGACTTGGCAAAATAATTTTTAGTTTTACAGCATCTGTTGTGGGCATTTTTGGCAGTTTTTTGAGGCTTTTATATTGTTTATATCAATATCAGAATTATATCGTATCGACCGAAATTAAGAAATATATCGTGATACAAGTTTTGGGCTTATCGTCCAGCCCTAGTAATAAAATAATCAGCCAGTTAATCAGTTATCTGAATTTATTTTTACCCAAATATCAGAATTAGCCTCAAAAATTTTATGTCAATCAGACTCTAACGAGGATGTCAGGAAGAGCTGGAGATGGGAAGGAGGTGGGTTGAGTAAAGGAGGGGTGTCAACAGAAGATGGTTTTAAAGAATTGGGATCAGACTCATAAAGTAGCAGGCAAGAAGAGGAGGGTGACATAAATAAGAAAGAGGTGGTTTGACGGTGTAGGAAAAGATGTGCTAAAGCGAAGCTAGATGCAAAACCCAAACACCAAGCAGACGTGAAAGAAAACATTAGCTTCATCACAGGAAAGTCTGATGCACAGACTGAAGAAATGAAGTGTTTAAACTTTTCCACAGCGCTCTGAGGTTACGTACATTACCTGATTGTATATGTTGATGTTTGTTATGTGTACTTGAACTCTCCAGGGATGTTGGCAAGGTCTGTTCTGCCTTGTAAGTGTGGGCTCACCCTTCCTCCACCTGTCAGTAACTGTAATTAAGTGTGGGAAGTACTGGACCTTGTAAACAAGGCCACATTTATAATTGCAAAACAAGCACTTCTTTCAGGCTACAAGTTAATTTTCTAACAAAGTTAAAATGATGGATTTCTGCATCCATTTTTATATTTTTCTTTTCATTTGCCTAATGTAATTACTACAGCGGTGTACAGAGCCGGGTTCATCTTTTAAAGTCTCAACCGATTTGTTCTTGTGTCTTTCTGCCCACAGCGGATGCAGCACTAATGAGCACCCATCAGCGTTTAGATGAGTGAAGCACAACCTCAAAACCTGAACATCAGCAGTCCACGATAACAGTAAGGCTCCTTATCCGCCATCTTCAGAGCTGTGATGATATAATTATGTGTCATTATCATTATGTCATTATACAGCCTGTTTCAAATCCTGCGTGTGCATGTGCTTATTGTTCTGAATGGTGGATGTCAGTGGGAGTGTGGGACTAAAAGACAGCAGAGGGCATGTGGCAGCAATCACACATCCCATCCTGACACATTATGCAGCTGTGCATATTCTCACCAGGTCTACTTTGCTTTGTAATAAACCTACAGAGGAGTGTGGTGACATTTTCTTGCCTTTCTAAGTGTTAATACATCAACTTTGACCATATATGAACTTAACTGTGACATTTCTGCTTTTTTTCTATCAGGAACACACCCCACTCTGTAGAAATATCAGTCCATAAACTCCATTCATCATGCTGTTGTACTGTCTCTTGAAAAAATCCCTGAAAAGTGACTAGCAGCTTCTTCTGAGACTGTTAGGGCTTGCTGTCTCTGTGCAGACATACCTCTACTCTGTACAGAGATAGGAAAGAGCAACTGACTGCATAGCTCAGGTGATCATGTACAAACATCTTCAAGGTTTGTTACCCAGGTGGAGACTGTGCTTCTGTTTCATCTTATTTTCTCCTACGAATTTTCATTTAACATGTGAATATAGCTGAAAATGCAGCTGTACGAAAATATATTGCACCTTAAAGTACCTTACATTCCCTAATAAAATAGCACATTGCTGTTTGCATCTGCATATTCAGAGATTTCAGAGCCTAAGTTGCTCTGATTGGTCAGCTCCCGTGGCCTGATTGCACACTGCCCACTAGTTGGGTGGGTCCTTCTGGTTGAGCCACAAGTTGAATGAGTTCAAGTCACCGTAAGTGAAATTAAGGCAGATATTGAGCTGGTTGACTCAAACAAGTGACAGAGCACAGTGATAAATACCAAACACATTTAACCCTGTTTTTTAAACCTGCCTAGTGTCCTCATACAAGGACATCTCAGATTTTGTTGTCTGCACCGTAATACTAAATTCTGTGAAACTGGAACCAGTTCACCACATAGACTTACATTTGGTGATGTCAGAAGAGACTTTGTTCTTCAATTTAATTATTTATTTCTACATCATCAGCATATATAATTAAAATTAAAATAATTAAAAATATGTGTATAATAATAAATCCCAAAATGCTGGAAGAAATCTCTTATTAAAGTCAAACTAAAGCTCAGGTCTCAGGAGGTTAAGGAAGTTGATTTAATCCTTTGTGACAAACTCTGCTGGAGTTTATCCTCAGCATTCTGGGGGATATGAAACAACCAAAAACTACCCCTTCCTACTGGTGGACAAGTTTGTAACCATGACACCTTAGAGATGTTATCACAATGTACCTGCCAGGCTGTTTGTAGTGATGGAAGTCCAGCTTTTTCCACAGATTGCACTCTTTCAGCTCCAAAATGTTTCTTCGTTTAGGATTACTAATTATTTTCTGTGGGTTTATATGAGATTTTTTTTCATATTTAATTTTTCTTCTTTAATGAACTTTTTTGTAATTGAAAGAACATACATTTTAGTTATAGTGTTATTTTTTATTAAGGAGATACTTAAACTTTAGCTTTATGCTAAGCTCTCGCCTGCAGGAAGTAAAGATAATAAGCTTGATGAATGTCATTCAGTGTCTAATAGGATCCTTTAGCTGCATCAACTCTTCATCTTTTCACCGTAGACCTTCAACTCTGCAGTAAGAGATGACCACTTGCCCAGTTTCTGCAGGTTCAGATCCTCTTTTTAATGCTACTTCCAGCACCTTTTGCCTGTCATTTCTACACATTTTCATCACTTATTGTGTTGTTTCAGGTCATAGTAATGGGAAGTCTAGCTTTTTTCAAAGATTCAGTTCTTTTGGTTTGGCTCCCTTAGAGGAGCTGGCTCTTATGTCTTCACAACAACGCTTAATTTAGTATCACTCAAAGCTTCTATTATAGCTTAATTTTGCAGTTATGAATAAGTTTGCATGTTGGTAAGCAAATTTATATTTATTGTTTACATAAAACTTCATTTTGATGATTTTTTTCATTAAAAAAATTCAGTTACTATTTAATGTTTTAATCAAATCTTCAAATGAGCAACTGAACACAGAACCACAACAAACAAATCAAATAAATAAGACCAAAGTCTGAACATTAAGACTTTTTACATTCACACATTTCTCCACTTTTTCCTGACACACACTATTACATGTAGGCGCATGCACACTGGCTCTGGTTTAAACTAGCCCCGGTCCGCCTCCGTGGATAGTACAGATAGCTTGTATCAGTGTGAGTGTACATTCGCACTTACAGTGTGAAAACAAACGGACCTTACAGTGAAACAAAGAGAGATGGTGGCATAGAGCGTGACATAGAACATGCTGGATTATCTCTCCTGCTGCTCATACTGGACAGATTCTGGTGAAAAATCACATTAGGTGTGAACACTAAAGTAAAAACAGAAGCCAGACTGCATAAACTTTCCAGTTTTTACTTGCATCGAATGAAAGGTTTTTGGTCGTAGTCAATTGATAAGCTGGATCATCTTCCCCGTTCTTCTTAGTCGTTGGTCTTTTCAGGATATGTCGCCCCCTAGTAACCAGTTGTTGTAACTGCATGACGTTGTCCAAGGATAAACTGCAGCGTAAAAGCAAGTTAATTCAAAGGAAGTTGCAAAATTTTAAGGTATTTTGCTTGTTTGGAGTTACCCAGGCTGTCCCGGTGTGAACGCACCCTTTTTGTCTAAGAGTGTGCCCCCTCCTTTCTTATAATGGTATGGTCCCATTCTTCCCTCTCATGTAACTGGTCCCTTCTGAAGATTCGACTCTCAGTAGCAGAAGTTGACGCTTCTTGTTTACTAAAATGACACCTTGCTGCTGTTTTTCTAATAATCGCAGTTATTACATTAAATGGTAAATGGTCTGTACTTATATAGCACTTTTATCCAAAGTGCTTTACATGTATGTCACATTCACCCATTCACACACACATTCACACACTGATGGCGGAAGCTGCCATGCAAGGCGCTCAACCACCACCCATCAGGAGCAATTAAGGGTTCGGTGTCTTGCTCAGGGACACCTCGACATGAGCTCTCCAGTTGTCAGATGCAAAGCAGTCTCTGCACATCCATGTGAAAAATTTAATCAGTAAATGTGTTTCTTTAAAGAAATATCAAGGTGTGCCCCCTCCTGCAGCCTTGAATGGAGAACCCTGAGTGGAAATGAGTGTGTGCTTGGGAGTATTGTGTTCCCTTCAATGCTGATTGGATGATAGATTCCTCTGACTTCTGTGGAATCATTTAACATGGCACTGGATGCTGTTTAACATCTTTTTTTTTATTAAAAGCTTCTTATTGTGTTATAAAGAGATGCTATTAGGTGTTAGCGTTGGCTTTTATCAGTCAAAAGGGATAAAAAAAATTGAAGTTCAAAGCAAAACCTTCAACTTTGACATCTCTCTCTTTTCACTCTCCATGTTTTTAAATAATATAGTCAGACACCCACCAGAAGCACCCCTGGATTTCAGTTAATCCACATTATTGACCTATAAAGTAATCTTTTTCACATCTCTCTGCACTGCAACAGTTTATAAGACACTACAGACGTCCTTGAGCCAGATGAAATACAGTGTGACCTGCAGGGTCGCTTCACCCTCAACGGATGCCAGGAAGATGTCCTTATCTTTTTAAGAGCTCACCGTTACAGCATCCTCTCCTCTTCATGCTGGTTGGAGCTGTGCAGTGCACTCCAGCAACAAGCACATCCTCCAAGCTTTCACTTCTGCCACTTGTGGGCTTGAGGTTGGTCATGTTGGTATATTTTTTACTATCGGACAGATGTTTTAGTAGAGTAGGTAGACAAGTGGTACTGTTCTACATAATTCAAGTTGTGAAGCGACCCTTGTGAAGGGAAAATGGAAACCCTCGATAACACTGATGCAAAAACGTGTCAGAAAAAAGTATTAGGTTTACTTTTGTTTTTGGGAGATTACAAAGTAGTGTTTATGTCTCTCATCCTTCTTTCTTCGAGATTGGAGCTTCACAGCAGCCTTCAGCAGACAGATAGGCATGAAGGAGTAAATAACGTGGTACACTGCTGACTTGTTAACATGAAATGGCTTACTAATAATTGACTGAAAAGATCCTACAGTGTAAAAATGAAGCAATAATTAACTTTGAAGTGGCTTGAAGCTGCAAAGAACAGATGCAAATATAAAAGCTGGAGAAAATTAAAAGTTTTTTGCTTTTGAAATTAATCACAATTCTCCCAAATACAATCTTTTCTTGGTGCTTTTTCCCATTGATTGCTGTCAACACTGATTCATTGCAGTTAAGATATAGGAGACACTTTACCCAACTTTACGTGTCCACTCTTGGAGGGAATGTCATAGAGGTGGTTCATGAATACAAGCACCTTGGAGTCTTGATTGATGACTCCTTTACTTGTAAACCACACATAGAAAACGTGAAAAAACAAAAACTGAGATTGGGTTTTGTCTTCCGTAATAAGTTGTGTTTTTCTGTTGAAGTAAAACAGCGTATTGTCACTGCATGTTTTTTATCTGTGCTAGATTATGGTGATCTTTTTTATGTGAATGCTTTGTCTTCTTGTCTTCAAATGTCTTCAAATTTATCATGGTTGTCTGCAGTTTATTACTAACTTGAGAGCCATGACACATCACTGTGACTTGTACTCACAAGTGGGATGGCCCCTCTGGCCACTAGGAGGCAGGGTCATTGGTAAACATTTGTTTATAGGGCTATGCTTGGACTACTGCCTCTTACATTTGTGCTTTAATCACACAGAAGTGTTGATTCGTAGTCCTTACGATCAAATGAACAGTTTTGTTCATGCAGCACCTTTTACTTGCAGTCCATTCCCTGCAGAAAGGCTGAGCTATTGACCTTAATGCCTTCAAAACCAGAGACTGCCTCAATAACTTGCAATTGTTTTTCATGACCTGTGTTATATTAATGTTGTTTGTTTGCATGTTGTTGTATGTTAAGTTTTACTGCCTCTTGGCCAGGAATCCGTTGGACTGTTTTAATCTCAGTTGGATTTTCCTGGTTAAATAGAGGTTAAAAATTTAATACAGTTTTTAATTTTCAGGGTAAAGTTATGTCACACTCCCAACTAGCAATGATACTGAATACTATTTTTGATACCACATGGGGGAAAATGAGTAATTAAGAGGCGTTAATTCAGTGTTTTTAATGATTAGGTTTAGACTGATATTAACTAGTTGTGACGCCGGAGCTCCCAACTGTAAATAAGTAAAGCATGATAAATAAAGAATTTGGTCAAGAACAGACATTTAGATAAATTACCAAATATTTTGAAGAAAAAAATTAATTGACTGAATTCTCATAAAATGAACCTTTCCTTTAAAATAATAATAAAAATGTTTCAATCATGTCTCATGTTTATATTTCATGGTAAAGTCAGCAAGTTAGTTATTTTAGTGAACTTTGGACCTTGGCAATAGATGAAATACACGGCCGTCCTCACTTTGTCTTATAAACTGCATGACTGTTTTATATTAGCACGAGATCTTTGTCTGCTCATTCCACATTTTATATTCCTCACTAATCCAGGAATTTTGCATCACAGGTCTCCTTTTTTCTTTTTTGTAAAAACACCATAATTCAAAAGGACTGCTAACTGAGCAACACAAGTCAATGAGGAATCATGGTGTTTTAATGACTGGTGGTGTTATGAGTCAGACTCATGTTAATGCTTCAATCTCTGAAATCAGCAATATCCAGCCAAATGGTCGCGCCTGAAGGTTTTTAGAATAAAAAGTATTCTAATTTAGTTTTATGCTGGAGACAGCAACCAGTGGAGTTATCCAATTTCATTTTTATCCCCACCAACCTTCAACTTCAAGGTTTAGCTTTAGTGGGAAGTTGAAAAAAAATCTGCTTTTGTATGGTGCAGTTGTTAAAGAATTTACTCTACAAGTCCCAATAGGCAGACTACTAAATCAGAATTCTTACTTCTGTTATTTTATTTGTATTTTGCTTATTTTTTTTTAGTTGGAATTCTGAGATGCTGATGAGTTGTTGATAACAACATTAGTGCGGGTGTGTGGTGGTGTGGCCTTCATTTGTTGCAGTGTGAGCTCCTAAGCTATGGACTGTATGCTCTCTCACGCAGTTATGATGTGCTTCAAGTTACTGAATTAATCGTGTTATGAGAAATAAGCACTTCAACTGTTTATTCCCTGAATTCATAAGTTGTCATATTCTGTGAAGAATGAAAGGTCAGAGTGACTGTTTGGCCTGCTTAGATTGGAGCTCCGTATCTCATCTATCTTGCTTTTGGGCTCCAGCTGGTTTTGTTTTGCTCACATACAATCTGAAACCATAGTACAGAGCATAAATTTCACATTATGAATAACTCTTTGTTTGCCTCTCTTTGGCTTTTCCATCACTGTGAGTCTTGATTGTGTCAGAATAGTCCTTCATATAGTCTTTGAATTAATGCAGAAAAGACAAATGTTTACATTTCTCAACCTGATCTCACAGAAATAACTACAAGGTCAAGTAGTATGGATCTAAAAATATAATAAATAAAAAAATAATAATAATCTTTAGCTACAGAGCACTTTTTAAAACAAATGTTACAAAGTGCTTTACAATTCATAAACACAACAGATCCAAAGAAGCAAGTTAAAGTGAATCCCTTTCCCCAAAAAAGAAAAAAATTAAGTAAAATAAAAAGCATCACGACAAGCTCTGTGGCCTAGATGGAAAAAGCTCTGTGCCCGTTAGTTTGCCAAGTGACCAGTACAGATATTGCAAGGCTCGTACAGGGATGTAAGTTTCTAAGAGTTTACATAAATAGAAGACACAGAGACTACTGAGTGCTGTAAAAGTAATCAATGAATACTTAGGGTACATTCACACCAGGATAGTCCGCTGGACTCGGTAAGTGAGTACATCTGTGTGCTATCAGAATGAAAGAAAGACATAAGACGGAAAGCATGAACAAAGAAAATAAAAGTGGTCCTAGGACTGACCCCTGGGGCATGCCGAATTTTCTAGGATAAGACATGAAATTATTTGCTGGATCACAACATATTCTGTTAGCAGGCTAGGATATAAACCATTTTAAAACAATCCCTGAAATCTCAACCCAGTTCCATAGTCATGATCAATCATGTCAAAAGCAGCACTGAAGCGTAGAAGCACCAAGACTGAACACAGCCCATCATCTGCTGCCATTAGAGCATTTGTTACCCTCAGCAAGGCTGTTTCAGTGCTTCCGAAAGCTTTATTGACATTTTTCAAATATAAAATTATCCTTAAAAAGGCACAGACCTTGTAAGAAATGAG
The DNA here is from genome assembly GCF_017639745.1 of Melanotaenia boesemani. NCBI lineage: Eukaryota > Metazoa > Chordata > Actinopteri > Atheriniformes > Melanotaeniidae > Melanotaenia > Melanotaenia boesemani. Next base: position 30,428,668 of record NC_055693.1, read on the forward strand.
TGGAATGGAGTTTAGTGGTTTAATTCTGTAAAACCGGCTGCTATTAACAGAGCCATAAATATGTGGTTGATAAGGGAACTGTTGTACTGTCTGTAATATTATAACCAAAGCATGACACAGACATTGTATTAAGAGGTCTGGAAGTTGTGTTTACTTGTGAAAACTGGCATACTAACTCTCCTCAGAAGACTTTTATGCAACTGGTTTTAAACTTTTAGCAGTGGTGGTGTTGATCTGATACTCAGCATATGGGAATGTATCATTTTTATGTCAAATATATCAGGTCCATTACCAATTTAAAACTACCGATCTGTACAGATTTGCAGATAAATACCTTAAACAAAAGCTAATTATCAATGCTATTTAATAAAGTATGATGACTACTACTCTGATTAGAAGTAATAAGCTAACATTTTTAGCTTTTAAAGGAAAATTGGCCAAGGATTTTTATTGGCTTCTCAGGTTTGTTCAGTTCAGGCTGTCTTAAGATATGTTTAAGCTCTAATTATGGTGACAAATCTTTCCATCTCTTCCTCTAACCATGTTTGTGACTTCCACCTGATAAAAAATGTTGCACATTACAGTTACAACCTGCTACCATGAGCTGCTATCATCAGTTAATATAAAGAGCAGATTATATATATATATATATATATATATATATATATATAAAGCTATGCCCTCCTTTTCTCTGTATTGTATGTATATATACACAATACAGAGAAAAGGAGGGCATAGCTGAAGCTTTTACATTTTCTTTTAAGCATTTATTTTTCTTCTAGCACATTTTTTAATAACTTAAAAGACCATTTGTGTGTCTCAAAACTCTTTGGCCTTACACAGACATCCTCTCTTTCCTTGTGCAGACTTGTTATGCATTTGGAGTGAGAATAAACATGACTTGGACAATCCTTTGTTGATAAAACAGAGCGTGCCAAGCTCTGCATTGCAGTCGGTCCATTTGAATCAGTTTCTGACAGAAAAATACGGCCTTGTATAAATGATTTCCCAGATAACAAAAAAATGTTTGGCCCAAATCTGGCCCACATCTGCAGCTTTAGTTTGGCTCATGTTTGACCTACACTTACAGCATTGATGCTATATGAGTGTGGCTGCAGAAAGTCAGCCACATCACCACCACAAGTGGTCCACAAGGCTCGGCTGGCTCATGACATTTGGACAACTTGTGGCCCACAAGTCACTTTTCAGTCCCTTAACTGAGCCAGACGTGCCGAGAAGTATCCTGGATTAGGCCCAAATGTGTCTGCTCTCTGGATTTGGCCAGATCTGATGTTGGAATTGGGGGAAGTGTTATCTTAGAGTTGTAGAGAATGTAAATTAGAGGCAATATTTTAGGTGGATCAGCTCCATAACTGGACCAGTTAGATCCTTCTTTAAGATCTATAAGCTTTGAATTCAACATGAAACATTTTTCAAAAGCTTTGAAAAATGAAAATTTAATGCCCACCTGCTTTAAAGACATTTAAGCTAAAAATTTCAACCTGCTGAAAAGGTTTTAGGAGGTCGGAAGGTAGTAAAGAAACAAAAAAGTGAGAGATTAAAGAAGATCTGCCAGCACTAGGTTTAAGAAGACAGTGAGCATACTTACACTGGGAGGCCCAGTAAGCATTAATTCATAATTTTTCTGGATGACGGCCTTTGAAGGATCTGTACAGTCTTTATCCAAAGTCTCTGGTGAAGCTGCCATGCTATGCTTGGTCAGCTGCTCCCTTTTCTCAGGAATTCACATGCTTGCTCCAGTTGGGAAGCTCCATCAAAGTGTAAACTAGAGAACTGACTCTTACACTAATGATGACCCCCTAAAGCCAAATCACTAATTCACTGGTTTAGAAAATTAAACTTTACTGTACTGATGGCTGGCATGACAGTAAACAAATGGTTGTTGCAGAAGCTGAAAAAAGCCTCTAACATTGACTAATTTATTCAGCATGTGCATAAAATTAGTTTTCTCTCACAAATATGCTTAAAAGTTAAACTTGCAATAAAATTGTAGGTTTGATTGTAAAGTGTTAGTGAATAAATTATTGAAAATTCCTGGAAGTTCTTGCGACCAACAGCGATTGCCAAGTTAGATTAAGGTTTGGCATTACAGTCAGGATTCTGCTTAGTTGGCTTGGAATTCTTTGGAAATAGGAACCACACCACTGAAAGAAGCTTTATTACAGTGGTGCAGTAATGGGATTATACTTTGTGATTTTTCTTAGCGTTCCCCCGCCTGGTTTCTTTCCTAAATCTAAATCTCAATACTTCAGTCTGCTTCAGTTGACCTCATGTGATCACATGGAAATATTTCAACAGTGGAGCATTTAATCTAAAAATGAGTTTAAAAAGGAAACTATCAGCTTTGAGATTTTTTTTTTCTCTCAGTTAAATTGAAAAGACCTTTTAAATATAAAACACCTGTCTCTTGTGTGTGATGAGAACCAACATGTAAAAAAATAGATCAAAGTGGGCCAAGAACTTGCCCCTGTAGTAGATTTAAAATGACTTATTTAAACGTTAAAACGCCTGTCTCTTAGGTATGATAAGTTAAAAATGTGATCTGTTAAACCAACTGAACTGGCAGACATTGAAGTAAAATGTCATTTATTTATTTATTATAATTTTCTTTCATAAATTTGTATTTCTATGATTCCCTGTGAGTTGCTGTCAGGGTTGTTTAACAAAAGAAAAAAAAGTCGTATTAATGCCAAAATTTAGTATCTAATTAAATATTCATTTGCAAAAGCATTGATACCAACGTCATGAAGACAGCAGCATAAAATTGTATAAAAGTGTAATTTTCCATAGAAACCTGAGTTAATTTCACAGACTGCTTTGCTTCACTGGTCATCCATGTCAGTAATTTCTCCGTCATGGGACTCCATCCGACTGCTTCTGCCTTCTATCACACCAACAATAAACACTGGTGATCCAGTAGCATTGGAAAGCATACATGACTGTAACATTACACTGCCTACATGTTTTACAGATGTGTTTTTGTTGCTGATATTTTCAACAATTTCTCAGGAACAGTGGTGTGTAACTCTGTGGGGGAAATTGTAATTGGTAGCTTACCCTTTATCTACGCAATATTTCCAGGCAAGACCTTCTGTCTTAGTGCACATTCACACTGACATTGTTGTTTTGGTTGTAAACTAAATCTGGTCTGGAACAGTGTGAATGTGCATTGAACCATTGAAGAAGCAGTCACTGTCCTACTTGAAAACCAGGGGTCTTAATTCACTTGCAAGAGAACTCTGGTGCGGTTCGCTTACAGTGTGAAAGCAAATGGACCATCCAGTGAGCCAAAGAGAGAAAGTGATATGGAATGCAGTGACAGCCGCACAAGGTTTGAACTCTGCATGAACTTGGTGTTTATCCATTGTTTACTTGTGAAGAATGAGCTGTTTTCGGTCCTGGCCAATCAAAGAGCTGGATTTTCATTTACTTTCTTCTTGGTCAGCGGCCATTTTGGGGAATATCGCCCCCTAGTGAGCATTTGCTGTAACAGCATGACGTCCAGGTTTGCTGCTCTGTGAAAGCAAACCAAAGCAAATTAAAGTGTGAAATGTTTAGAATTGTCCCAGTGTGAATGCACCCTTAACCCAGAGGGTTAAGGGTGCACACTGTCAGTGCCTCAAAAAAAAAAAAAAATAAACCTAAATAGAAAAAACTCACATCCTCTTTCCTACCAGTGGAAAAATGCATCACTTCCACCAATCAAAAAATTATATGACACCATAACAAATTTGGTTGCAAATAATTTAAGTAGCATCTTATGGTGACATCTGATTGTTTTGTAATTAGTTGTATAAAACCTATGTGAGACATTGCTGCATTTTCATTTTGTTCATAACTTTTTTTGCGCCATTTGTACAGTAAATTTTCAAATGTTTTTGCATTCTAACATATAAAATGGTTTGTAAAACATGTTTTTGGCTTTAACACAAAAAATCTAACTTTTTTACTCAAATTTGATGTATTTTGTGTGATTTTATGTCTACTGTGTTAATACAGTACATCACAATGAAAAAAATAACTAAAAAATTACACAAGTGAGGTTGTGCTGAACAGAATGCCAGACAAGAGAAAGTAAATTGTTTTAAAGGGTAAAACAAAAGTAGTCAAATGACCATTATGTATAGCCTAGAGCCCAGAGGGTTAAAGGGACATGACAACATTCTGGCAAGATTTAATCATGTTACCTCAACATGCCTGAAAGGCCCATTCATGCTCAACACAGATGACAGATAGGCGGAGCGATGCACAGTTTCGTCCGTCTTCTGTGTCGGTTAAGCATGTAATTTGGGCTGTTTTCAGGGAGCTACCCATCGCAGAAGACGGAGCAATGCCACCGGAAATCGGGGAGGCAGTGATGAGCAGAATAGCTGACATGCCACCAGTGAAAGAAACAAACCAGAGAAGAAGAGAATCAGGAAGGGAACAAAAAAGCAGAAGAAGAATGAAGATGAACACAACAACTATAGGAATTGCTTGAGCTTTTAAAGAAAGTCTATGTGCGAGTGTTTAGGGAGTGTCGGGTGGTTGGAAACAACTTTATAGTGATGCATTACTGCCACCAAATGGTGTCTGAAACTGAGGTCGACTAGCAGGAGAGAACTCTGAACTTAGCACCGCCCACTGGTGGAGGAATTGACTTACCAACCATGGCAATGCAAAACACACATGGAAGTATGAGGTCGGCGACGTATGACAATGTTTGAAATGGACGTTGCTATTTTCGTACGTAAGGGAGCATAAATAGGCCTTAACAAGCGTGTAGTTGTTGAAGTTCATGATAACTTTACAGGATTTAATTATTTTAGCCTTGGAAATGTTCCTATACTTTTCTAAATACAAAAACCACCCAGTGTGACTTTTTTGAGTCTAGAAACATTGTTAGAATTGTTCAAGTTGATGGTTTGGTGATCAGTGTCGGAACATTTTCGGCTTGTTTACCATGACTGGAGCAGTTGGTTCCAGAATATCTGATTCTGTGCAGATCAGATTTATACACCAGCTCCAGGATGGTATGTGTCATAGATTCCCTAACAACAGCGACATGACAGTCACACTTACTTTTGTCATTATTTTTTCAACTTTCTGTAATAAAACATTTCGAAGAGGTGATGGTATGTGAGGTTAAAGCAAGGCATGGTTATTCTTAACAAAGCAGCTATCACCCTGCTAAAAATGTCCCAATCTAAGACCTTAACAAAACTATTTAGCAAGGACACACAGCCTCCTTACATTTGGTCTATGAGCTGTAGGCGTAGTTTGACAATGTCGAGGTGCAATGCAGTTTAAAAATGTTGATCTTTTGAGGACATATTGCTGTTAAATAGGTTTTAGATTCAGGTCTGACTGTGACTCGTGTGACTGTGGAATAGATCTCATCTTCCTCCAGAATTATGCAGCAGTGACTAAAGATTGATTAAGAAAACAGTTGAAAACAAGTTAATTTATTCTAATCAATATTACAGCATGGCAGCTGTGTGACCTTCTAAGCAGCGGAGAACAAGTGTGCAGCTCTGCAGCAACAAGAAGGCATTAGGAGACACCCTCCCGCTTTCACCTCAAGATACCGCACAACTTGACTGTTTTAATTAGCTTCCTAGTGTAGAATCAGCAAAAAGGCCAGTTCATGACCTATTGAGTGGCCTTATTGTATAGCTTGGAGGCAAACTGAATACATTTGGATGTGTTTCTTTTGTTAAAAAGTGAATAATATTCAGTGGGATCTGAAGCTGAGAACACTTACCCTTGGCTTACCTGTTGATCTGTGTCATGCCACACCGGTACATTGGGCTGTCTAAATTATCACATAATCGTTTGATTGCAGTTATTTTAGATAATGATTGTCTTTAATCACCTGTCAAGAAACAGGGGAGTGAAATTAAACATGAGTGTCATATTTCACAGTTGTTTTTTCCCCATTTGATAGAGCAACAGACTGCCATTTAATCGACTAATTAAGTGGAATAGAATTTAATTACCAATTTCACAAATTTTGCCATATGATTTTGATTCAGGATCCAGTAATCAATGTGAGACAACCTCCATTCATATCCAATCACACACAAAAAAGAAACAAGGAAAACATGAAACTGATGCAGTGGTGTCGTGTGACAGAAAGCAGGATTTTAACCTCATTTGTTAACAATGTGGTTAAAGCTAGCAGGTTCAATTATCACGGCAGGACCTGCAGTTTATTTTCTCACCTCTCTGAGTTAAATTATTAAAACAGGCCAGGGCAATTTTCCCCTTTACTACAGTCTATTCAATTTTTTTTATTATTATTTACTTATTTTTCTTGCATTTGTGGACGTCTCGTGGAGCTCCAATCACTCACCAACTGGTTTTCACATCTGGTTTTAGAGTTCATTCAGAAGTTTCCATCACTGAAGTATTTCTGTTTTCAGCATTCTCCTTTATATTCAGATTTTATTTTTTGGGGATTCTCTTAAGCAAATTTTGTCCCAAACATCTTTGGTCTTAAATAATGAGAACTTTGTTCATAAATGTGTGAACTCTTTTCCTCAAAAGTGTTTTACAGAGTGGTGAACAACTCCTCTGTATTTACTTACTTACTTATATTTGTTAGTTTTCTTTTTTATTTTTTGGGTTAACCTTTCCTCCATTTTTTGTGTTTGTGTGTTTATTTCAGGAACATGTTGACATCAGAATTAAGATGTATATAGGGTTTTAAATTTAAAAAAAAAATGAAAGAAATATTTAAAAAGACAAGATAAGAATAAGAAAACCTTTATTAGTCCCTCAGTAGAGAAATTGCTTGGCTGCAACAGTGCAGTTGCAATAAGCAGACGCACACAGGTGATTTTAAACAGGAACACACACACAAATAATAAATAATAATATGTACAGTAAAGTATATAATTATATTCATAAACACGTATATAAATATGTAAAGACAGTTTCCATGGGTTCATTGTGAAGTCAGCAGCAGGAAGAAAGACCTGCGGTATCTCACCTTCACACAGCGAGGATGGATCAGTCTGTCACTGAAGCTGCTCTCCAGAGCAGACAGGAGGTCCTGCAGGGGGTGGGACTCATGGATGTCAGTTTTGCCAGGACCCTTTTGTCACCTACCTCCTGCACTGAGTCCAGAGAACAGCCCAGGATACGAGCTGGACTTTTCCTGATGACTTAGTCCAGCTTTCTCCTCTCCCTCTCTGTGATGCTGCTCCAGCAGACCACACCGTACAGGATGGATGATGCCACCAAGGAGTCATAGAAGGTCCTCAGGAGTCCCCCTTCACTCCAAAACGCTGTAGTCTCCTCAGAAGATAGACCTGCTCTGACCCTTCCTGTACAGTGCGTCCGCGTTGTGAGTCCAGTCCAGTTTATGGTTTAGGTGAACACCCAGGTACTTATAAGAGTCCACTCTTTCAATGTTCGTTCCCTGGATGTTTGTCCATTTCTGCGGTGAGGGAACAGCAGATTGCAAAAATCCACCACCATCTCCTTTTTTTCCTCTGCATTGATCAGGAGGTGGTTTTGCTGACACCAGTCCACAAAGATACCCATGCTGCAGGTCAGCAGGTCAGCAGGTCAGACACAGTCCCAGGTGCTCACAAACTGGGGCCGATTTGTGAAATAGTGCAGAATCCACTCTGCCAGATGAAGGTCTACCACAGCCCTCTCCAGTTTGGCTTTCAGGAGCACTGGCTGGATGGTACTGGAGGTACTGGAGAAATACAAAAAAACATGATTCTCACAGTGCTGCAGGACTTCTCCAGGTGAGCCAGAGCATGGTGCTCCAGGAAGATAGCAACATCTCCCACTCTGATGCCAGGCTCGTAGGCTAACTGCAGTGGATCCATGGAGGGTCTCACCATGGAGCGGATTTATTTCAGGCTCAATCTCTCCAGTGTCTTCATCAGATGGGACGTGAGAGCTACCGGCCTGTAGCTGCTGAGTTCTCTGGCATGAGATGTCTTTGGCAATGGTACCACACAGGAAGTCTTCCAGAGCTGTGGTACCACCTTCAGCTTGAGGCTCAGGTTGAAGACATGCTCCAGAACTCCACACAGTTCATCTGCGCAGGACTTGCCCCTCATTTTCACCGGGTGCGTGTGCGCCACATTACAGCTGCACCACGGTTTTGTTCCAACCTCCGTTGGCGGCAATCTACACTAGGAGCATGTCAGGTGTTTAGCACTCACGAGTATAGCAGGATCACAAAATCACAGGAGAATTGGAGAATCTTGATTCTCAACTTCCAGGATAAACATCTCGTCGTCCATGCAGTGCAAATCGGCACATGGGCTTTTATTTTGAAAAATTACTAGAAACTTTTACACTGCTCCCTTAATTTCCTGTCTTCGCTATCTGAACTGCAGAATTTGATGCATTCTGGGTGCATGCTCCGTCAAAAATAGACAAACATTGACTAAAATGGCTGCGAACAGCAGCGGAGGCCGCGACTTAGCTGTAACGTGGCTAACCCGCACATGGTGGAAAAAAGGGGTAAAGGACCCTGGAGCTGATGCCATCTGGGCCAGCAGCTTTTTTTGCCTTGGTCCTCCTCAGCTCCTTTCCAACCTGCTGTAAAGCTGAGGGGTGGGCAGGGGGGCTCTGTGCTGGGGCGGTTGGCTAGGTCCAGGGAGATGTGGAGTGCTTTGCTCGCAGAATGAGCCAGAGGTGTGAAGGGCTGTGGGGGTACTTTAAGTGTCAAGGTGTTTGAATGCAGCTGCGTGGGGGGAGGAATGGGTGCTTTAGCAAACCTGTTGAAATGTAGATTTAGATCATTGACTCAATTCAGGTCCCCCTCAGCCTGTGAGTAGGGCTTTTTGAAGCCTGAGAGCCAGGCATCTCCACACCTTACTGATGCTCTGCTGCAGCAGCTGCTTCTCCATCTTCCTCTTGTAACTAGCCTTCCCTCCAGTCTTTCTTCTCAGCTCCTTCTGTACAGTCCCCAGCTCCTCTTTGTTCCCTGATCTGAAGGCTCTCTTCTTTTCCTTCAGGAGAGCTTTAATATCAGGGGAAATCCACGACTTGTTGTTAGCGGAGCATCACACCACCCTGGAGGGAACAGTGTTTCGAAACAGAAGTTTATGTAATCTGTGATCCAGTCTGTGATGACATTAACGTCCTCCCCATGTGGGTCGCAGAGCTCCGTCCACACAGTGGTGTTGAAGCAGTCCCTAAGAGCCTCCTTGCTCTCAGCTGTCGTCTTCCTGACTGAACATCGGATCACAGCCTGCCTGTGTACAACAGGTTTATAAAAAGGCTGGAGATGTATAATGCACGTATGTTTCTATCACAATAACATGTGTGAACTCCGTGACAGATAATATGGCCTCATGCTATCCGCTAACAGTTCAATGTCTCTGCTGCACAGTTGCTCTTTAACAGTGCAGTGCCCTGGTTTACACCACCTCACATTCACAAACACAGCTAGTCCCCTTTTTTTCCTCTTACCACTGTTCTCTGTTCTGTCCTCCTACAGTAGGTGATAGTTGTCCAGTAAAACCATAGAATCCATAGAATCAGGAGTAAGTGGTGTCAGCCTGGTCTCTGGACTCCTGCTGAGGTCTTGTGAGCGCCGCCAGCTCGTCCAAAATGTTGGGACGAGATCTTACGTTTCCCATTATGATGGAGGGGAGAACAGGCCTGAAGTGTCTCTTCCACATGTGTGATCTCAAAATAAAAATAATGCTGTGCTAAATGAAAACATCAGGATTTCTTATTTGAGTCTTAGCTGATGTTCTTCCTGCGTAGAAACAAGGCAGGCTGCTGGAAACCATTTCAACTCTACGTGTTCTTGTGTTTCAGCCATCAGAGTAATTTTGAGTTGGGACGAACAGTAATACATTTCTTGTATTTCATCTCTACTTTGCATTACTGTTTAAATGGAACACAAATCATGCGGAGGCTGCAAGTTTCAATGGAAATCCACAGAGAAGCTTCTCATTGAGATTCACATTCCTGCTTCTCCACCCACTCCCACAAACACTCACATCTCAGGCAAGGACTGAAATAATTATTGGGAATGTGTGTAAATGCAAGAAGCACATGAACCATAGACACTGACAGCAGGACTGAGATACTTTAAAGTTGTTCATTTGTTTCTTTATTGATTACTAAAATGTGTGAAGGGATCTTTTTCTTGTTACACGTTTCAAACTTGAAACGTTTAATTCTGAGTTCAGTTACCAACTGGAAAGGTGGCTCAATGGCTTTGTCATGTGCTGTTTTCATATTTTTAGCCTAAAGGGCCCCACTTCTTTAGAGAGTGTCTGGAAAAGCCACTTCCCTCACCAAACCCCACTCTGATCCCCACAGCTGTTCATACAAGATGCGTACATGAAATGATACAAGGCAGGGGAATGAAAAACCCTAGAAAAATAAAGTGTGAAGAGAACCGCCCAAATACCGACCCTCCCTGTTTTAAATGCTCTCTCATGCAGAAACCAAAGTTCTGCTGGCCAGAAAAAACACACCACCACCCAAGGCCCTGATGAAGCTGAATCTGATACTGATGCCTAAAAAAATACAAGAAATGCCCTCTTTGGCTTTGAATGGCCTTTGTGAATTGGATGATGGGTGTTTGTAAGTTAGATATTCTAAAAATTTGGTTAAATTTCCAGACTTCAAAGCTTTAACTCATGAAGCTCCTGGTCACTGAGGGCTGAGCATAATCAAAAAAGTTTTCAGGTATTCACATTAAAAAAATATAGAGCTGTGGGGCTGTAGTTTCACATCCTTCCCTCTTCATTGTGTCCTAGACAAGAAAATTAATACAGGTGATATCCGATTAGAGATGTACACAAATTTAACTGCTTGTGAAAAAGTTTTTTTTTATCAGGTCATTAAAAAAAGGATCTGGTCCAAAGCAAGTCTTTAAGTAATGTTACATCAAACAGCAGCACATGGCATGTTACACTGGTCATATGACAAAACATACTGTATTATCCCAGTTTTATTTTTCTATCCTGACCAAGAGTAAAAGTAAAACCTTAAAGCAGCATTGCTGAAGTTAAGATGAACGTCAGATTTGTGCACTTTGGCTTCCCCTAATGATTCAGCATCCATCTTCATCCTGTCTTTTCTCTGAGATCTCTCCAGCCAGTAAAAACCGGTCTGATGTTGACTCTTGTTATATCTCTTGTTCTATCACTTTCTCTCTTTCTTTTCTTTCTCTGATAATGTCCTCTTGGGTGTTGATATCCAGTTGCTGGCATGTCACATGGTGCCATAAATCAAAACACAGCAGTAAAGTGATGATCTGGGATGAGGAAAAGGTGTTTCTCAGCCTCAGGATGCTGCAGGGCAACGACAGTTCCAGGAATGTAAATAATAAAACTCAGTTTACCATTGAAACAAGTCAGAAGCAGAGTTTTAGGGTCAGAAAGTTATGTAGTGTTACTTTGATGTAGTGTCGTCATAATCTCTTTGCTTCATTTTCAACACTTGCAACAAATGATGATTTGATGCTTTTCTGTTTGGTGCTTGCGCTGCAAGTATTAATGCCCACAATTTAATGCTTTCTGCACAGTTGCTGGGGCGATACATCTTCAGGCAATTAAACAAAAAACTCGTGTTTCCAATTTTGTTCTTTTTTCTCTTTGTTTTAAAATGTTCTTCATTGTTTTATCCTGATCAAAACCACCTCCATATTACTGATGTAGCGTAAACATCTTATGTCAACTACTTCGGCAGTTCAGGAAGAAAGTCAAGCCAAGCCAACTTTACAGTATAAACACTGTAGGTACTGACCAAAGAGCTGAATAGTAAGAATACATAAAACATTTAAAAGACATATAATGAATATAAGAGCATAAAGCATGAGTTTAGTTTTAGTCTCATCCCCACTTTCGTTGCTACACACTAAAAACTGCTGGGTTCAAACATGGGCTGACCCAGTCGTGGGTTATTCTGACCCAGCAGGGTTGGGTGATGTTGGGTTAGACTTTCTACCCAAAAGTTTGGTTAGAATTACCAAGCTGTACAGTTAAAACTACCCAAATGTACTGTTGATTAAAAAGAAAACCCAAAATCTGAGTTGGCACTTGAATTAAAATTACTCTTTTACTTTATTTGAAAAATAAAAAAAAAAATCATATAATAACAATACTAAGTATAATAATAATGAAAGAAAACAAATGGTATTCCAGTGAGTTTTTAATGACAAACAATGCAAAAAAATCTTAATTTTTAAATTTTTATAGAAATACAATGAAACTATAAAAATAAAACATTCAAGACAGGTATTTAATATTTGGGCTTTGTGCTGACGTAAAACACAAATAGTCTGAAACGCTCATCAGCTGCAGACAAGAGAGATAGATGTTCAGTCTAGTTCCATCTTTCTCTAGAGTTTTTTCCTCCTATGTTATTGCTCTGTTTCCTTTTTCTGTCTGCTGGCAGGCCTTTCCCTCTGTTTCCTTCGTTTTAGGGGTTTCTTAGCAACCAGCTTTATTCTTTGGTCATCATCAATGTGAGCTCTACTATAAAAGCAATAGGTTTGCTGTTTGCTTTTCTGAAGCATTCAGGTGTGTGTCAACACAATGCAAAGGAGGAAAGACATCAGACACATGCTATATGGTCCACTTTAAAGCGACCCTGGTCTGCTTCCACGAATAGTTTGGCTTGTTTTGAGGAATTTAAATGCCCATATGGACCCTGGAGTGGACCAAGAAAGCAAACTCTGGCCTGGAAGAAAACTGAGGGTCTCAGTTCACTTGCAAGTGAACCTTGGTGGGATTTGCTTGCAGAGTGAAAGGAAATGGACCAGCCAGTGAATCAAAGAGACGAAGTGACATATATCAACATGTTGGATAGGAAACTGCAAAACCTCAAAAACACATCTGAACCACAAAACCTGTGTCCTTTGGACAGATGAGACCAAAGTTATGATGTTTAGTCATAAAAGCACAAAACACACAGCATATAAGCACAAACACCTCATCCCCACTGTCTAGCACGGAGGTGGAGGGCTGATGATCTGGGCTTGATTTGCAGCCACAGGACCTGCCCACCTCTCAATCATTTAGTGGACCATGAACTCCTCTGTGCAGAGTCAATATCTAGACCAGGGCTACTCAATTCGGTCCTGCAAGGGCCGCAATCCAGCAGGTTTTCCATGTATCCCTGCACCAACACACCTGAGTCAAATTAATGAGTTATTGTGTAGAACCTGATTGGCTGTTAGAGCCACCTAATTTGACTCAGGTGTGTTGGTGCAGGGATACATGGAAAACCTGCTGGATTGCGGCCCTCGTAGGACCGAATTGAGTAGCGCTGGTCTAGACCTTAGTCTTATTGAAACGCTGTGGTGGGACCTTAAAAGATCTGGTAATAAACAAACGTCCCCAAACCTCAATTAAAAAGAATAGAATTCCTCAACAGGATTTTTTTTTTTTTTTGTTTTGTTTTTATCTGGGGTTGTATTTACCTGATTTTTGGACCTGTTTTAAAGATTTAAAAAAAAAAAAAACATCATTATTATTACTTTTATGTCATATATGAAGCCTTAAAATTGAAAGGGAGTACTTTCTTGTTCACATGACTGTTTCCCTGAAATTTCTGGATTTCAGTAGAAGAGGAGAAGGTACTGTTAACTTGAATTAGCATAAGAGGAGTGCTCTAATTTGAGTGAGTATTTTGACTTTTACATCGCAATGTTTTGGCTGCAGTTCTGATTGATGCAAAGATGTGGAGTTCAGGCGGCTGCCCGTGCACATAGTGCGATGATGAATCACATTCCGCTGCGAAAGAGTGAAACTGCAACCTCTGGCACGGCAGCTTTTGTAGGTCATGTTGGCTGTGCCTCAGTGCATCACGGTGTAGTCGTCCTGGTCCAAGGGGTCTCTTTTTTACACATGCAAAACTCCTTGTGTACAAATTGTGGGCGGAGGAAGTTGGGTTTGAATGTGAAGTATCTCCTGCCGAGGCAAACGCTTCTTGTTGAGTTTAGTGAGCCCCATCATCTCTCTTTACTGCAGTCCTTAGTTTAGAAACATCTGGTCCACAGCTGAAAACTATTAAGACCCGCTGGAACTTCCTCTTTTCTACTCCACCGCAGTTTGAAAGCAAGTAAGTGGCTTTTATCTCCGTTCAGTTGTTTGCATTTTTCTCTCCATAGATGTTTTTTTTTTTACCGTTCTACTTGTAAAGGGTAAGATGTGCTTTTCCTTGATAAAGGATGTCAGGGTGCTGCATTTGATCCAGCGGTGTTAAAGTGGCGGGCTGTGATAGAGTGAGCCTGGATTTTAGATTAGACAGCAAAACACCACGGTTGATTCAACTGAGGAATTCTGGGACAAAATTCATAAACAGATTACGGCGTTTCATGTGTTGCGCTTAGCCAGCAAGCATCCAGAGACGGGGGTGTGAGCAAAGTGAAGAAAACAAAGGTTCTTTGTTGATTTTCCTCTCTGAGGCATTATGTTGATACTAAAATGCATGCTATACTTCTGTCCAGTGTTAAAATCCCGCTGGATTTTCAATGCATATGGATCAGATTAGTGAGTTGCTGAGTGGTATTTAGAAATGCCATATTAACTTAGCTTCGTATGAAGCCTTTGTGAACGTTAATGTTTGTCATCTTAGATTCACTTTTAGGTTGTTTCGAGGGCTTGTGCTCAATTCCAGAAATATTTTTCCCAACCTAAATTCCACATGTTTGAGTCACTGGAGGTGAATCATCAGGCTGAACATGCTATTTATCTGTTTTAACGCAGTGAACTGAACTGGTGGCTCATTTTTTCCACCCATTACCTTAAACGTTTACCAGTACTACATTTCAGAAGCTTTCTAAGGTCAAAATCAGTGTTCAGCCCAGTACAGTGTTCCCTTTTGTTTTCTAATTAGACCTCATAATGTCCGAGCTTTACCGTTAATGAGTGCAATGCTGTTTCTCTGCTACACGATGTTATGGTGAAGATTTCAGCAGATCTAACTCACTGCTGCTGCTGCAGCTGGTAAACATCGCAGGGAGACTTGAGGACATTTGCAGCTCAGTGTTAAGTCTGTGTGTGTGCATGTGTCTGAATGTGTGTGTCTGTGTGTCTTTGGGGTCAACAGTTCTCCCACAGGGATTCTGTTGAATCACCAGACAGGAAGCTATTAAAGTAAGCCCAACAGGGCAGCTGTCAGTCACAAAGAGTGATATAACAGTCAAGTGCCAAGCAAAGCGTTGCATTACATCCAAGTGAGTCACAAACAAACAGAGAAGCAGCCTGGCTTCATCTGCTGCAGATTTTTTCTGATAGTTTTGCCAAAATCGTTGTTTTAAGAGCTTAAAGCTCTTAACTTTTTAGAGGTAACTTAAGAAAGCTGAGGGCTTTGGTTTGTTTTGTTTTTTTTCAAATGAAGTATCAGTCATCAAAAACTGGATCAAGTTCCAGTTTTTTGTTTATAGCAACATATTTTACTAATAGAATTAAAATACCGGGCAAAGGTCTTGAGTCTTTTCTCATTCCTGTATACACTGCTCATCCAAATAAAGTCTCCACCTGAGTTTGACTAAGGACAAAGGTAAGAGCCTCCTATTGGATAATCACTGTATGGATTATAATGTTTCAGAAGTTAGTCAGCCCTTATTGATGCAATGAGTAGCTTTTCATTTCTTTATCAAGCATGTGGGAATACACATCAGACAGTAAAAGTAAGTCTGTTTAAGAAGGGTCAAATTAGTGGCATCAAGCAGGGAAAGAAAAGAGATGCAGAAACTACTAAAACTGGGTTAAGGGCTGTCCAACACATTATTAAAAACTGGATGGATCGTGGGGAACCATCATCTTCCAGGAATAAATGTGGTCAAAAACAAAATCTGAATGATCGTCATCAACGATTACTAAAAGGTTTGGTAAAATCAAATCATAAACAACAGTAGAACTCAGGACTATGTTTAATAGTGAAAGTAAGAACATTTCCATCCCCACCACGTCAAGAAAACTCAAAGGATTAAGACTGAACAGCTGTGTAGCCATAAGAAAACCACTTATCAGTGAGGATAATCAGAAATAAAAGCCTCAGTTTGCTAGGGAGCAGAAAGATTGGACTCTGGAGCAATGGAAGAAGGTCATGTGGTCTGATGAGTCCAGATTTACCCTGTTCCAGAGAGATGGGACAGGGTAAGAAGAGAGGCAGATGCAGTGATGCAGCCATCATTCCTAGAGCCTACTGTACAAGCTTGTGGGGGCAGTGCTATGATCTGGGGTTGCTGCAGTTGGTCAGGTCTAGGTTCAGCAACATTATGTGTTCAAAGAATGATGTCAGCTGATACCTGAATATACTGAATGAGCCGGTTATTCCATCTTTGCTGGAGGCACGGCCATATTCCCAGACGGCAACACCAGGATTTATCAGGCTCAGATTGTAAAAGAGTGGTTCAGGGAACAGCTGTAATGAAAGCTAAAAGTGTGTGTGTGTGTGAGTGTGTGTGTGTGTGTGTGTGTGTGGTGATGGAGGGGGGAAAAAAGGGAAATATTTGCAAATAATAAAAGAATAAAAACTGAGTTTGCACAAATTTAACAAGCTTGAAAATGGATATTTGATATGATCATATTTATTCTTCATCCCAGTCTGGATCCTCATAGACGAGCTTTCTGCCATATCTGTATGAAATCTTCAGGAACAGTTCTGCAGACTTCTTCAAGAATTTTTCAAAGCTTTTCCTACGATGTGCCTTTTGTTTCTGTTCACTGTCAAGATCATCTCAGATCCCACATTACGGAAGTTGTTCTTAGAGCATGACTTCCACATGCTGTTCATCTGCTGGAGATAGTTCCTTTTCCAGTTTCTCCAAATTCTTTGACACATGTTGAGATTTGCTAAATTTTTTTCTTATATCTCTTTGGGAATCACCTTATTGGTGGAAAATTACTGTTTTATGCCATTCAAATATTTTTGATATCTTTAGTATAAAAAGGAAATATTTTAAGTGCCTGGCTGATAATAACCATACAATGCCATTTAAAAGTTGTCCTGTGTGGAGGGCAGTCTCAGAAATATTTGAAACAAGCTGGTCTCCGGGCTAAATTTTAACTGTTTGGTTGCTTTTGTTGGTCCAGTCTAGCTGTTATCTTTGTTTTTGACCTGGACTTTTCTTCTGATGATGGTTTTTGGTACTTCATCCCTCTTGCTATAAAATCACCCAGCACACCTCACCCTTTACGCCCTGGTTCAATTTCCTCAACCCTTAGGAACCCTATGATTACACAGATGGACTGGGTAAAACTGGATTTATTATAAGTTTGATGTAATGGTACAAAAAAATATCTATTTAAGTGTAAAAGTGGGACAGAAGTGGCACGTGTTAAATTTCTTTCAAAATATTCAACATTTATCATCAATTAAACCTAAAAAAGTGTTTGAATCTGCTGATATCTACATTTTTATCAGTCAGGATTTGATGTTTTTTTGTGGGTTTGTTTTTAGCCCAGTATGTTAATAAATCAGGTGAAAGATCATATAAGGGAAGTTATACTAAAAATAAATAAATAAATAAAAGATGGCGAACAGATTTTACGGGGTATAAAAAGGCTAAATTTAAATTATTTTACGGCGAAAATACTGTGGGTTCAGGCACCTAAGGGTTGCCAGTGGCTTCTCCTTTCATGGAGACCATTTCTGATGAGTCTTCAGCCAAGAGTAGGTGGATTACCTGAGGTTTCAGGTGCTTCACTCAGGTCCTGTTCCAGGTCTTTGCTGGATTGAAGACATCATATTTAGATACTGTTTATCTGCCTTTTAGGTCTGATACATCTGTTATCCTGCACACTGTGCTCAGTAACTGGACAGAAAATTAGTAAAAAAGCAGCCACTTTTTAAAAAAAAATCAAAGATATTCTTCATGGCTTTTAAAAAGCTTAAATGTTGCCATTTTCCATAGGAAAACTAAGCTTAGATTTTTTGTAGGTGCTAATATTTTTCATTAAGTTCACCTCTAAGATGCTCCTTTTGGTTAAAAATGCTTTTTATGTTCTTGATGAAAAGAGGCCAGATCCTCTTACTTCCTCCCTCACTTCCACTCTTGCCCCTCCTGCATTGATTAAAAAGAAAAAGTATTACACAGTGAAAATATCAGAAACCATTGAAGGGAAACTGTATTTACTTAACATGGTCCTGTTTTGCTGCAAAACATAACCAGCAAAGATGAAAGCGAGGGGTGCACTTATACAGAGAGAGCTAAGTACCAAGGCCACCGCTGCCAAGGTCTTCATTTGGCAAACCAGTTACTGCAGAGCAGTTTGATGCAGAGATGTGCAGAACTCTGAAGGGAAATTTTAGCACCATCGCCATCCCTACTCATCTGCCCAGACCCTGCTTTCAGCAGTGACCTGTTCAACTTGGAAACACAAGTTGTTTATTAATCAAAAAAATATATTCTGCCTTGACAGATGAAGGAATTTCCCAGTCTCCACCCCAAAACTTGTTAAGCTCAGCTTTTTGCAGCCCTTTCCAGGGCCTCTGGTTAAGTCAAAGACTTTCTTACAGTAAGGAAGCCACATGCATTGTATTCAGATGTCCCTCAATTATACATCAGATGTGGCTCATTCAGAATTTATGGTTTGTTTGTCAGTTGCAGCTTTCTCCCTTCTTTCCATCCAGCTTTGTTCAGACTCCAGCTGCTTTTGGTTTCCCTTCAGATGAGGTTTCTTTATGTTTTTTAAAAAAGAAAAAGTCCCAAAAAATGATTTTCTGTGTCTTCACAGGTTAACTTGAGTTCATTTAGAATATTTGAACAAATCCAGAATTTGAGGCAACAGACTGAAAAGACCTGGAATAGTTTCATTTTCATTATTTGGGAATCAGTTATTTCAGTTTTGCAGAGAAATCTGTGTCATTCTTACCCAAAACAAGATTCCAGCAGCTCAAGAGTCCGAGGATGTTGTTGCTGGTTCTTCTCTTTGTGATGCAACACACATTTTCAGTCAGAGCCCGATCTGGTCAGCAGGAAGGCCAGCGGAGCACACACACTCTGCAGTCATGAAGTTTCACTGTTGTAAATTGTGCAGGTTGAACTCTGGCATTGTCTTACTGAAATTACCAGACCTTCTGGGACTAGACGTGACCTCGGTGGTAGCATATATCGCTCCAAAATAACGTATTTGCATCACTGCAGTATCAGAACACTTTTATGAATACTGAGTACAGGCACCTAGTATTGGGCGGGTGCCTGGTTCTGGTATCAGTATCAGTGCCGCCCTAATCATAAGGCGTAAAAACAGTACCATAAAAGGTAATATATATACCAACAATGTAGCATGATTAATTGTGCCCTAACATAATGAATTTCTGATATCCGGAGTCCTGGAACTAAGACTGAAAACACTTTATGGCCTTTAGATATCAGTGTGGTCTGCTAGAAGGACAGTATGGTTTTAATAGCTGAGCTAAAAAGTTTTTAATGTTCTGTTTTGGTTGCCTCGCTCTGGGGGCTCGACTTATCAGCTTCTGATCCTTGGAGGGGTGCGGCCAAATTTACATGATCACACATATCAGTTGCCTGGTTTCTCTGTTTCAGCTGTAAAGTTGTTGTTGCTGCTATTTCTCCATATCTCTCTCTTTCTTTTCGCCCTTTGATGCGTCCAGTAAACCCTGATCTTGGGTCTGCAGTTTTTCTTCTTCTTCTTTATATTTTTTGGAGGTTGGCAAAAATAAATTGGTGTATTACTGCCACCAAGTGGTCTGGAGTGTGGACCAGAATGTTTTCAAGAGCCCAAGTTGTCAAAACATTAGTTAGTCTTTTACATTTTCCCAATCCCATGCACCCTCCCTGTCATGTAACCGCGCCCCCCAGTTTGAGAACCACTGCTCTAGTATCTTTGTTTCCTTTTTCTTATCTTCACTTGTTGAGTTAATGGATTATGCATGTTTAGTTATTCTAACATAAAAACAAGCATAAGAAATAGGATAAAATGTGCATGTTTCATGGTAGCTGCTGTTTAACAATTGCTAACGTTTATTCTCTGGCTAAACTAGCTCAAAGTAGCAACTTTTCTTGAATTAAACATAGATTTCGAAGAAAAAGCTTAAATTTTAAAAATATTTGGCTTTTTCTTAGATGTTCTGATTAAATTTGTTGGCTTAATCTGCTATTAGTAAGCACAAAAGTAAGAATACAATAAGCATGTTTTATGCTAGCCGCTGTTTAGCTAACTGTTCATGTACATTTGAAAGAAAACACTTAAGCTTAAGTTGGATTTCTTACATGTACTGCCATTTCACATGAGTTATTTGGATCAATGTTATTTATTATGCTGACATTACTAAATAAACAAGTATTGGAAGATTATATAGAAGTTCTTATTAAGTTTGTTCATCTACCGGCTATTAGTAAGCATAAAATTATGAATAGAATAAGCATGTTTTATGCTAGCAGCTGTTTAGCTAACTGTTCACATAATTGAAAGAAACCACTTAAACATGAGGAGGATATCTCACATGTGGTGCCATCTCAACAGAGTTATGATGGATTATGCATGTTTAGTTAATCTAACATAAAAACAAGCATGGGAAATAAAGGATAACATGAGCATGTTTCATGTTAGCAGTTATTGTCCTCACATTTTAGTTTCTTGGGTTTGCCCTTGTCAGGTCCTCCATGCACAAGTATAACTTGGCAAGAATAATACACAAGCATTAAGGGGGCATTCTTTCCATCACATCGACTAAGATTTCCTAGGCAAAATTAATTTATTTGGTCCAAACCATCATTCAGCTTGCTATGATGCCAGAGAGGACAAGTGAAAAAAAAAAATGTTTAAAATGTAGTCTTTTAATCAAACTCAAAGCACCACAAAAGTCACACAATCTGAACAATACAACAAAAATAGATAGAAGACATTAACAGCGCAATATTTTAAAACTATTAGTTTGTGCAAAGTGGGGCTGTCACAATACTAAAATTTCAAACTTGATACCGATTCTAAGTATGGTGCTCGATAATACTATTTTCAATACTACAGAGGGGGAAAAAATGATTATTCCTTTAATCAAAGTCAGAACACCCCCAAAATAACACAATACAAACAATGCAAAAAAATATATTAATAAATATAAGAAAATACATTAACAGCTTAAAATAAATGCATAATTTTAAAGCTTTGTTAGTTTGTGCAGAGATAGTCTTCATACAGTCCAACAGTTTTGTCAGGCAGTTTGCTCACTGTGGTGCAAAAAATAAAGACTAACGAACCACTTCAACCACTAGTTAGTGTAGTTATTTACATAAGTGACCTTTTCTTTACAAGGCTTGGGGTAAGTAAATAGAACGAACAAACTGATTAAGACTATCTACTTTTTAAATTAGATTAATTAAAAACATAAAAAAGATTAGCTTTTTTAATGTTTTTGTAAACAGTCTGTAAAAGGCATTATTATCTGACTGTAAGCCAATAGTAGCTTTGTGCAATTTATTTTTAGGCTGCTTATGGAGCAGAAAACAACGTCTAGTCTACTGCTCTTTCTGCAGCTCGAAGACGAGCCTCTTGTGACTGCTTCTAGATGGCGGAGGGGAGGGGCCTGCAGTATAATCTGCAACAATCTGCGAGAATTGTAAACAATAAGTGTTTTCACATCAGTCTCAAAGTCTCCAATAATACCAGAAAAGGTTTCCAAATTGGTTGCTAGTCGCTTTTTTTTTTCTTTAAAGTGCAGCTTAAGGGGTCTAAAAACTTGCTAATTATAGCAACAAGTTGCATACAATGGGTCCTCAAAGGAGAAGCTGTAGGGCGGGGCTGCCGGCTGCAGTGCTTGTATAAAATCAATTTCCACAGCTGTTTTCTGTTTTTCAAACACTAAAGTGGCATATAAGTTTTGAAACCCGTGCTAATTAATGTCTAACTAGATATTAAATTTTAGATTGGATTAGCCTCTGAGAATCGATTTTTTTGACAACACTACTGCCTTGGCCATGACACATTGAGATTTCACCAGATTTCCTGAACATTATCACAATATCAACAATAACACTGTAGGATAGAGTTAGAGCACAATGATTTCCGCTTAGTATGTGTAGTCATGCACCAATTCAAACCCATTTTGCCCTCTTTATATGACCTCCCTTGTCTGCTCAGAGGTGCATCAGCAGTAGATTAACTTTGTTTCATACATGCTAAGGTTAAGTACTTTAGTCTTTGGTAGATTCTCCTTTTATACCCAATCTTGGCACCCTAACCAATAATTTCTTAGCACTTGTGTCTATTAAATAAATGTTTGAACAAAGTAGTTAATTAAATATTAATTTTTGTATTCCCAGCTCTCCTGAAATTGAAGTTTGTATTTTGTAATGAGAAAAAAAATGTGACTTCCCATTCAAATGAACCTTCAAATGTCCTCATGTAAGGAGACCTTATTGGGAGCACTTTATTATGAGGTAAACATGTTGGCAGTTTGATGCTGTGTCTTGAGTATGATTTATTTTTCTATCCACTAAGAACGCATAATCATGCACGTTTCTCCTGATAAATGGAAAATGCCTGACATGGAAAATTTTCATTCATTTTCTAAATTGCCCAGCACAAGTTAATGTGTTTGCAAAGGCAGGGATTGAAATATTTGTTATAAGGGGAGGGGGGGGGCTTCCTTGCATATTTTCCACACAGCAGAAAGAATACTGATTGAGGAGCTCGCTGACAGGCACCCCGTCCCGCACAGTTTGTCCTTGCAGTCGTGCATATTGTTGAGCACTCCTGGGGAATTGATGCAAAGGCGGTCAGAGCTGTGTTGTGTTCAGGGGCATTTTTCATTTGCAAAAGAAATTGCTCCAATTTCTGGAAGGTGGAACAGTGTCACTGTACTGCAACCCAGATGTGTGTCAGATCACATCCAGCATCCAGATTCAGAAGATTCAGAAAACAAGAAAACACCACCAAATATTCCCATTTGTTTAAATCCAGATGAGATCAGTGTGGGAGGAGAAGTTGTGCTTGTGCAACAGACATGTGGAAGTTATTAGTAGCAACACACTCAAATTTAATGCTGGCATCTTTTCTGATGACTAAACATTAGGAATTTTTGTCATGAATGTTTTCCTGAGTGCAGATGAAACTATTTGACAGAAGGAACACTTTGTTCTGGTGAACAGATTAGAGCATCAATGCCACTGAGGAACATGATAAATGATGTTTTTACTTTTTCTGCAACATTGTTAGATCTCTTGTGATAGAAATCAGGACGCTGAGTCCTGGTTTATCAGCTCCACAAGGTTACAAACACTCTCCACTGAGTATGATGTGACTTTATGGTAAATAAATATAATGCAGAAGGTACTGGAACTTTAAATTGAACACTGTCTGACAGCTGCTGTAAATCTTGCCTCTTTCTCACAGGGTGGGAATGTGTTTTTTTTATCTTTTTTTTTTTCCTTTAAGGAGACTGTTTTTAGACTTTCTGCTGCCTATTTGTGAAGGTTGGAACTTATAACTCCCTTCCCCCTGCTGCTTTTTCAGGTGGAAGATTGGCACACAGTCAGGTGGGACCTCGCCGACGCACATTTTCCACTATGAACCGCGCCTTCAACAGGAAAAAAGGTGAGCAGATTTACCCAACTTACAGGATTAGCTTCTGGAAATGAGGTAAGCCTGTTTTAGCTCCACCGCGGGACAAATATCTTCTCTCAGAGGTCTGAGACAAGACCAGTGTTGTTCACGTCATCTCAGCCTGTTCGCTAGGATGGTTATTTCCAAACATCCTGTGTGTTCTGACACATGAGTGTCAGTGGGTTCTGAACACATCAAAGAGCTTTTTCTTTATTGCTGGTTTTGCAGGTTTTTTCTCTCAAAGTTTAAAACATTTTAAAATAGCTGATGGTATTGTATGCAAGAAGATAATGAATAAATGACATCAGCTCTATTGTTAGTTGTATTGAACAATCGCATGAAGATTTTTTTGTTAATAGTGGAGATGGATTTTCCTTGTGAACATCTATATAATCTATCGGATTACCCAGTATTTAACCATCAAAAAGCAAAAAAATATATAACTTAGCACAGCTGTGTCACCTTCTAAAAAAAACATCTGATGGTAAATACAATAATGAGACCTGAGGAATAGATGGAACCTAAGAGGAAAAAGTAGAAGAAGGAGAAGAAACAGTAAAACAAATGTGTAAGATATTCCCAAAATTTCAGTAAAAGATATTTGTGGCTCTGAAAATGAAGGATGGCAATCAGGAAAGAAGACATGGTTATGCACCAACAATAAATTACTTTAGTAAAAAATGTGGTTTGTTCCATCCAGAATCCATCCAACCAGATGCATAAATAACTCACAGACAGAAAAACATCCAAATGACGTTTTTCTTTTCACACAAACTGTTTTTATAAAGAATATTCTCACTTCATATGCATGACTACGAAATACACATCTTGTAAAGCAACTGAAGCCTTATAGGATAAAGTAGAAATGAAAAAATGCAACAGAATTAACATGAAGCATTTTTTTTCTAGAATAGTATAATAGTAATACTTTTCTGATTCAATTCACTAATTGCAATCAGTGCAAAGTCTTGTAAATATTTTGGATAGAACTGACAGTATTTGTTTCCAAACAATACTCTCTGTCCATAGATGCGTCACATGAATGGAGCGTGTGGGACATCACACTTCTTTGATGTCACAAATGTTATTTATTTTATTTTCATTTTACTCAACTGTACTACTTCTTATTTATTTATTTATACATTTATTCATTCATTCAGTCTTTTTTAACTGCTCTTATTGTTTCTTAAGGTTTTTTTAATCTTCATTTTAACTCTAGTGTTTCCCTCGTGAGCAATCTGCACTGTGAGGGGATTTGAGAGAAGACAGTAAGGTCCATCACAAAGATGGTCACATTGGATGAAAGAAGATTAAAATGCCAACATTTTGATGTATAATTTTTATATGTATAGGATAAATTGTGGGCCTGGAAGAAATTTCTTTGACAATTTTACTGAAACATTTTTAGGGCCAAAGTTTACTGTGTGACATCATCAGTGTGAACATTTTGCAGCAAAATCTCAAATTTTCATAAAACCTAAATTGTGCTTGTGTCAAAAATCATAAAAGACATAACAATGCCCTTTCAGGTTGGGAAGGTTATAGCTTCTGAGACTCATTCGAAGTTGGAAAGAAGTTTCTACGGGAAAGTATGCCTGAGTTATAGGGCTCCAAAGGTGGCTTGGTTTAATTACTCATTTAGACAGAATCCCGTTTATTTGTAAATGCCTTCTGCATTTTCTGGAAGAAGACTGGCTTGTGTGCTGCTTTAGGCTTATAAACACGATTTAAGAAAACAGCTAATAAGCCTTTTATCAATCTGCATGTCTTTGTCTCCCCCTGATTGTCTCCAATTCAGCTGTTAACTGTACAGACTGTGTTCAGTTATTTCTGATAAGAAGGTCCCGTAGTCTCAATGCTGTCACAGTGTAAACTGATGTCTCGCCTCTCGTTTTGTAATCAGAATATTTCTTTTTTACATTTCTTGGCTCTGACTTGATGCAGCTATCTGCTTTTACTTACTTTCAGTAGTTTTTCCTCTGTGATTCCAGAAATGAGGCAAACAGATAAAACTAATTTTCTTTTATGTACTTTGCTGGTGAGTTTCTCAGCTTCTCATTCAGTAAAGCTGCGTTTCTTCTTTGTTTTGTGGTTAATTGTCTCTTTAGTTTTGGTGAAAACAATATTTGTAATTGCAAATGACTAATCAAAGAAGTGTCCACATTTATTCATGACTAGTAATGGGAATGTAAATCAGGTTTGTTCACATTGGTTTATGCTGACTGAAATTTCTAGATAATAAAGTAGATGAATGTACAGATTTATGAATCATTTGTAGAGACAGTTCAGCTTCGAAATTTTACATAATTTCCCTAGTTTTATCGTATCTATTCTTCTCCTCTTTATTATTTATTATTATGAAAAAAACATGTTATATTATTATATTTTTATTGTGTATTTTCTTATTATTTCTAAAACAAAACAAAAAAATACAATGCAGTTACAATATTTATATTTATTTATATAATAAATCAATCAGTTCATTCACTCATTCATTCATTCATTCATTCACTCATTTATTCATTCATTCATTCATTCATTCAACATGCTTGTTATTGGAAAGAAGTAGGTGTCTACAGAATAAAGCTCTCTATGCTTTAGTTGAGTTTATCTGGATTTAAAAAGTTGATCTTTTCGCCTCGATACCTTTGCACCATAACACCATATCACCAAATAAAAAGACTACGTAATGTTAATGTTTAGAATGATTTTCTGTTGAACTGTGAAACATTTTTCCAGCCTATCTGGAAAAAAACATTGAAAATACACCCTTAATCCTTTACACACCACTGTGTAGGACGGGCAGGACAACAAACACAACCTTCTGTGCCTTTGCCTGAATGTTGGACTCTTAAGTGGTTTGTGCAACACAGTCTCGAGGTGACCCTGCCCAAGCGCAGGGGAGGTGATATTTGGGACTTGAGTTTGTAAAAACAGCTTGATGTGTTTACCACCATCTGTCCCACTCCCTCTGGTGTGAATCAGCAGACCTGGAAAAGCCTTGGACAGAGCAAAGGAAAATGTCCAGCACCCAGGTGGCGCCTCAGGCTTTAATGATATTTGGCTTTGATTAATTTTTTTCCTCACTTGGTCTTATGTTTTAGGAGCAAAATATGTTAATCTGAGTAGGCAGACATTTGTTTCTCACTTGACTGTAAATTTCCATTTAAAATGGAAATGCTCAGTTTATTCAAATTCTCTACATTTCAGCAGATGCATGCATGTTGCCTAGATTTGCAAGGACATGTTGAAAACAGAGAATTATAGCTGTAAGAAGGCTCAGTGGGAGAGTTTGCTTTGGCAGCAGGAAGGTAATGAGGGCTGCTGTTAGAAGGGAAGCCAGTTATCCAGATGGAAAACAAAAAAGCTCACAGACAGGCCAGCACATTCTGACCATTTCTTTTTAAACATGAATCCACTCTCCCATCAGTTTTCTAAACCTTTTCACTAAGAGGACGCCCATGTCCCACACAGACGTACCCTTCAGCGTCTTTCTAGACTCCTATTCTGAGGCCACAAACACACACATCTGAAACAAAAGCTTTCCCCTCACAGAAAGGCAGGAGGTTTTTAATTCAAAGTTCGAATTATAATCTTCAAAAGTATCTGGAGACTCCTGTTTGTACGCAGTCTACACTCATTTGCTGTTTGCATTCACTCTCAATGGACCGTGATGTTTCTGTTACAAACCAGTCTGAATTTTAATAAGCAGATTTAACGCCTCTGTGTTTATCCTCAAAAATCTTAATACAGAACTTTGATGAGAAGGATAAGAAGATTTGAAAGCTTTTGATTTCCTTGAAAACATCTTTTTTTTCTCAGTCTCCCACTGATTTGGGTTGCAGGTTTGGACGTTGAATCACCACAAAAATGTAAATGTGCAACATTTCTCTGCAGCTGACATCCTCCCACAGGAGTTAACAAAGGCTTGGTTGCAGGTGCTGTCACATTAGAGGGAATTATTTATTTTACATTAAAATGCTTTTTAACCAGAGTTGTAGACAGTGGTTGCAGTTTCTCCCTATTCTATTTCTACTGAACATAAATAGCTGAAATAATGAGTCAACACACAAACAAACCTGTGTATATGTCCACCAGCTGTCATATAGCTCTAAATTTCTGCACCACTCCTGGCTGCCTTCGCTGCTTTTGGCTCTGAGAGTGGAGGCCGGGTCCAACAGCTTTCCTTTATCTCTGTGTTTTGTGGGGTCACAACTGTGTCACATCCAACAGGTGATGCCAGCAGGCTCTTGATCATTTTTATCTACTGTGTTTATTACGCTCCCAGTCTTGGACGTGACTTGCACCCAAGTGTTGGACTTTAATATTTACTGCTAACAATTTATCCATAAGTTGTGAGCAGTGTTAGGTGCTGTCATTGTAACCTACTGAGGTTTTCATGACTCGACAGATGATGTCTGTTGAAACTTATCTGGTATTGCTGGTAGTGCCAATTTGTATATTGCTAGCAATCCAGAAAAAAAAGATAAACAAAAAGTATTAAAGTAAATTTAAAAAGTATTTAATTAGTTTTACTTCTGTGTGACAAAGGTTAGTGCCATTTTCTTTATGCAGCTAATGTTTTTTCTTTATCTGCTGCTGCTTATTAGCATTTTTATCAGGTTTGAGTTGGCAAAAACTCAGCAGTATTTCATAACTTCTTAAACAACAAGCAAAAAAAAATTAATTAGCTTATTTAAATGTGGAACAGTGAATCCCAGAGACCAGAGCTGGAGCCGAATAAGAGACATTAAAGTAGAAACATGCAAACAGTAAATGCAATTTCTGTGTAAGACCTTACAAAGATTTCTCGAAGACAGCATTTAGTAGTTGAAGGTCAACAATAAAAACACGTTTTTGGCCAGGACTCGATAATTAATAAACATGTTCTTAGAAAACGGGATTAAATGATATAAATATTGAACATTTGTTGGAGCTGTGGTCATGGTGCAGCCAAAACAGACCGCTGAGTATTCCTGTTAACAACAGGTCACAGCAGTGCACAGAGACATACAGAGATACACAGAGACGACATTGTCGTGTTTCTGTGTTTTGTTTCAGATTTTTATTCCTGTTCTAGTCTCTTCCTTACTTTCAGTTCCTGGGTGTCTTTGAGTCTTGTTTCTTGTTTTATTTTGTAAGTTCATCTCCTTGTGTGTTACATTCAATTTACTTCCTGTTTCATTTACTAATTTGCTTCACCTGCTCCTCGTTTAGTTAGTTCACCTCAGTGCATATTTAGTGTCTCTTTAAAACTTTTTTTTTTTTTTTTTTTAAGTGAGAACATGCATAGTTTGTACATTCAACAGCTGCTTTATCAGAACCTCCTTTTTCCTCCAAAGCTGCTTTAATTCTTGGTGTCATAGATCCAACAAGGTGGTGGAAACCTTCCTCAGAGGTTTTCTCCATATCGACATGACAGCATCACACAGTTGCTGCAGGTTTGTCGTCTGCATCCATGATGAGAATCTCCCGTTTCACCACATCCCAAAGCTGCTCTACTGGACTGAGATCTGGTGACTGTGGAGGCCGTTGGAGTCCAGTGAACTCATCGTCATGTTCTAGAAAGCAGCTGGAGATGATCTGAGCTTTGTGACATGGTGCATTATCCTACTGGAAGTAGCATCAAGGATGGACATGGTCAGCGACATTACTCAGGTTAGCTGTGTGAAACTAAGGCTACGTTCAGACTGCAGACTGAAGTGACCCAAATCCCTTTTTTTTTGTGGCCCTATGTAACCTGTATCTGATCTTTTCATAACAGTATGAACGACACAGATCTGATTTTTTTAAATGTGACCCAGGC
This sequence comes from Melanotaenia boesemani, assembly GCF_017639745.1. Classification (NCBI taxonomy): domain Eukaryota; kingdom Metazoa; phylum Chordata; class Actinopteri; order Atheriniformes; family Melanotaeniidae; genus Melanotaenia; species Melanotaenia boesemani. The sequence continues at coordinate 30,457,993 of NC_055693.1, forward strand.
CACTTGGATATGTGGTCCTAAATCCAATATGTATCTGATCTTTTGCCATGCGACTTCTGAACGTCTGAACGGCCAGGTCGCATTAATCCGACCTCCACATCATAATCTGGCTCTCCTCTTTTAATCTGACTATAGTGAGACAATAACTTCAAAATTGCAACATACACTCCGCTGTTACCGTCCATGTTTATTTCCACAAACACGAAGACGTCACACACACGCGCACTGTCAGGTCGTCGTGTCTTCTACACATGCGGGACACTTTTGATGCGCTTCAAGTTCATACAGGAGATCACACACAAGTCACATTTAACTGGAAATGTGAACGGACTCTCAAAAACATCAGATTTCACAAAAAAGTTGAACATTATGCCCTGCAGCTAGCCTAAGGGGCCCAAAGAGTGGCAAGAAAATGTCCCCCACACCATCCCCAAGCATTGATCCAAGGCAGTCAATGTTTTCATGATGTTTCCACCAAATTCTGAGCCTAGCATCTGATTGTGGAGCTGAAACAGAGACTCATCAGACCAGCAGCGTTTCTCCATCTTCTATTGTCCAGTGTTGGTGAGTGTGTGTGAATTGTAGCCTCAGTTTCCTGTTCTTAGCTGACAGGAGGCACCTGGTGTGTCTTCTGCTGCTTTAGTCCATCTGCTTCAAGGCTGGACGTGTTGTGTGTTCAGAGATGCTGTTCTGCAGATCTTGGTTGGAACCAGTGCTTATTTGACTTGTTGTTGTCTTTCTGTCATCTCCAACCAGTCTGTCCATTCTCCTCTGACCTCTGACATCAACAAGACATTCTGGTCCAGACAACTGCTGCTCACTGGATATTTTCTCTTCTTCCGACCATCTCTGTAAACCCTAGAGATGGTTGTGTGTGAAAAGTCAAAGCAAGTTTATTTGTATAGCACAATTCAACGACAGTGTGATTTGAAGTGCTTTATAGCGACATCAAAACATCATCACACGGCAGAAAATAAGAAGCATCATTTACTTTTAAAAACAGATGAAGGAAGAAGAACATTAGATAAAAATATGATTAAGTTTAGCAATTCAAACTTAAAAGAAACAGTACAGGTTTGGACTTTTACCATCTGTATTCATACCCTACCCATTACTTTAGTGTTCCTGTTCAGATTTTACCATGCTGTTTTAACTGCTCTTAAATTAACACAAAAAACCATTAATTCCTTCTAAATTTGAACAGGGTCTCAGAGTATTATATATATATATATATATATATATATATATATATATATATATATATATATATATATATATGTATATATATATATATATATATATATATATAAAGTAACATTGAATTATATTGGCCAGATAAAGTGGCTGGTGAGTGTATATCATGTTTGTTCTGCAGATTTGAAGATGCAGAATTTGTCTTTGCAGCTTTATCCGTATATAAAGTAAGGATTTTTATTTTTAAACTTCAACTAAAAGAAACTAAATGAATATGAATATCCTGTTGGAACGATGCAGCTGCAGCTCTAAACCTCTATCAGATCATCGTCAATATGTGATCATTATCTCTGCGAAGGTCAACTGATAAAATGAAGCAGAACAAAATCAGAAGTTTTAGTACAGAGACTTCAGGGGGAGTATCCAAAATAGACATTTCAGCACAGTTTTCCCAAGTATGGGGACCTCACATTTTGGAAGGATAAGCTCCCATTGAAAGACACAATGAGAGAGGAGAGTCTGTTTTCACATTGCAGCACATGTGATGTTGAACATCTTGTTTTAGAAAGCCATATGTGTGTAATTTATAAGCCTCTTCTGGCTTGTTGGTGGGGTGGGGGAGGAGGGCTGGTATAATCCATATTAGCCATGAATAAACCTTGATTTTCTCCTTAGAAGCAACACTTGTTTACATTCGTTACCTTCAAAATGAGGAAGCATTTCAGCAGCTTTTCACCACAATGGAGGAGCGGTTTTACATGAGGCGTGACACAAGACCGAGTCCAGTCCTGTAATAAACCACAGGAGTTTAGTTCTTTAATGTTTTAGGTTGACTTTTTTTTTCTTCCATTTTCCCAAATGTAGCATAAAATGATAGAGAAAAGCTTTTCTCTGCTGTCACTATTTCTATGTGATTACAACATTTTGCAAAGCCTTTTATATCCACTGTATTCACCTTTACATCATTTATGGCTGGAGGTAAGTTTTCCTTCCCAGCAGCAGCGCAGTTTAAACGCTGCTATTCTTTATCTCAAACTAACACTCTTTGGTTGGAATTGTGGCTTCGGCCTGTTCTGCTTAGAGTCCATTTGAAGTTGTCCCATACATGATGGAGAATTGTGCACAGCTAGCAAATTCTTCCTGTCATTGACTGAGAGCTGCAGTGAATTAGGCTCTTGGCTGCCCACTTCCTGGGGGCTCTGTGGAAAAAGTTGCTCACTAACTGTGAGCAATTCAAGCTGCAAGGGGCGAGAGTTGGCTCAGAGAATAATAAATACTGTTTTCTGTGACCCATATAAGTTGTTAAAAATAACTTTTTGTTTGTTCCAAAGTAAAAAAGTGAACACATGAAGACAATTGCTGGACTTAAATCATGCAAGCCGAGCGTTTGCACAGAATGATTTCTTGTTCATTCAGTAATGAAATTCTCTGTGTCTGAGTCATTAGAAAAACCTCGTGAACTTTGCTTTTTTGTTCCAGCATTAGTCTTGTGTGCAGTCTGTACTTTCATTGTCACAAAGAGCTACTCAGGCCTTCTTTTCTTTACTCAAGCCAAATCATTAACCATTTATATCTGTCTACTCTGGTTAATTAGAGCAGGAACCCAGGACTGTGTGTTAGACACCAGTACACAGATAGTCAATACATCAGGTAGGATTTTCTACAGGATCCAGTTTTAGAAAGTAACCGTTGTTGAACAAAAGTCGTAACTATTGGATTGAGGGGAAATTATTATGCAGAGGCAGTATGTAATAAACTAAGTACACCCCAGGATTCAACTGTTATAACCTTTATGAGTTATAACTTGAGTTGAACAGAGTTGAATAATTTTAGCTCACTCTTCTTCTGGTTTTCATGTATCATTGTCCGGGTAAGGTCTGGTCTTTGGATCTTTTCTTTCTCAGTCCTTCTTATCTGTGTTTGGGATCATTGTCCTGTTTCATGACCCAGTTTCAACACTGTACACTGTAACTGCACACTGTAAAGAAAGAATAGTTAAACCAACTTAAATGAATTGTACACACTTACTTAATTAATTTAGTTTCTTTCTAATGAAGATCTGAATCACTGATTCATTTTAATTGAAAGTGCAGTTATTCACATTATACTTAAAAAATTTGCATGAATAGAAAGCATTTTAATCGCATACTTTTCATGCTATACTTTATATTTTTTTTAGATGGGAGTACATCAGATGTCAGTCAAAAGCATCAACTCTGCATCTGCATCAACTCATGGCGGCAACGTTAACATTCAGCTTTAACTTTACAACATCTTTGTCTAAAAGCAAACATAACTAAAGTTTATAAAAGGTTACATTTCTGCTGAATATTCATTTCCGTGAGTCTTTTCGGTCTTTGCACAGTTGGTACTAAATGATTTAAGCAAGTCTGAATGAGTCAAACTAACTTAATGAATTAACTTGGATGAACTTAATTCAATCACTTTTTGCTAAGCAGTTTGTTTAAGTTGGTTCAACAATTTTCTTAATTTCAAGTTGCAAGTTATCACTAACCAAAGTAACTAGCTTAAGATCAACTACATCCCAAATTTGCTTTTTTAAGACTACAAATCAAGCTCAAATCATCAGTCCTCCACCACCATTCTAGTTTTACCAGATGTACTTCCTGACCAGACATCTCCACACAGAAATCTGGTGGATTGATGCAGCTTTGCAAATCTAAGACCTTATTAGAAAAACAAGGTTTTCTCGTGCAACCCTTCCAATAAAGTCAAACTTGTTCCGTCTTTTTTTGTACTGTTTTAACTTTAACTTTTAACATGCTATCTGAGGCCTGGAAAGTCTGAGATGTTACTCTTTCATTGTCGTTTCTCTGAGCATGAAACAGTGTGAAATTTGTGTGAACTCGCTCCGATGCCCATTTCTGGGAAGACCGGCAGCAGCCGTGACTGTTTCCTGTGTGGGAATAATCTTATTTACCAACAGAAATATTCGTGTAACACTTCCCAGACTGATGGGCAGCAACAATCTAAGATCATTACCAATGTCTCCTAACTGGCTTTCTGTTTCTGTCTGATTATAATCTTCAATATATTCAAGTGTCATTGAGTTTTCTTAGTTCCTATGGAAGCAGTGAAGCTAGCCTTACTTTCTCACACAGCTCAGACCCGGCGCTGTGGGCGGGTCCCAGTGTTTTACAGTGGTATAAATCATCCAAATTAGACTCTGTTTCTGTTTGTGCTTTTTCAGCGCTGAGAAAACTGAAGATATTTGCAACTTGTGTGTCTGTATATTTAATCTGTGTGCGAATAATCATCAAATCTCGCGACAACGTTAAAGGCGAAGTTATGTTATGTTCTGTAGTAATTGTAGTGTTTGGCATGAAATCATTGGCTAGCTTTAATTAAGTAGACTGATACCTTAAGACATAAGAAAATGGTTCAAGAATAACATGTCGAAAGTAACACGCATCAGGTATCATGTTGCAAGAATCAACAACTTCCAGCAGCTTGGATGATTCCAGCAATGTGACGAGACCTAGCAAGATAGTAACCATAGCAACCACACATTCATGTGCGTGTGTGTGTGTGTCCCTCCTCACCCTCTTCCTCTGCAGCTGGATTAAACTCAGTCCAACTCGTCTTTGCTAAATGTAGTTAGACATAACTACGTTTTTACTGTCAGTATTTTGAAGATGTTTCCTTGATGTTGAAGTAAGTTGCACGACAATAAACAAGATCAGTCTGGTTGAGCCCTTGTAGCCTTTCTCTAAAATGAACTACCTGTACAGGAACTACCTGTGAATGAGTTCCTGAGTTACTGAGCGTTCCTCCACGGTTCCTCTTTGACTGGATGTAGAAGTTTGTAGAGTGGTAAGAGCCTGATTCTGAGTGTTCTGTGTGAAATGTGATCCATGGTGCTGAACGTATCTCTTATAATGTCGCCGTTTAGGTCATTTAGACATAAAGTCTGATTATTGGTTGAGATTATTAGACTGACTTTGTTATTCATGAATGAAATGTTACATTTTCTCTTATAGTTGTTATCATCTGAATCATATTTAGGCTAAGTGTCAGCAAAGGTTTTGTATTTTGATAGTAAGATACTTTCATGGTATTTTATACCTAATCTGCTTTGATATCGGTCAGATGTTAAATTATTAATCTTATAAATTCAAACTTCACTTGACCAATGGGGCCCACTCACAGCGATCTATTGCCCAACCTAGTACAGGACTGGGTCCAGATTTTTATGTTGTCATAGGTAAATAAGACGTTGTGCTTTCTTTTTCACAGTTGTAAAAGTCGACAGACATCCTTTTAGTTTTTGTTCATAACTTTACTGACTTGTAATCATTGCATCAATATGCTTGAAGTAATTTGTCTTCTGTTCATGTTTTGCCATTTTATGCTGCGAACAGACAAGGAAGCACATATTCCCATTCTGCCTCTTTAATCAGAGCACAGTGTGCACACTTTAAAAGATGTCAGCCAGGCTGCCATGCTGCTGTCAGCTCTCAGCGCTGCTCTTCCTGCCCTTCTCTTTACTCTGTCTCACAGTTTAGTTTCCTGGCCTCCCTAGTTGTAAAAGAGGAGGAGGTGATATGTCATTCCCCCCATCAGCTTTCATTCGAGGGTCCCATGAGGAGCGGATTTATCTTTGGAGGAGCCCGTTGCAAGGTGCAATCAGGTTTAATCTCATTGCACAGCTGTTAAGTAAACCAAGAAGAAGGACGCTTTAAGTCGAAGAAGAGCTCCAAGTTGTCAGTGAAGTGTTAAAAAAGTCAAAAGAAACTTGCAGACCTGCACGGTCATGTAGAGAATTTCAGAAGTATTCACCTCTTAAGCTTCTGAATTTAAAAACATATGCCTTAAAAATATTATGTAATGTACTTGTAATGGTGGTAGTGTGTGTCTGTGTTCAACATCTTTGCTTTGAAGTACTAAATTTGATCTTGTGCTGTTAGAAAGAACAAGAGCAGCCCGAAATCTAAAGAAGTTGGGACTCTGCATTCTGTTTCAATTTACATGTTAGACAATGATTTACAAATCTCATCAACCCATATTTTATTCACAAGAGAACATAAAGTATTCGGTGTTCAAACAGAAACATTTTACAATGTCATGGAAAACATTAGCTCATATTGAATCCAATAGCAGCAGCGCATCTTTACCAAGCTGAAACAGGGACAACAAAAGGCTGGAAAAATAACTGGTACAAATCAGAAACAAGTAGATGATATTTTAACAGCTAATTTGGTTAACTGGCAGGAATATTTCAGAGAGGCAGGTCTTTCAGATGTAAAGATGTAGGTGAAACAATTTCAGAAAACATGTTCAACATAAAATTTTTAAGACTTTTAAGATCCACACTGTTTACAGTCCATCATCAAAATATTCAGAGATTTAAGAGGAAAGCATCGGGCAGACTCCCCAAACATGCTGACGAAGCAGCTGAACAGATGTAACTGAAAATGAACCTTTTAGCATCAACATCATCACATTTTCTCCTGATTATTGCCCATAAAACCAATTAAAATTAAGCAAATGAGAAACGCTAATCAGATTAAACTTTAAATTAGTTAATCTTGGTAGCCGACAACAATACTGTAGACAAAGTCATTAACATTGGCAGCAAAGTCGACCCACTGCGATGACAAGTTGCAAAGTCTGGATGAACACAATCAACTTAAACAGGCTGAGCTCCCCGAGGTCACAGTCGTGAGCTTTTGTCATAAGATTCATTAGCACATTGAGAAGTAAGTGATGAGCAGGAAATGAGGAATGAGAGAATTGCTGAAAGCAGCTTAATGGGATGTTTTGGTCTTTGATGTCAGTGACCTGTAAGGATAAAAAACCGTCTGCAGTTCAGACTCTGAAGAAGTTGTTATTGAATGTAACAGGACCTAATGAGTCAGAACCTGATGATTAAACACAGATTATTTCCCCCTACAGGAGAGATTTCACTGTATGTGAAACATCCACCCTAACCACCCCCACCCACCCCCAACACACACACACACCCACACCTGACTCCAGATGGTACCTGACAAAAAGAAACAGATTAATGATGTGAAGAAGGACAAAAAGGAGTTGAGATGGGGTAAAAGATGAAGATGACGATGGATGGATAAGAGAAGGAAAGGATGGATGAAAAGGGGAACGGATGGGTGGATGAACAGATGAATGGGTGATGAGGAAAAGGAAGGATGGATGAACGAATGAGAGAGGAAAGGACGGATGAACACATGCAGGAGTTAATGATAGATGGATGAATGGAAGATGATGGAAGGGAGGGATGAATGAATAGATGAGAAAAAAAAATGAATGACTGAGAGAAAAGGAAAGTATAGATGAATGGATGAGAGAGGACAGAAAAGGATGGATAGATAAACAATTTAGGAAATGAAGGAGGATGGATGAATGGATGGATGGGAGGATGGATAAGGGAAGGGGTGTTATGCGCGTGTTGTCGGAGGTGCGGACCCACTTGCAGGCAGTCAAGGCAGGAGACAGGTCGTGCAGGTGAAAATGAGTTTATTTAACTCAAACTGAGGAGCAGGAAACACACACAAGGATCTGACAACGCATAACTGAAAACCAACAGCATTTAAAGACAGAGGGAGTAACAAGGAGCAGGTGACGTGAATGACAAATCAAACCAGGTGGGGTAACGAGCTAGGAACAGAAACCAGAGGACATGAAGGAAAACAGAACTGGACATGACAAAAACCCAGAAACCCAAACTATAATCAGAACTAAATAAACCAAGAAACACAAAAACCCAGCAACCATAACAGAACCCTAACAAGGGGAGGATGAATGGATGACGGAGAATGAATGAGGAAGGGGAGGATGGATGTATGAGGGAGGATGGATGAGGAAGGGGAGGATGGATGTATGAGGGAGGATGGATGAGGAAGGGGAGGATGGGTGGATGAGGGAGGATGGATGAGGAAGGGGAGGATGGGTGGATGAGAGAGGATGGATGAGGAAGAGGAGGATGGATGGATGGGGGAGGATGGATGAGGAAGAGGAGGATGGATGTATGAGGGAGGATGGATGAGGAAGGGGAGGATGGGTGGATGAGGGAGGATGGATGAGGAAGGGGAGGATGGGTGGATGAGAGAGGATGGATGAGGAAGAGGAGGATGGATGGATGGGGGAGGATGGATGAGGAAGAGGAGGATGGATGGATGGGGGAGGATGGATGAGGACAGGTTGAGGGAGGATGGATGAGGACAGGGTGAGGACAGGGTGAGGGAGGATGGGGTTGAGAGAACAGCTGAGTGGGTGAAGCAGGTAGAAAAGTCTCAGCAGGTGACCAGAGGAATGATGGAGGCCTTCACCCTGAACCAAAGTGAACTTAATTCCATGTAGAAAAATAAACCCAGCCCTCATTTAGCAGATGGAGGTTCATTCAACTCTCTGCTGTTTATTTAGTGTAAATGTTAGTTTCCTTCCACCTTCCAGTGTTGCTGTTTGTTACCTTCAGCTTTGAGACTTTCCTGATGCTAACCTTAGCTAGCTAACAGCCTACACCATTCAACCAGGTCTCCATCTGATCTTCCTCTCCCCATCCTCTCCTTTTTCATCCTGACACACACATTTTTCTGATGTGGAAACATTCTCCATCTGTGAAATAACCACTAACTACATTCACTTGTGTAAAGAGGATTTCCCAGTGTTTCTGTCCAGCAGAAATGTGGTGGTGGTGGAGGGTAACATCCAGTATGTAACACAGTTCTGCTCAGTAGCTCGACTCATTCTTTTCCATCAATGTTAAGTCTCATGAAGCTTCTTCACGTTTTCTCATGACTTAACCACACATGTGGCTAATTGTACCTCTTCCCCAATGAGAACTGCTGTGCTGACTGAGCTGTTTGTATGTTTCAGATAAATCATGGATGCACACCCCGGAGGCTCTGGCCAAGCACTACATCGCCTACAATGCCAAGGTAGGGATCCCCAGCAGCGTTTGTTAGAGCGGCGCGTGACAGGGAAATAAATAAACACGGAGAAATGATCACAGGCTTTTGTAAATTAAAGAAAAACACAATCCCATCATCCGGTTCTCCTGATCCAAACAGCTGTGGTAATACTCTGAACATGTTAATTTGGGTTGATCAGGTCAACACTAATACAGTTTCCTCATTTTCATGATAATGTGGATATTTGATGGAGGGAAACATCAACACATTCCTAGCATGAGCTGTCAGAAATGTTCTCTTGCGGTATTAATCATCCGGGAGCAGCTGCTTCCCTGGTGTCACAGCGGAAAACCCTCCCCGTCAAAGTTTACTCCTTTATTTATTGAGTTTTAATGAGAGCGTCAGGGTGTTTCTGTGAAGTGACTCATGCTTCTGATTTGAGAACAGCATGAAAAAGTGCTCTGTGTTGACTGGAGTCCAAACACCAAATGGTCTTTCCAAATATCCAGAGTACACCTCTGAGGGGAGACCATCACTCCCTGTCAGCACTTCCCCGTCAGGCTGCTTCTCGGCTTCAATTTGACAAAGATTTTTTTCTCTTTCTCTTGTGTGGCAAAGAATCTGTCTTCCTGCATCCTGTGCTTCAGTAATGTCATGCTGCAGCGGAGATGGGACTACCACATCTCCCTCCCCCAGCTGCTTTTTGTTTAAGCAGCACAAAAGGAGGGTGAACTGGCAGGAGACACCTTTTTAAAATCAAAGCAGATCATCAGCTTCTACTGATGAGCTCCCTGTCTGCCTAAATTTGCTGAGATCTGAGTAAAAAATCCCACTGCTGAAGGAGTTGGAGGCAGTTGGACAGCCAAAGTAATGAGGATGTACTTTTCCTGGGTTTGAAGGACCCAGGATTGTTGAAAAAGCTGAAGCGAGATCTTTTTCTGCTGCAAGAAAAGGAATCTCTCTCTTTTTTTTCAAGCATGGATTCATCATAGACGTCAAATCTTGTGAAACTTCAATCATTTGGACATGATGGAGCCTCAGAACGGCCTGTGTTAGATTTCCTCAGCTAAAAATCACATTTTTTTATTCCAAGTTTGCTGAACAAGAAATCAGATATGCAGCTGCTAATGAGAACACTGGGGCCATGTACTCTGTTTTTTTTTTTCTTGTTTTGGGGGGGGGGTGTTTATGAGCCATGGTTGTGCAGCATTTTTAAATCACTTTGTTTTATTAATTTAATTAATATGAAGGGTTTAAATCCCACATTACAATATTAATACAAACTACAATTTTGTATTGATTCAGGTGCTCTACATTAAACATGTAGACAAGCCTTCTGTCTATTCTCTGCCTTCATTTCATGCATATTTCAGTTGTATAGATGACAGGAGGCAGATATTTTAACTGTTGCCCCATCTCGAGGTGCCGCCATTATTACTGTGGCGATGACCTCGTATCTGCTACCGCCTGCTGGCATGGACAGGACCATGGATCGCTGGACTGACCACGTTAGACCGTGGTTCAGTTAGTGATTAAGGTATCTTAGCTGGGACATGAGTGCATTAATGTAGACTTTGCTTCATCTGAAACTGCTGCAGAAAATGCTTCTAATAACTTACAATCCTCTCTTGTATATAAGAATCTAATCTCGTTATAAGCAGTGTTGGGCACGTTACTTTGAAAAAGTAATTAGTTACAGTTACTAGTTACTTCTCCCAAAAAGTAACTGAGTTAGTAACTGAGTTACTCCACTATAAAAATAACTAGTTACCAGGGAAAGTAACTATTTCATTACTTTTTTAAAGTTTAAAAATGTCAAAGAAGTTTGATTTTTTTCAGAACAGGTTTCACAGGCCAGGTGCATAGAGTAGAACAGCAAAGACTGGTACCTGAACAGAGGTTTTAATATTTATTGCACCTCAAAAGACCACAACTGTACTTCAAGAATTTTCTTCATCATTTCCACCTCGAAAACGCCGTCTTTCCCTGAGACTCCGGACTCGCCATCTCTGATTTTTTGTGTGTGTGCTTCTATGTGCTGGGTTTGTGTGTAAACATCCGCCCACCTGGTGTCTCTGATTGGCTTATAAAATTTTCCTCCAATCATCATTACTTAATCGCTTACCCCTGTTTTCACTACAGGGGAAAACACACACACATTTGGAGCTCCTGTGTCTGTGAGCCAAGCCGGCGTTGTAACGATAGAAAAAGTAATTAATTAGATTACTCGTTACTAAAAAAGGCAACGGCGTTAGTAACGGCGTTTATTTTAACTCCGTTATTCCCATCACTGGTTATAAGTTATCAGAAGCTGGTAATAGCTTAAACCAGGGATGGACCTTTTAAACGATCTTTGAAATTAACTAGTCAGACCAATTCAAATTAATTAGTTATGACACCGTTATGATGTCATCCACAATAAAATGGAAAATACTCTATCTCTCTGTATAATGCGCTTTTTGTTTGTTTGTTTGTTTTTGTTGTTTTTTTTTTATTGCCTTTATTTGTTTTTGTATTTTTATGTTTTTTAACATTGTGTGGTCTCTAGGGTACAGCAGGTAGATGGGACAGTGGGTCAGGGAGATGTTGGGATTAAACCCGGGCTGGTTGTAGCCTCTCTATGGAGGGCGGCTGCTATACCAGGTGAACTAAACACTGCACCTACGGAAGTGTTTAGCAACAACAAAACCAGTTATTTTTCATTGTCTTTCCGTTTGGTCATTTTGCTCCTGAAGTGCAGCCATTTTATGATAGTTTAGTGACCATGCTGCTCTGGTATGTTGATTCCACTATCCAAAGAAACTGTGGATAACACCTGGACATACTCACTAAAAACACATATACAATAGTCATTTTTGTTGCTATTGTCACCTAATTTGAACTAGCAATAGGTAATCTTCAATTTGGTCCTGCGAGGGTTTTAACAGCCTACCTGACTCATTAGTTTAAGTGAGGTGTGTTGGAGCAGGGATACATGGAAAACCAGTTGGATTGCGGTCCTTGTAGAACCGAACTGAGTAGCCCTGTGCTACAGCCTCTTTTAATTTTCCAGCCCTTATCTCTATCTTTTTATATGCTAAAAGAAAAAATGGAAGAAAAATCCAGAGAAGGGGGGAACAAGTTTGATTACTGTGTGTACCAACTTCAATCACAACATGCAAGTTACAGTAGCAATAAATATAAAAGCTGAAGGCAAAAATTCAGTATTATCTTCACAGAGACCATGTTCAATGTATTCCAAAGAGTTCAAGGACAGCATTTAATCTAATTTGGGTAAGCTTGTTTGTGCTGTGTTTGGCATTTTCAGGGTTAAAAGGGGTGAAAAAAATATTGATTTTTATAAAAACAAATATTTATCACCAGCAAACTCAAATTAACTGAAAATGTATTTAATGTTCTGCCCTATTTGGTATTTTTAACTTTGATAGACCATGAAAAACATCATCTATAGTATAGTACAGTTACTATAAAAGTGGGATGGGATGGCACTTCTTGCATTTATTTAAAAATATTCATGTTTTTAGTTTTTAGTTAATTTTGTCACAAAACAAGATTGAATCAACTCAAATTACACTATGTTTTTTTCTCAATACAGATTTGATCTTTTTTTGTATTTATGGTCTTAATATGTGAATACTATAGTAGGTTACAGTGAAAAAATAATGATTAGATTATTAGATTAGCTCATAGAGGTGAAGCTGTGCTGAAGAAAGATCCCAAACGTGTTTTATGTAGTATATAAAAGTAAAATAGGCTCAGACCCTTAAGGGTTAAATGAAAAACAATCCATTATTTTTACCCGCTACCACATTCTGCATGCTGAGCTTTTAAATGTTCACATCATGGAAAAGAGAACTGAAATAATACAATTCTGTTTGTAGACATTAAAGCAGGATAACTTGTAAACATTCCTCCTATTTACTGTAATCTCCGAGACCAAGATGACATCCTGAGAAAGACAGACTGATAGTTCAAAATGATCAAATCTGTAAAAATCAAACCTACAAAACACTACAGATCTTCACACTTGAGAAACTAGAGACTAAACTCTGAAGACTGTCATCTCAAATGTGACAGAAAAGATCAAATCTGTTTGTTGCTGTTTTTTCAGCTCAGGTTCAGTCTCAGCACCGACTCTACAGAGAGTCTATAAATATACAACCCATTTCCTGTTAGAGTTCCTAAACCACATTTTCCTTAAAAGAATAACCTCATTCTTAGTAAAACTCAAAGAAAAAGCGGAGTAATCAAAGATGAAAAATGTCCCTTTGTATTTGACGTGACCCCAGCATGGCTTCAGTCCAGGCCACAGCTCAGATCTCCAGGATAAGGAACGTGTACCTATTCAAGTACAATCTGCTGGTTATTTAAATGAAACAAGATTTCTGGATGTTTTACCTTCAACTGTCAAAAACTAGAGCGTATGATAAAATACATGTATGAATAAAAGAAACTACACCCTCTTTCAGTTCTAAACTTTTATGTGTACTATGTAAAATGAATATAAATCTCTCCACTTCTTAAATGATTTAAAAATAACCCCATATGATCAACAACACATCACATATTACACTGTCATCACTTTTTGGATCTAAACCAAAGTCAGTGCTTCCATGCCAGGGGCAGGACATATGTCATCACTGTGTCCACTCATAGACATGAACACCGTGACACACTTTTCTTCAGTCAGTCCAGGATGAGATCACTGGCCATCTGAAAACCACAACTAGCAACAGTTTTTCAATATTGTTTCAGGATGCATGACCTTTGATTTCTTACAGACTGTAAACACGTCTCTGTTTTCAGGTCTCTTCTCTTCCCTCAGATCCTAAAAACAGCCGTCATCAAGCCACTACTGAAAAAGAAAAACCTAGACTCGTCACTCATGAGCAGCTACAGGCCGAAATCACACTTTCCCTTTCTTAGTAAGATAATAGTAAAAAGCTGTCTTTCAACAGCTACACAACTTCCTGACTCTAAATAACTGATTTGATGTCTACCAGTCAGGTTTTCGGCCACACCACAGCACTGAGATGCTCTAGTTAAGATCTTTAATAACATCCGTTAGAGCACAGATAGTGGAAACATTTCAGTCCTGGTACTGCTAGATCTCAGTGCTGCATTTGACACAGTCAACCATAACATCTTACTAGACCAGCTGAAAAACTGGGTTAGAATTTTTTGGCACTGCAATTAATTGCGTTGCGTCCTATTTACCTGAGCGAACCAAAATAACCTGTGGAGTTCCCCAAGGCTCCATTCTGGGGCCCTGCTGTTCAGCATCTACATGATGCCACTGGCTCAAATTATGAAAAACAACCAAATATTTTACCATAACTACACTAACGTTCAAAAGTTTGGGGTCACTTTGCCATGGGATTCAATAGGGAAGTGGCCCCAAACTTTTGAAAGGTAGTGTATGTAGATGACACACAAATCTACATAACCATCTCACCAGGAGACTGCAGTCCAATCCAAAACACTGATCCACTGCATTGATCAAATTAAAGACTGGATGTGCCAGAACTTCCTTCAGTTAAATGAAGACTAAACTGAAATAGTTTTTCCAAAGAAGAAAGATTAAAAGTCAGTACTCAGCTTCAAACATCTAAGTTCAACATTAACAACCAAGCCAGGAATCTGGGAGTAGTCCTGGACTCAGACCTGAATTTTAGCAGTTATATTTGGACAGTTGTGAAGTCAGCTTGTTATCACCTAAAGAACATCTGGAGGATTAAAGGACTGATGACTCAGAAGGATTTAGAAATACTTGTCCATGCGTTTACCTTTAGTAGGCTGGACTACTGTAGTGCTGTCCTCACAGGTCTCCCTAAAAAGTCCATCAGACAGCTGCAGTTAGTCCAGAACACACTCCAGTCCTCACTAAGACCAGGAAAGTAGATCTTATAACTCCAGTCCTCAGGTCTTTACACTGTCTTCCTGTCTGTCAAAGAATAGACTTCAAAATCCTGCTGTGAGTTTACAAAGACCTGAATGGTTTAGGACCAAAATGCATTCAGGATCTTCTGGTTATGGTTCTTGTTCTGGTTCTGGTTTGTTATAGACCAACCAGATCCCTCAGGTCATCAGGGTCAAATCTACTTTCTGTTCCCAGAGTCAGAACTAAACTTGGAGAAGAAGCATTCAGCTTTTCTGCTCCTCAAATGCGGAACAAACTCCCAGAAAACTGCAAGTCTGCTGAAACTCAGCAGTTTTAAATCAGGGTTGAAAACTTTTCTATTTGCTGCCTTTTATCAAAACAACTGTTAATTCCACACACTGGAGCTTTTATTTCTTGATTTTATCTATTTATTCTGTGTTTATTTAGTTTCTTTAATTTCCTTTTAAAGTTTGTTTTTAATGCACTTTTTATTGCTTCCTGCATCCTGCTGTAATGCTTTTAATGTTTTATATGAACCACTTTGAATTGTCTTCTACATGATAAGTGCTATACAAATAAACTTGCCTTGCCATAATGCTGAAGAAACCAAATACACCAGATGATTCAGCAGCTTACAGAACTACAGCAGCAAAAAGAAAAAAGATCTGTATGACCTCATTCTCCCACATCATTTTTGGACTTTTCTTTACAACAATGCTTCAGTTCATTGAGGCTCATTTATGCAAAGCTCTCAGGTCATTTTTACACCTAATAGTCTGTTAGACTCAATATAACTAAGGACTCGGTTCAGTTGAAGGTTGCAACATTCAGCTGGTCCGAGTTTGTTTTCACACTGCACTCCCCTTCTCACCAGAGGTGGTGCTGCCTCAAGAATTTCTGAAGAAGGCAAGACAAGCAGTGAACAAGAAAACTGGGTCATCTATTGGTTAATGCAAGAAAACTTCTGTTACCTCCACATAAGTTGTAGTCCACTTCCTGCATTTAGTTCATTTAAGATCTACATTTTTAGGCAGACCAGAACTCATTCCTTTGATGTACATCAGAGTTCGGTTGACCATTCACACCTCCCCCAACAAACCAAACATCTTATGTAAATGAACTGGGATTTGATTCAGAAGGCTGGTGTGAAAGTCACACATCAGCATCTCAACAGGTTGAGGTCTGGACTTGGATTGGATCATGCCAACACCTTGATTCACTTCTTTTTCAGTCATTTGGTAGTAGAACTGCTGCTGTGTTTGGGACCATTGTCCTGTTTAATGACCCAGTTTCAGCCAAGCTTTAGTCAGATGGCCTCACGTTTGACTACAGTACTTTGGTAAAAGGTTGACAGCAAGGTGCAAGGTGTCCAGGTCTTGTGGCTGCAGAGCAATCCCTATTCACCAGCCTACCTCCACTGTGCTTTACAAATGGTTTGAGGTGTTGGTGCTGAAGTTTGGTTTTCACCAATTGTGCTATATTCTGACCAAACATCTCCACTTTGATCTTATCTGTATGTGACGGACAGTCAGGCACTGGTTAAAGTAAAAAAAAAAAAAAAGTGTTTGTTTTTTTGTTGGGTTTTTTTTCCCCCAAAATTTATCAAATGTAATATTTACAAAACTAAACAAAAAATGAGCCAGAAAAGAATTTAAAAGTTTCCACCAATGGGTGGATATGGTTTGTAAACTGTAATCTTGTGTTTCAAAATCCAACCATAACCTTACCTGACAGGTGGAGTATCAGGTGGATAGCGATTGATGCTTCAGCTACACAATAACATGAAGCCATCCAACAACGCCTACCTTAAAGTAGAACCAAAAATCGACTCAGAAACAAAGGAAGAGAAGGGCGGTCATCCAACAGTTTGTGTTCTGTCTTCTTGGCGGTGCTTTGTAATGGCATTTTAAAAATAAATTTAATCAACAAAAGAAAATCTGTTGCTCTAAACAAGGAGCCATTCTGCTTTGTTTTTATGCCAGTTCACATGGGTACTGACTTCTTTTCAACCAATCAACGGATTGCTGTGTGTCATGCTCCACCCTTTTGGGGTCGTATCAGTTAGATTGGTACTCCAACAGAAGGGTTCCCAAAAGTAGGATGGGTCGGGTCAGATGTTAGGGTACCCTTCCCAGTTTTTGAGTGTGGAAATACAGAACAATGCTTTCCCACCCACCAGCCCCCACCCGCTGGTGGAAAAGTAACTACACTCTACACAAAATTACTGATAACACAGCACAACTAACTCAACAAACTGGCCTGACATATTTAGACAAAGAGGAAATTAATTTGTTGTTAATCAGCCCACCTAAAACACAACAGGGCTAGAACACCCAAAAATCTAACTAATAAAAACAGAAACAACCCCCATCCCCCACTAATGATGTCGAGCTGTGGTATGGTTCAGTTTCTCCACCAGCAGGCCTACAGTCAAGGAACTGGAGCAGCTCCATCTGAGGTAACTTGGAAACAAAAAAGAGAAAAATAATTAACTAATTCAAACATGAAAAGCAGTGTAAACCAAAATGTGTGTGCATATTTCCAATTATAGGGTTGTCAAAATGTACATAACCTATTTCCAACCAAAAAAAAACAATAGTGTTTAGCTTTGAAAATTAAAATCTATTTATGTAAAGAAAACAAAAAAACAAATGTTGTTCCACTTGGGGTTACTCTCTGACTGTAGATGGACCATAACCTTGACCTTTCTTAGCTTGATGGGTAGCAACAATGGCCTCGCTAAGAATTCAACACACACCTGAGTCCTCCAGAAACCACCAAAACCTCTGCTTTAATAGAGATGCAAACATGGATGATGAAGATAAATTAATCAAGTGAAGATCATTGTGAGTTGATAGCAGGTAAATTAAACTGATTTTCACAAAGAAAAGTCCATAAACCAAAAGTTTGAATTAAATAAATTAAAAGTTACATCAGAGAGAATTACAGATGCTCAGAATTTATTGGAGCAATTGAATGTCAGTTGAACTCTGAAAGCTTGTCTCACCTCAGGGTGCATTTCTGAATGTGCATCTCACGTCTTCAGCGTCTCTGAGTCTTGACACCCTGCAGTGTTTACAGTTTTGATTGACACACTGGCACCTCTTATCTGAAAGCCCTGGACTCACCACAGCAGGACAGGACCAACTTGACCATTTATTTAGCTAGAAATGGGATTTAAGGGGGAAAACTATGAAAAATGGCAAATGGACACCAAGGGCTATGTTCCACATCAAACTGAGGCAGATTTGTTTTTGGCATCAGCTTTGTCAGTACATATGAGGTGTGAGCCAAAGCTGAAATCAGCTTCTGTTTCACTGTTCTCCCCCCACCTCTTTGTTCTCAGATATTGTACCCTTTTGACTGATGCACATATCCAAATAACACTTATTAGGTTGGATGGTTTGTGCACAGCTTCAGACCTGAGGGCTGCAGGAGGAAAGAAATCACTGTCAGGGGTTTTTGTAACTGGACACATCACAGTCTGCCCTTTAACTGAGCCTGTCACGCAGGAGGCAGGAGTGCTGCACATGTAGCAAGGTCGATCTCGGCTCTCCATCGTGTCATCTCAGTGAACTTTTCAGGCCTGCCACGAGGTTGAAACCTTGTGTTCTGTGCAAATGCTCAGAATGGGGAAAGAGAAGCAGGGGTGGCTCATTTACAACAGCTTGCACTGCTTGATGGATGAGCCTCCAAGCTTGATTTGCCGTGTGAAACCTCCCTAGCCGCTGCCCAGAATGCACTGGTCAGAAACATGTGCCGCTTCACTCTATTCTGGGCATCTGGAAGCAACACCCCACACACACACACAGCCGACACGACCGCGAGTGTGTGGGGAGTTCATTTGTCACACTGCTGCAGAATTCTGACATTTGTGTAGAAAGCTTCGATCTGTTTTCTGTCTCTTTAGCAGCAGCAGTTTGTTATTGTTTCACTTCTGTCTTGTAGAATTTAGAAATTTAGAAATGACGACACTAGTTAATATCCAGCATGAACTGTATGGAGCTAGGATAGAGACTTAAGGTTTTTTAACTAGTGCCTCCGTATTTCTAAGTGTAACAACAAGTACAAGTATGGATTAATTCTGCTGTTCTGAAAAGTGCAAAGTACAAAACATTTGTCTCACATTCTACACGCCTACTCAACAGCCAATCAGATTTCTTCATTCCCCAAACAACCATGGAGAGAGGAGGGCTAAGATTCTCTGTGTGCGCAACCAAACTTTACATCTTGTGAAAAAGTTCCACTAAAACGTGTGTGACTGTCATAGCTCCCTACAGGTAAGAGCTATGATGGTTGTACTGGCCTTCATCCGTTAGGAATTAGAGAAATCTGACTGGTTCTTCAGTAGGCATGTAAAATGTGGGAAAAATGTTTGAACTTGTAAAACTGACTTTTACATTATCTAACTTGTGCTTTTATTAAATAAAGCCGTAATTGCAGATTTTATCTTTTTTTGTTTTATTTCTAGAACTTTTTTAAAAATAACCAAACAAAACACACAAAAAGCTGCCACACTAAAATAAAACACGAACAGCATCACAGGTACCAATATATATATATATATATATATATATATATATATATATATATATATACATATATATATACATATATATATATATATATATATATAGATCAAAATAGAGATCAAGAAATAAAAAAACTGGCAGTGGTAAGAACAGAATTGATTCCAAGTAATGCATTTGCAAAACAGGAATACGGAAAATAATATTGATAAACCTTACTTTTAGATATGATTGCTACTTGTTGTTACAGATTCAAATATGGAGATACATGTCACAAAGCTTATGTCCCTATCCTAGCTCCATAGAATAACCACCATAGCACCAGCTGTTTACTGGACTCATTAAAAGGCATAAATATTAGCGCAGGTCTGAATAACAGTAAAACAAATAGGCTTCCTTCGTAGAGGTAACAGATATGCAGGACTTGAAAAAGCTCATCTGGCATTGCTGCACATTATTACAGGGACAGAAGTCTGCAGAGTCAGATGGGCATTTGCAGAGTCAGGCTTCACACATTTCATTGCCTCATGGAGACAATTCGTGCCCGTCCGAGCTGTTTACTGAGCTCCAGTGGGAGACACTGTTATTGTGTTTTTCTCAGCCTTCAAGGGGCTTGACACCACTCTTTATGAAGACTGATACTGGAACAGGCTGTGCACATAAAGCTCAGGGGGGCTAGGAAGCAGTGTGTGTGACTGGAGCAGCTACAACTGCTGCGACTAGATGGATGTCACTATGTTCAGGCAACAATGGCGTCATCTGTTGGAGAAAAGTAGAAATGCTCCAAATTTTTACAGAAATCAGAATGCTAAACTCTGAACTGTTCCATCATCACATCTCGTTGCTTGCTCTGCATTTATGTATGGTGTGTTTTTTTTGTCGGGCTGCTGTTTAATAACTTCTGTTTTCTTCCCAGTTCCTTGGAAACACAGAGGTCGAAGCCCCGAAAGGCACAGAAGTGGTGAAGGACGCGGTGAGAAAGCTGAAGGTAAATTCAGTCCTCTGAGCAAGCTGTAGCCTCCAGGACAGCAGAGCGCTGTCGAGTGAGCAGACTGGGCCGGAGGGCTCGGTGCAGGAGGAGGTGGGAGTGAGTGACAAGTACTCCCCTCCCTCCATTCTTGCAAGGTGCCCTTGGAGTTTCCAGCTCCTGAGCATGGATAACTGGAAGTGCTGGATAAGCAGTTTGCTCACTCAGGGTAGATGTAGACCTCAGTTAGAGAAAAATTCATCTGGCAAAAAAAAGCCCCCATAATCAGATCTTTAGCTGACAGATTTAAACTACCCTCACTGGAACTTCATTATAATATTTGACTTAATTAATTACTAAGAGCATATGAACCAGCTTCTGCTTCCATTAGCATGCACTTTACAATAAAAGGCAGTTAAAGTAAAATTAGTGCCACTATTTACCTTCAGAAGTTGCATAATTGCTATTAAACTGTCACATGATCCTAGTATATATACACCTGATCTGAAGTGACCCAGAATCTGAGACACCACTGACAGGAAGGCACTATGAAGACCAAGGAGCTCTCCAAATAGGTGTGTGAGGAAGTATAAATCAGGTTTGGACTGTAAAACTTTGAAAATCCTAAAGAGCTCCATTAAATCCATCATCACAAAATGAAAATATAATGGCACCACAACAAACCTGCTAAGAGAGGACTGTCCACCAAAGCCCACTGATCCATTCAAACTACAGTTTGAAATAGAAAATAAATATTCAAGAATAATGTTGGGAGAGTACTTTTACAAGCAACTGTACTGTAATAATAATAATAATAATAATAATAATAATAGTTTAAGACAGCATTTCTCTAAAGTGAGTGACTTTAACCCGGGTTTGTTCCTGACGTCCAGTCCTGGGAACTGACTGCAGCTCTCTCAGCCTGCTGGCCTTCCTGCTGTCTCCCCCTGCCAAGAACTGAATCTGGGAGGCCACTTGTGAGGGAGGCTTGTTTTCCCAAACCCATGCCTCTATTGTTCCAACACATTTGATCTTACAAGCCTGTTTCTGACTGAGGTTCCATGGTTACTCTCCCAGATACAGTGGCAATAAAGACCGACTTAGCTATGCTTCCAAAGATCCCATGCAGGGAAAACATTTAGCTAAATGTGAAAAGATGTGTCAGGCATCTGTCCATAGTTTAATGAAAAAGAAAAAAAAAAGTAGCCAAAATCAATCTGTAACTCAGTGATGACTGTCTGGTTCTGGTTCGGGTCACGTTTGTGTCTGAAGGAGGTAAATGTCATCAGTTAGAAAAGCAGAACTCGAGCCTTACAAGAGTCTGATTGAATCCATCAATTTGCTGCCATAGAGGCTGTAAACACGTTGCAGCATCGTCTTGTCTTCTTTCTGGCTTCAGGTGTTACCCAAACAGATTTTCTTCCACTTTCATGGAAGCAGGAGATAGTTTTGTTTGCTTCGTGGTACCCCTGCAAGCATCCTGGAGAAGCTGCCACAGTCCTTCTATGGATTTATGTAATCTACACACTGATATGATGATGATGAGATGGAGGCTTTGTGGGGAGCGTACCATTTTGTTCTTTTCATTAGTTGTTTTTTATGTGCCTGGCAGGAAGTTTGAGGTTGTCATCAAGCTGCAGAATGAAGTTCAGATGCATTTGAAGACACCTGATGTGCAAATCTGAACATTTCAACATTTATTCAGTGTTTTTATGCAGACTGGCAATGCAGTTTTGTTTTGTCTTGTTTTTGTTTAGTTTGTTTAGTTATTTTGTTGCATAACAATCTTTAATTTAATTGGATACATTTTTGGATTTTGTATGATAGACAATAAAAGTCCAGATTAGTTAATTTTATTTATTAATTTGTCATTCATATGTAGAAGATTACATTTGCCCTGAGGACTATCAATACACAACATAAGTAAAAACAGAAAAGAGAGGCAAAGAGAATAAATAAGTATAAAAGAAGAATTCACAACATGTTAAAAATGTTTAAACAGAATGACAGAGCCGCATGGATCAAAGTGCACTTAACATGGCATTAGCCAGTCTACCACCTCTGAGTCTGGTTGTTTTAGCTTTAATGCTCTGCAGCCTCCTGCCTCAGGACAGTGGATCAAACTGTCCATTAGCTGGATGGGTGGGGTCCTTCATAAAGCGAGCTGCACCTCCTGTACCTGCTCACATAGAAGGAAGACAGCAGCAGGTGATGTTTGGGCCAGTTTCCACCACCCTCTGCAGCGCCTTCCTATCAGCAGCATATGCTCCTGTACCAGGTGGTGATGGAGAATGTGAGCGTGCGCTCCACCACACCCATAAAAGGCCTCCAGCATGGAGAGACTGAGGCCGGACTGCTTCAGCCGTCTCAGGAAATAAAAGCGTTGGTGGGCCTTCTTCATTGTGCAGCTGGTGTTCAGGTCCCACTTCAGATCGCTGGATATTTCAGACTGTGGGCCATTTCAAGCCAGGGGGAGGGAATGTGGTCTTTCCTCCTCCCAAAATCCACAACAAGTTTTTTGGTTTTCTCCGCATTCACGCAGAGGTTGTTTTTCTCAAAGCAGCTCACGAGATCTTCCACCTCCTTCCTGTACGATGTCTCCTCGTTATGGGACATCAGACTCACTATGATTACACAATATGATTACAGGGATGTTTAGCTGTGCAGCCATATGTGAAAAGTGTGTACAGTAGGGGCCTGAGTACACTCAGTTCAGTGACAATAAACCTAACATAAATGTCTTTGGACAGTAAGAGGAAGTAAAGTTTCAAAACTTTTTAAATAAAAAAAGTGGTTGGAGGCATTTTCCCTGAATCAAGTGCTGCCAGTCGCTGTCAAAAATCACATCATTTGATGACTTGAGTCTGTCTGTGTAATAAAAGTGTATTATTAAAGCAACATTTCATAACTTTCTGCCACTAAAAACTGAAAGAGTCACATGTTCAGGCTTCAGTGGCATCTGGTGGACAAATGAGGCCATAGCAACCTCTCACAGCCATGAAACACTGACCCAGGCTTCCCCTACTCTCACAAACATCTATTTAGGTTCCTCTGTGATTTTAAATTCACCCTGCAGGGAGTGTGACTGACTGGCTCTGTGATGGACTGGCCGAGCTATAGAAAAGGACGAAACAGAAGGACCTGATCTATGCTCACCCAAATGGTACAAACTCTTTTGCTGATTCCTGGCTAAAATAGAAAGAGCCAAGAGGGATTCATACTTTGTATGGCAGTGTTTTATTTATTGTACTGACAGCTTACACACACCATTTTTTCTTTCCCTGAATATCAACTTTAATTCACCACCACAATATTTCAGTCTTCACGTCACTTGGCAACAAAACTCTGAAAGCATTAAACTTGTAAAAGAGAAAAACTTTATTAATGAACCATATATTTATTTTAGGGCTGGGCACGTAACGATTAATTAACGCTGTTAGTTTTTTAATTGCGCGTTAAATTTTTTATTTATTTTTTCTTTTTTTTCTCTGTCTCCCTTCCCTGCTGCAGCGGTGCGTCTGGTGTAATCAGGAGAGAGCGGGTTTATTAAAATGAAGAGACGTTTTCTGTCTGAAACTTAAGAAAGAAGAAGAACAGACGTTTCTCTTTATCTAAACCCATATTGATGGACAGAACATCGTGATTTTTGGACGGGAAACTGCTCCCAAAAGACAATGAGAAACTTTTAATTTATTTATTTATTTTTTTAATAAATGCGGTTTTGTTTTATGCAAGACAGCAAAGGTGAGACATGTTTTCTGACTTTTACAAACGTGAGCCGTTTGTTCTTGTTCATGCTGTCGGGTGGACACGGGGAGACATCATCTGTGTTTACATGTGTGTTCGGACTTTATGTAGCTGGTCTTTAAATAATTTGTTGTCTTAACTGTGTGTGTTGGTGATAGAAATGGTTTTGCTGAGCTGGTAGCTGAGATTCTGGACTTTCTGTGGATACCACACGTTTATATTTACATTTACAGACCTGACGTCACACCCGGAAACGAGCTGTTAACCCCTTAACTCCCGGTAGCGGAGGCTGCAGGTGCAGTCAAGCTAAAAATGAAAGTTTAGAGAATTTATAGGCCAAAAATCTGGATAATGAGGCAGTGAAGTTGCATGGATGGAAGTTATTGTGCATATTGTGAATATTTCTGTCTCCTCACCATCTAGAAGCTGTGAGATTCTCATCCTGCTTTCTGTCTGTTCACCTGATGCTGATATTCATAACATATTGTTCCTTCTGTGTTTAGAAGGAAGCAGCTTCACAGCTTTAAATTCATCCTGCTGACTTTTTACCTTTTAGTTAGTAAATCCTGAACATTTCATCCTTCTTTCTCATAAATATTTGATTTTATAAATATATATGAAGAAATATTTTAACTGTTGCTGTTTAAAGAGAAAACTGCTGCTAAACCTGTTTATGTGTTTAGTGCAGGGGTCTGCAGCCTTTCCAATCCAAAGAGCCATTTTTCCCTCAGCCAGCTAAATAAAACTCCTTTAGAGAAGCAAATGTTACCAGACTTTTCAAAAAGGAAACTTAATAGATATATTTTTAATGAAGAGCCACCATAGGATGTTTTCTATTTTTGAAGAACCACATTTTTATGCTTTTTTAAAAAAAGAAAAACACAAATGTTATATAAAAAGATGATAAACAGACTTTCTTCTAAGGGATGTAGATATTTGTGGAAAATGATGTAAAGTAAAAGAAAAAAAAAGTCCCTGGTTTCCATCCTAATGACAAGCAAGATATATTTAAAAAAACATTTTAGCCACGTATTTAGAGGCATTGTGGAAGGTCCAGAGAGACACTTGCAGCTCCAGAGTCGCAGGTTGGAAACCCCTGATGTCGTGTTTGTAAACCAAAATTTACTGCATTTTCTTTATAAAGCCGTAGGCCTTCTTTTAAAGAAAAGAGACATTTTGCATGATTAATCACATTGTTGCCCATTGCCCAGCACTAATTTCTTTATTTTAAAGCTGTAAAGTATTCATCTTTCACGGTTACATTTCCCTAAATTCTTCTGTCCTTTATTGAGGTTGTATCCTAAATAATGCTTCCACTGGAATGTCTTTCACTGTTCTAGCTCTAGCTCCAAGTTTGTTGAATTAATGTTATTTTTGTAAAAGAAATAAAAAAAAATAAAAAAAAAATCTTTATATTTCACAGAACAGAACATTAAATGACAGAGTAACAAACAATAGTAAACTCTGTTAAATGTAAAGTTTTCAACTTCTAGCTCAGTGTTTTGGTTTAGTCCATCCATCTATCCATCCATCTATCCATCCATCCATCCATCCATCCACCCACCCACCTATCCATCCATCCATCCATCCATCCATCCATCTATCCATCCATCTATCCACCCATCTATCCACCCATCCATCCATCCATCCATCCACCCACCCACCCACCTATCCGTCCGTCCGTCCGCCTGCCCATCCATCCATCCATCCATCCATCCATCCATCCATCCATCCATCCATCCATCCATCCAGCCAGCCAGCCAGCCAGCCAGCCAGCCATCCATCCTCCCTCCTTCCCACCACACCTGGACAGGTTACCAGTAAATCACAGGGCGGTTTGGTTCATTTGAAAATAAGAAAAAAAAGAAGAATAAAAACCCATAAAATTGAACTAATATAGAATCGCTGCTCACCACCAATCAGCAGGTAGCTGTCGGTTAATGAATGTAATGAAACATTTCCCGACTAAAATGAATGAATCTGTAAAAAGTCCTGTCAGTTCAGAGTAAGTGTTTATTTGTGAGCTAATAATGTGTTTTCAACTTGTTCTATTTCAACATAATGGTTAAAGATCCAGTTTTAAGGGCAAACATTCAGGTCTTGGCATTACTTTGATGTGTGTTGTTCATGTTACGTAATAGAGTTGCCTAAATACATCTTTGATTTCTCCCGACAGTTTCAAAGGCACATTAAAAAGTCAGAGGGCCAGAAGATCCCCAAAGTGGAGCTGCAGATCTCCATTTACGGAGTGAAGATACTGGATCCCAAGACGAAAGTGAGTCAGACGGTTTATGTTGTCTGAACGCTGCATTAATTATCTGTGTGATTCCTGAAGTTGTGGAGATAAACACCATGTAGAATCAGAAATGATCTGCTACACTGTCATTTGTAAATAATAAATAAGCTTTTTATTTTCCAGGATGTGCAACATAACTGTCAGTTACACAGGATATCTTTCTGTGCGGATGACAAAACTGATAAGAGGATATTTACTTTTATCTGCAAAGACTCGGAGTCCAACAAACACCTCTGCTACGTGTTTGACAGTGAAAAATGTGTAAGTTTGATCTAAAGCATACGTAAAACTCCACAGATTGTTGAATTGTGTATTTTTGTCAACTTTCAGGTGTAAACAATTAGATAAAAAGTCTCTGTTGCTTTGGTGCTTCAGGCGGAAGAGATCACTCTAACCATCGGGCAGGCCTTTGACTTGGCCTACAAGAAGTTCTTGGAGTCTGGAGGCAAAGACGTGGAGACCAGGAAACAGATCGGAGGCCTGCAGAAACGAGTACGTCTGACGCTAGCTCACGCTCACATGGGCTCACGCTCACATGGGCTCACCTTGAGCTTTTCATTTATCCATGCAGATCTACCGTCCCCCAGATGGTATCTAAAAAACAGAAACAGATGAATGATAAGAGGGAGGAGAGTGAGTTGAGATAGGGCAATGAGGGATGAAAAAGATGATGAAGGATGAATGACTGGATGAAGGAGACATGATGGAAGGGGGTTTTAATTCATTTTTATGGTGCTTGTTGACTCCTGCTTTCCTGTCCTTGTCACCTCCAACCAGTCAAGGCAGATTGCATATTGGCTACATTCACACAGAGATGAACTGATTTTCTCCTGAAGTTTTCTGTAAAGACCAAATCTTTTAAAAGAAATGTGTGTCCACATAAAACCACTGACAATGCTGTAGAATACATCAAAGACAGAATAAGACGTGGAGCATGCAATATAATGCCAGACATATACAGACCTCCATCATGTACTTTTCTCTGTCTGCTTGTTGCTGATGGTGGAAGTAGAGGAGCAGACAATTTAGCTGTAAAAAAAACCATATCAGGCTCAGTAGCTTCTTCCATACTGTAACCCTGCTGGATTGGCTGGATTTGTGAGGGAGGGGTGGGACTACGCCACCATCAGTTCAGGAGACATGTGAATGAGTTGTAAACGAAATTATGGTCTTTTCAGATTTATTTACTTTACTTTACCAGTTTTAAAAAGAACATTTTTGGGCTCCCAAAATGCTTGATGATGAAAAACGTTAGGGGATACACAGAGACTAGCCTCCATGTCGACGTGGCCTAGTTCTGCTGGAGGTAAAAGGCAGTTTTTCCTCTCTACTGTCACCTGCCGGCACTTGCCTGCTTGGGATGGAGGACTGAAGAGAAAATTTTATACAATCCATTGGTTTCTTTAGCTAAACACAGTTATTACAAATTGGACTAAATTGATATTATAGATTTGTTTTAATTGATTATTATTGAACTACAATGAAGAGGATTGAATGAATGTGGGAAGGAAGGATGGATGTAATGGCAGGAGGATAAATGGAACTGGAGGGGGGATGAACAGTGCTGCGTGAGTGAATAAAGGTGTGGTTCAGGTGAGGCCTGATCCTGGGCCAAAGTCCTCAGGTTAACTACATAAATCAGCTTCTTTGCTGGATCGGCATTGTTGTGAATCTGTCACTTGGTAGTTTGTTTGAGCCTTTATGTAACAAAGAGAAATTTGTTAATTGTATTTATCACAGATATGCACAAATGTTTAAAATAAATATCAGTAATAAAAGAAAAGAGAAGTTTGGTTGAAACAAAGAAACACAAGAGTTTTGGTAAAATGTTCGACTGGTGTCAGGTAAGGGTGCCAGGATTGGATATAAAAACACCATCTACCAGCTGAGTTATGGCTCTCTGCTGCACTTTGTAGAATAAATTTTGTCAGAATCATCAGTTTAAGAGGTATTTTGAATGCAAATCCATCAGACTTTGTTTCTTTAGTACTTTTAGTACTAGTACTGTCATGTTTTATAATTTGTGCTGTGTTAAGTGTCAGACACTATTATTGCTAGTCAAGTTTGTCAGGAGTTTTCTCACTTATTTAATCTAGCCAGTAAGTTTAGTTTGTTTTGAGTTTGGTCTTCTATTGAGTTGCATTTCCCGCTTAAGCAGCGCCTTTTCTGTTGTTACAATAAACGTTTGGTTAAGTTGACCTGTTAGCCTCTCCTCTCAGTCCTGCATTTGGGTCCTACGTCCTCATCTCCTGCTGCTGCGATCCATGACAAATAAAAAACAATAACAGTCAGTATCAATGACAACAAATTCACCCTGTCTCACCAAATTCACCGATATTCTAAACAACATTCAGAAGATCTTAAAGGTGAAAAACTGAAGAAATGCTACAAAAAACCCAAACTTTAGTTTTTCAGTGTCAACAAAGTAGAGCTGTGTGATGCAGCAAAAATACACAATATGATTTTCTGTATTGGGTTTGGTCTCAGATCTCATTCTTGACTACAATTTAGGATTGATAGTGAACTCGGTGGCATCATGTCTTTCATTATGAAATATGAAACTGCTGTTGTAATCTGTATATATAAGGGCGAGAGTGGGCTGGGAATTTTTATTCCTCCAAAGGGGGGCACGGTAGAAAAAGTTTGAGAACCACTGGTTTAATCTGTTTGTTTTTTGCAGATTCAGGAACTGGAAACAGAAAACTCTGAGCTGAAGAAACAGCTGCAAGACCTGGAAGAGCAGCTGATGATTGCGCATGTGCCACCAGTAAGAACCAAATGCTGAGACAGTATCTGCCAAAAGCCCACTAACATCCATCGAAGCCATCCACTTGGGCTGCAGACAAACTAAATCCGAAAATGTAAAGCGTTGATTCAGATGCCCTGAGTCAGCCAGAAGCAGCTGTAAATGCAAAGGTTGACCAAATCTCAGTGCTGATTTGTGTTCTGCAGCCTCAGCCTCTGGTTTGTCAGCAGGCGTCTACGCCATGACTGAAGCAAAGCAATTACATACCTGATTGGTCCGATGAAGAATGCGAAGCATCCGCCATCTAATTGGGGCGAATGCCAGTGATGGTGAAAGCCTGATGTGAATGCAATTACCTGCACCTGTGCTGCTCTGCAGGGCTGAATAATCTTCTCCCCCTTTCAGTCACTTTCTGTCTTGCCATCTTTTCCCAGCAGCTGCACATAAACGCAGCTAATGAGGCGTACATGCTGCAGAGGCCCTCCTCTCTCTTCTGGTGTCACAGCATCACGTCGCTCTCCTGTCTGGAAATCTCCTCCGTCACGCTCACCCCTATGAGCTCGCCGGAGTCCAACTTGTCTGCAGGGCTATTAACTCCTCCGCCTGCCAAACCTGCTCTCCCTCCTCCTAAAGCTTCCGAGGGATGCAGCATCCCGCGGCCTCGCGTAAACACCCTACGCTTTTCTTCTTCTCTTGCTTTGATGCTGTTTCTAAACCTTCTGTGTTTTGCTTTTCTGTCCTTCTTCTCTGGCTTTTCGGCTGAAACAGCTTGTAGTTCGTGTCGACACAGATCTCTTCTGGTGGACTAAATGTTTGCATTCATGTGCAGGCTGGGAGCATCTGCATGAAGCCACAGTCGACAGACATTTTCGACATGGTTCCCTTCTCCCCTGTGACGCCACTGGTTCCGACGCCGGCCAGCAACGGCTGCCCACCTCCTCCACCAACCACACTTCCACCAGACATACGTGAGTGAAGGTTTTCCTCAACAGAAAAGAAGTTTGCAGGATTTAAACAGATTGTTTCCTCTTTAATACACTGTGTGCAGAATTATTAGGCAAATGAGTATTTTAATACGTCATCCTCTTTATGCATGTTGTCCTACTTCAACCGGTACAGGCTTGAAAGCCTACTACCAATTAAGCATATCAGGTGATGTGCATCTCTGTAATGAGAAGGGGTGTGGTCTAATGACATCAACATCCTATATCAGGTGTGCATAATTATTAGGCAACTTCCATTCCTTTGGCAAAATGGGTCAGAAGAGAGATTTGACGGACTCTGAAAAGTCAGAAATAGTGAGATGTCTTGCAGAGGGATGCAGCACTCTTAAAATTGCCAAGCTTTTGAGGCGTGATCATCGAACAATCAAGCGTTTCATTCAAAATAGTCAACAGGGTCGCAAGAAGCGTGTTGAAAAAACAAGGCGCAAAAAAACTGGCCATGAACTGAGGAAAATCAAGCGTGAAGCTGCCAAGATGCCATTGGCCACCAGTTTTGCCATATTTCAGAGCTGCAACATCACTGGAGTGCCAAGAAGCACAAGGTGTGCAATACTCAGGGACATGGCCAAGGTAAGGAAGGCTGAAAAACGACCACCACTGAACAAGACACACAAGATAAAACGTCAAGACTGGGCCAAGAAATATCATAAGACTGATTTTTCTAAGGTTTTATGGACTGATGAAATGAGAGTGAGTCTTGATGGGCCAGATGGATGGGCCCGTGGCTGGATCAGTACAGGGCAGAGAGCTCCACTCCGACTCAGACGCCAGCAAGGTGGAGGTGGGGTACTGGTATGGGCTGGTATCATCAAAGATGAGCTTGTGGGACCTTTTCGGGTTGAGGATGGAGTCAAGCTCAACTCCCAGTCCTACTGCCAGTTTCTGGAAGACACCTTCTTCAAGCAGTGGTACAGGAAGAAGTCAGCATCGTTCAAGAAAAACATGATTTTCATGCAGGACAATGCTCCATCACACGCATCCAAGTACTCCACTGCGTGGCTGGCCAGAAAAGGTCTAAAAGAGGAAAAAATAATGACATGGCCTCCTTGTTCACCTGATCTTAACCCCATAGAGAACCTGTGGTCCCTCGTCAAATGTGAGATCTACAGGGAGGGAAAACAGTACACCTCTCTGAACAGTGTCTGGGAGGCTGTGGTTGCTGCTGCACGCAATGTTGATCGTGAACAGATCAAGACACTGACAGAATCTATGGATGGCAGGCTTTTGAGTGTCCTCGCAAAGAAAGGTGGTTTTGGTCACTAATTTGTTTTTGTTTTGTTTTAGAATGCCAGAAATGTATATTTGTAAATTTTGAGTTGTTATATTGGTTTCCCTGGTGAAAATAAATAAGTGAAATGGGTATATATTTGGTTTTTGTTAAGTTGCCTAATAATTATGCACAGTAATAGTCACCTGCACACACAGATATCCTCCTAAGATACTAAAACTAAAAAAGCCCCACTCCAACTTCCAAAAATATTCAGCTTTGATATTTATGAGTCTTTTGTGTTTATTGCGAACATAGTTGTTGTTCTATAATAAAATGAATCCTCAAAAATACAACTTGCCTAATAATTCTGCACACCCTGTATTTGTAGGAAGACATCAAATCGGTGTCTATTGAAGACTGTAACTCAGGCTGTGTGATTATCGTGTGTGTGTGCAGGGAAAGATTTGTTTGGTTCTGAGCCATTTGATCCGTTCACCTGCGGAGCAGCTGACTTCCCTCCAGATATTCAGTCAAAGCTGGATGAGATGCAGGTGAGCTTCTGTCTGTATGTTAAACTGTCAAATTACGTCTCCTTTCTAAATCTATCTAAAGATAGTTCAATAGATTGTAGGATTTTGCTCTTCATTGTCACAGTTAAAATACAACCTCACTTCCAAACCAAGTAAAACATGCCCATTGAGTTTGACTGCAGCAACATGTCTAGAAATGTGTAAATGGGAGCAAAAAAAGGCTGGAAAGGAAAGGAAAGGAAAGGAAAGGAAAGGAACTCGCATCACAGCTTTTTTAGACATATTTGTGGCTATCAAATTCAAGATGATCTAATATTTTCCATGAAGAATTAAAATGTCTCGTGTTCTGCATTTGATTGATTTTCCACAGCATCCCTTTATAACTGGTTTGTAGATAAAGTTTCTGGTTAAGCAGGAAAACAATTTTTTATGTTTAAACAGAGATTTCTGTAAAATCCTCAGATGACAGGAAAGCTTTTTTTCTTTTATTTAAACCTGCTGTTGCAGCCCTGATGCATTCAATACAAACTGGGATTATTAAAAAAAGTCTGTTGTGTATCTCCAAGCTTCATTTTCGTGCTCCTTCACGTCTCCTAGTGAAGTAAAAACATTCTCAACATTCAGATCAAATGTCTTAATTTAATAACTGGATGTTCAGAAGTAACAATAACAGTGTCCCCTAAAATCTGAAAACAATAAACTTCATGTTTATACATCACTAGAGTCCTGTTACTGTTGAGCAACCAGAGATGGAGGTTTCTCTGCTTGACAAGGGCGGTTTTAGCTGACCTGCAGCCCAACAGGTGGTTCTGATCCAGTCCATCTTTATGTTTGAAATTCAGCAGGAAGCTGCCAGCAGGCGGCGATGTTTCTCTGAACTTCCTCCTCTCTGAATAACAGCTGAATGTGTCTTGTTCTTTTCCTCTTGTAGCGCCAGAGATGGTTTGTACTCTTTCCTCTCTTTTCTGTGTTGTGTTTTTGTCCTGCATGATATAAACCCTGCTGCACGCTCTCCTTCTTCTGTTTTTATTTATTAATCAACAGACCATGTGGCTTTTCTGACTAGGGTGAGCAAAAACTGCTTTATTTGGGTCCAAAAAATGTTGAACTATTTTATCATACAAAATCCTATCAAAACATGGTGTTTCATCAGCTCTTTTTACATTAAGATGCATGTCATGGTGTTTCTGATCCTGCATGATGACCGAGCATGTTTTTCCTTCCCTCTTAACCTCAGCGGTGCACAGATCTCCAATTTCCTCTAATACAGACATCACTCAGAGATCCTGTTTATCAATAAAGCTGTAGCTTTAGAGACTCAAGTGTGCACGGTCACTGAACACCAGCTGTCATCCTGCTTGTCCTTCCAGGAGGGGTTCAAAATGGGACTAACCTTAGAGGGCACCGTTTTCTCTCTGGACCCGCTGGACAGCCGCTGCTGATGCCGAGAAGATTCCCCTTTGAGGCAGACTTTTAACTCGTTTGTATGAAAAAGTGCCAAAATCCACTCCACAGTCGAGTCAAGATGTCACTCTTTTCATCTTGAGGTTTATATGCATTTGCATTTAGATTGGTTTTCAGTATTTCAAAGTAAACTCAGATCCACGATAGAAAAGAGCTATTTTTGTAAAAAACAAAAAAAAAGAGAAGAAAGTACTTCTGGAGGGGTAGTTTTGAGTACCTTTGCTTGCACATGCAAGATGTAAATAGTCGAGTAGGTCCGATGGTACACTCTGTGGCAGATTTTCATACGTGTACGTGCACCTGTTGAATTCTGTATTGTTGACACATTCCTGTTTGTATGCCCCAAACAAGGCGGCAAAAAAATAAATGGAATCTGTATCATTAACTTTCCTCTAACTTCACTTATCTTTGTTTTTACTCCACATTAAATCCCACCTTATCTACTTCATTAATCCAGACTTCTATCCAGACATTTGAATGATTTTTTTTTTTCATCTTTTCTAATTTCTCTCATTTTTTCACATCTGACACATCTGGGTTACCATTTCAGTATTTACCTTCTTTGTCTCCTCATTGTCCATCCATGCACAACTTTTCCCATTTTCATTTTTTGGTTTCATTAACTTTGCTGTTACAGTTATTAAAAAAACTCCTTGTGGAGAAAAAAAAATATATTGTTCATGTGTGACTTTATTTATCTGTTGATTTCTATCCGGTTTAATACTTTTATAATTAATTGATCCCAACAGAAATGACACATTTTACTTTCTTCTAATTGTCCCAACAACTATTTCATGAATTTTATAAATTAGTCACAGATCAGTGATCAGGTGGGAGAAACAGGAAATGTGTTGCCATGGATGCGGTCGGTCAGCAACATTAACCTCATTTTTAAACTATACATCCATAAAGTACAAGATTACTTTGTTTTCGGGGCGTACTCGGGTAGAATAGAGTCTGAGAGCAAAAAAGAAAAAATGTTTTCAACATCATTATCTTGAAGTAATAAATGTCAAACACTTTTCTAAAAGCTGCCCAACGAATTTTAAACTTAAGCAGAAAAAGTGAGGAGATTTGTGTTTGGTTTGATTACTTTTCTCCTTTAATAACACCAGCTGGTGTTGCATTATACAGTATTAGAAAGCATGATCAGTCACATTTACAGTGAGACAGAACTAGTAAGGATTGTTCAGTGGAACAAGAATCACTGTTACACCTGCCCCTAAACAATGTGCCACAACCCAATTAGCAAAAATGACATCACTAATTGCTGTTGCAGTGATGTAGGAAGAACCTCATTGCTGATGTTGTTGCAGCAAAATGTCATGCTAATTGCTAACTATTCACACTGAAGCATATTTGTTGTACTTGCATCACCTGATGCGAAAATGTATCTATACTTCCTTTGACTTAAGATATAATTGGATTACCAAAAAAAGTTTAGAACAGACTTGTTTTTTAACCTCATTCTTTATGTTGGGAACATATTTCGTTGTTGGTGTAATTGTCTATAAATGGGAATTCCACCAGGGGGCACACTGGTCCACTCAGA
The DNA here is from genome assembly GCF_017639745.1 of Melanotaenia boesemani. Lineage (NCBI taxonomy): Eukaryota > Metazoa > Chordata > Actinopteri > Atheriniformes > Melanotaeniidae > Melanotaenia > Melanotaenia boesemani. Next base: position 30,493,005 of record NC_055693.1, read on the forward strand.
TGATCCAGAGCATCTGGAGTTGAAAGATGTGAACAACAAAGGAGACAATAAAGGAGGTAAGCACTGTAGATCAGAGATCCCCAACGCCCGTCCTCAAGGCCCCCTGTCCTGCAGACATTCAGTGTTTCCCTGTGTCAACACACCTGACTCAATACCTTGTTAGCGGCTTGTGCAGAGCTTGTCAGAGCCGTTTAATTTAAATAAAATGTGTTGCAGCAGGGAGACATCTAAGACCTGCAGGATATTGGGCCTTGAGGACCAGGGTTGGGGACCACTGCTGTAGATGGTATTTTTGGCCTCTAAATCAAGTTGGTTTCTTCCCTCCTTTACAGGTTGCCTGCATGTTGCCTACACTACATTTATTTTAGAGGTCTTGCGTAACTGTCACTTCACATGAATTCAGGATATTTGAAGTAGAAATCTTGCACATGATCACAAAATGAAAGTATATTCTCATCCTTGGAAGCTGAAATGATTCTGGTTAAACTGCAGCAAGGTGAAGCATTAAATGAAGTCGCCTGAAACAAAAACCACCAGAGAGAAGCATTTTTAATGTTTTTTTTCAAATGATAAAACACCTCTACTTTCAGTGTGGAAAGTCCGCTCCTCATCTTTCTATAACCTCAGTTCCAAAGAAGCTGAGACTGAAAAGTAAATAAAAAAAAACAATGATTCACAAATCTCATCAACCCATAATTTATTCCCAGTAGAACATAAATAACATATCAGATCTTGAAACAGACATTTTACTATTTAATAGAAAATAGTTCAAATATTCATACAGTTTCTAATTTCATCAAATAATCAGGAGGAATGTCTTTGTGTTTGAGACAAGGAAAAGCTCCATCATGCAAAGAAGAAGCATATGAGAAGATGATCCAGAAACAACGCCATCTTCTCTGGACCAAAGCTCATTTATAAGCTCTGAGGCAAAGTGGAAAACTGTTCTTTGGTCAGATGGATGAAAATGTGAAATTCTCCTGGAAAGCATGGGCGGCGTGTCCTGCAGACTAAAGAGGAGAGGGAGCATCCAGCTTGTTATCAGTGGACAGGTGAAAAGCTGCATCTCTGATGGGATGGGGCTGCATTAGTGCCTATGACGTGGGCAGCTTCCACATCTGTGAAGCTCCATCAATGCTGAAAAGTACATGGAGGTTTTAGAGCAACATCTGCTCCCATCCAGACAACGTCTCTTTCAGGAAAATGCAAGACCTGCTAAAACACATCCTGCATCCATCACAGCAGCATGGCTTCACAGGAGAAGAGTCCAGCTGCTGAACTGGTCTGCCTGCAGTCCAGACCTTTCACCAATACACAACATCTGGAGCATCATGGAAGCAGAAATCCAGCAACCAAGGTCCAGGACTGTGGAGCAGCTAGAATCCTGCATCAGACCAGAATGGGACGACATTCCTCTCCTAAAACTCCAGCAACTGGTCTCCTCACTTCAATGATGTTTACAGACAGTTGTTAAAAAAAGAGGGGATGCTACACGATGCTAAACATCACCCTGGAACTACTTTTTACAGACGAGTTACTGCCATCAGATTCACAACCAGTTCATATGCTCCATGAAATGGTCAAATGTCTCAGTTTCATCATCTGATATGTTTTTATGTTCTGCTAGGAATAAAATATGAGTTGATGAGATTCATGTTTTACACAGCTTCCCAGCCTCTTTTACAGATCTATAATAAATATACTGAAATTTGAACCACAAAGTTGCTTGAAGACATAATCGTGAAAAACAAACTCAAGAGTTCTGATTGGAAACAACCTGGAAACTGGAGACAAGTAGATAATTTTTTCTTTAACTATGAAAAAAGGAGTTTGTGTGCAGAATGAGCTACTAACCAAAACTACAGCTGAATTAATTTGACAAGAGTTACGGGGGATAATCAAGCATTTAGTTTAATTTGTTGCATAGCAAGAAATACAAAGCAAACAGCCACTCAAAGCCATCTTGTTCTATAAAACTGATTATAAGAAGGGTTTCAAGAGCATATAAGTCCAGGATACTGCGAAGGGGGAAATGGCATGCATTTAAAAAAAGGATATTTTGTGCTAGCTGACCATACTGACGATGAAGGAATAAAATGTCACCAATCACCACACACCATCTCACTCCTCCCTCCATCGACAAAAAGATCTTTATTTGCATCCCCAAACCCTGCCCTGTACCACGGGCCTGGAAGAAGTGCACAAAGATCACACAACTTACAAAACAGCACCTTGGAATGAAAAAGATTTACATGTAGTGTCATTGTTTTCTCAGTTCGGACGAGGTAGCTAACACTGAGTTATCAACAGACCTAATTGTCCTCGCGGTCGGTCCAGAGTTCAGAATAACTGGGAAAAGACATCAGATCTTTGACTATGCACCTCTGAGCAACCGTTTCTCACCAATAGCACCACAATTTATTATATTTAAAAATACTAATAATCTGCAAATCTTTAAAAGAAAATGAAAGAAAATAGCATGACGGGATACTGGACACGGCTTCACTGGAACTGTTCTGGGCTTATAAACAGCAGTTTTAAGTAACATTTGAAATCTTTTAGATTCTTTGGCAGCGATTTTTGAAATTAATTTAAAGATTTTTGGATCTTCACAACGCCTGAAGCTTAAAGTCAAACATACACAAGACAACAAAGGAATGATTCAGAATTTTTGCCAACTGGTTTTTGGAAAATCCAAACATTCATACTAACTTACAAATCTTTGATGTCTTGAACTGGGTTGAAAGGCACAATAAATATCTTGCCACAGGGCCAGAATAGTCCCCAGTACTGGTATGTACAACGTGGCTGATCGTGTCAGCTGTCAGTTCAACAGTCTCAGAAATCTCCCTCGCTCCATCCCTGCTGACGACTTTATAAGAAGCACACCGGTCCGATATCAATGCCAAACTCCTGATCTCGGCCACCAATGTCCACAGGGGCCATATCCACAATGGGAAGTCTTGCAGTTTTCTGTGTCCTGTACTCAAACACTGTCTTTCCCCAGTTGCCATTTGCTTGCTGTGAAAGAGAGACAAACAGATTAAAGATAAAAACATACACAGAATTTCTCAGTGTTAAGCTGTTAAACTATGTGGATGAATAGGGATGTTTTGTCCATTCAGTTAATTTTTTCCATCAAGTCTTTTTGGTCGTATTACTCACTAAGGGAGGATTTTTCTGTAAGAAAGTGTTTCTCTTGAAGAACTTTGGAATTCCAATTTTAGTTTTTCTTTATGGTCAACAAGACACCAGGAACAAATTTACTACAATTTCAAAAATGGTCTTCTCCCAAAAGACAGCTTTAATGACATTACAGATTAATATTTATCTCACTTCATTGCTCAAATCTTTCAGTCAACTTATCAAAATTTCCAAATATGTATGTATTTAAATTATTTCACACTTTAAACGACTATATGATTACACAACGATATTGTTTATGAATATGAACATATAATAATAGTTATTTTCCATACAATACATACTTTTTTCTCTTTAACATCAGTCTTATATATACTAAAGAATTAATCTGTTACGTTTTTATAATTGTTTCTGTATATTTTAATCTGGCACTGCAAAAAACACCAACATCAAAATCAATGCTGTTACTCATTTTAAGTAAATTAAGACTTTAAAATTAAGACTGGCGGCGTGGCTCAGCAAGGCTCAGCGAGGGTTGCCGGTTCGATCCTCGGCCAAGTCGTGTTCATGTCGAGGTGTCCTTGGGCAAGACACTGAACCCCTAGTTGCTCCTGATGGGTCGTGGTCGAGCGCCTTGCATGGCAGCTTCCGCCATCAGTGTGTGAATGGGTGAATGTGCTGTATACTGTAAAGCGCTTTGGGTATCCTGGTACAGAAAAGCGCTATATAAATACGGACCATTTACCATTTACTTTAAAAAGAGATGAAAAAACAGCTTCCCAAAATGTAATATATGGAAACCTCATGTGCATATTTTCTCATAAAAACAGAGCCGATCATGTAATCAAACAGGCATTTAAAGGGTTACAATGATTTGCATAATAGGTAGTTTTGATAGGAGAAGTTGATCAAAAGATTTTTTAAAAAGTGGACAAAATGTTTATGTTAACTGTTTTTGTTCCCACTCGTGACCCAAAGGTAGTAAATTGAAGCATCCCGCAATGATTAAAAGCCATTAAAACCAGTAGCTAAAACTATGAGGACCTACCCTGTTGTTTACTTCATGTTTTTATCACTAAAAACAGCACAAGTTCTGCAAGTTTTGTCTAGATGCTTTTTCATGATGAAGGAGAAGTTATTTTGCTAGTCAGATACAAAAATAGATGACTAGATTAGCTAGTTTAAAATTAACTAGAACTTTAAATGTTGAGAAATATTGACATAAGAAATTGCATTATTGTGAACAAACGAAATCTTAATCCCCACATCCCAGCTCTTAGGATCAGATTTACACTTTACTGATTGCAGGATTAATCTAATCTCACACAACAGTTGATGTGGAACAAGAGTGGATTAATGAGGAGAGAGTAGAGGATCATCACCAACATCTGCCTCATTTTTCACCTGCTACTTTCACAAACTTTACTGGAGATCTTAACAGATTAACACTGCTGTGACTGCTTATCATAGCCAGATAGAGTTACCCCTATGCTAGCATGCTAATGTTGGGCCAATCGTTTGGCTACTTCATCCACAGGATATGCCACCAGGTGCGTGCAAACTGCACAGTTTTTGTTGGTAAGCTAGTACACAGCTACAGACGTAAAGAACAGCCATGCTTGAATTTTTTTTTTTAAGAAACCTTTTTTAGTCCCTCAGTGGGGAAATTGTTGATAGCATTGTTATCTTGAGATTTTCAAAACATCTAGATTTTTTTTGTTGAACATGGTGGTGCCCACAGTCTTAGTGTTAGCTAAAATGTGGGAGCTAACACTAAATAAATCAAACATGAGGGTCTAGATGCACGGAGCCATCCGAGTATTGGAGAGAAATTGTTAATCTGATTTCTCATAATCAGACTACTGTTGTTATCCCCAGAAATCAGGTAAGAATCAGATTTTGGGGCTCAGTGTTTATATAGGAGGAGAAAAACTACAACGACTGCCTTAAACTTCCTTAAAGTTCAAGAAAGCCACAATTACAAATAAAATAGATGCTAATCACTAATTGTTGGTGTTTTTTTAAGTGCCAGTGTATAGGTCCTTAGAAGACAAAGGAAAGTTTAGGAAAGTTCAGGCTTTCCTAAACTTTCCTGAACTACATTCTGCTGAATGTAGGAATTGAGCAGAATGACACATGCTTACCTTAACTTGCTAATATAGATTCTCACCAACTGCAACAATTACATTAGGTGCTAATCGCTTATTTTAGCAAAATTAAACATCTTAGTGGTTTGATTTCCTTCAAAGGACCTCAGCCCTGTTTGTTCTGTTATCGTTAGGGTTCTTTGGTTCATTCAGTATGGTCTGAGATCCGTTAGTCAGCAGAAATATCCCAAAAACTTCTTTTTTTTTTTTTTTTTTTTTTTTTAGGAAATATTTGTTTAACTTTATTTTCCCTCCATCATTTGAGTTTGGCTAGAAAAAACATTTTTCATTGCTGTAATAAACTCAGATCTCAGAGCAGAGAAATTATACTTTTGTGTCCTTTTTCTCACATTGTTTACCAGGTCCTTGCTGTTTTTGTAGAAAATGTTGGAATAAAACAGACCACTGCCAGCTGTAGAGAAGAGTTTGGATAAATGAGAGGAACTTACTGAGCAGGTGTCTTCCACCACCATGTATCTGAAGCGGTTGTTTCCTTCGGCTTTGAGTTCCAGGTCATTGGAGCCTTTGAGGATCACAGCTTTCTTCAGATCACCAGTCTTGGCGTCCATGTAGCCCACAGAGTTCTTGCAGTGGTAGGTGATGGTCTGGGCAGCCTCTTTGGAGAGCAGGCGGATGAAAGTCATCTGCACCGTGACAGAGTTTGCCGGCTGGTCTCTGTTCCCGTATGTGAACTAGAAACAGAAGTACAGCATGTTCTTACTTTCAACTACATTATCCGCCTTCCTTCTTATTGATAATCATCCAAAAGTTGGCGCTCACATGTGTCCCGCTGTTGATGTCGGCTCCAAACCACACAGGTTTGCTCCTAGAGGCGCTCCACCACACTTTACGGGGTATGCTGGGTGGGTTGGCAGAGATGCAGGTCTCTCCAGTGTCCATGTTGCAGTGAACCTTGATGGCATCCTCTGCACTTCCCTGGTTTGGATCCACCCAGTACTCGCCTACATATGAAAACCATCAGGTTGGAGAATAACTTCCATGTTATTCTGAAAATTCTATGACAGAAACCCATTTATTTTAAGTTCCCTGAGACACTCACCGCTCTGCTTCATGGGGTAGCATCTCTTCAGGTCATCACAGGTCCTGGCTGGGTGTTTCCTGCTGCCGTCTGGGCTCTTCATGCTGTCAATCTGGCTGCTGAGGGCCTTCAGGGTGGCCTGCACGCTGGGGTCAATGGACACTATGGTGGAGGAGTTGCTGTTGGGCAGAGCCTCGTCCTCACTGAACTCAGGAGGGGGAGGGGGCCCAGAATCATAATCCTGTGGGCCTCCAAACAGATCATCCATCGCCGCCATGGGAGGTCCTGGCGGACCAGGAAGGCCTGGGGGTCCAGGCTCTCCAGGTGGGCCCTGTGGATTTGGTAAAAAGGCTTCTTTTTTATTTTTCCATGTTAAAAGTCCAAAATTTGCACAGCTCAGAATAAGATTTTTCTTTTTTTTTTTATCTCCTTACAAACATCTGTTTAAAAGATGTTCAGCTCTTTAACGGCATTCTCATCCGGCTGTTTGCAGAAAAACTTTATGAGTCCTGCACGCTCTCTGATCTGGATAATGAGACTGTACCTCTGGTCCAATTTCTCCACTGAGTCCACGGGTTCCTGGAGGTCCCATTGGCCCCGGCTGACCCATGTATCCTTCCTTTCCAGAAGGTCCAACAGGTCCAGGAGGCCCCTGAATCATATTCCAGCAGAAAGTTGTTATCCTATAACGTCTAATTTAGAAATCACTAAAAAGTATGTATATAATTTACTATAATTTATTGTTCTGCATGAATACAGCTGCTGAATCTAATATAAACATATCGTTTACCCTCGAGCCGCTTGGTCCAACAATTCCTGGAGCTCCTTGTTCACCAGTTGTACCCTAAAGACAAGAAAAAATGTTTATTTGTCTCTTTGGCTCACATGATGGCAAGGATCTATCAGATAATACTGAAGCATGAAACCACATGCAATGGTTCGATTCCTCAGGGCCAGGTTATACTTGCTGTGTAAGCAAGTGATCCCATCATCGTTCTGCTATGTTTTTGTATATAGTTGCTGCGAAATGACAGAGAACGGTGCAGCCAAATCACTTGAGGTCACTGCTGGTAGCAGTACACACACCCCTGGCCAACAGTTTACTAATTTGTTGCCAACTGTTAAGGCAGCGACCTCTTGTTCGTGATTTTGTTCACCTCTAGTGTTCAAGTCAATATTCCAACCTGCACATGTGACATATTACCTTTAACCTTTAACCAGTTCTCACTCCCTGCATGTGTCAGGAACCCTTTGTTATAATTTTATTATTCCTATTGGTCGTTTAGTAGATGTTCAATAGATATTCTGCACCATAGCACCATTTAACTTACTGGAGGTCCAGGAAGACCCTGCAGACCAGTGAAGCCTCTGTGCCCCTTTTGCCCTCTCTCGCCATGGTCACCCAGGTCACCTTTATCTCCTCTTGGTCCTTGGGGTCCCTGAAATTAAAATGATTCATCATATATATATCATATAAAAAAAACTTATTTTCTTGCTGTTTTACACAAACTTAAGCAGACATCAGCATGATGGAGACTCACTACTAGTCCTCTCTTTCCAGCTGATCCAGGTGGACCCTGAGGTCCTCTTGAGCCCTGTAGATGAGCAGAACCGTGAGGAATTCAGGATCATAAAGGAAAAAAAGAGAATTATCCAAATCCCTAAAACTGGTTTGGATCAGAACAGCGTGTACCCAACAAAACACCCACAGGGAAATTGAAAATCCACTTACCGCCTCTCCTCTTCTTCCTGAATCACCCGTTGCACCAACAGGACCAGGAGGTCCAGGAAGTCCCTGAGGACCAATCAAACCCTCTGGACCAGAATCTCCTCGGTCTCCCTGAAATTTAGCTCCTGTCAGTCACTTGTGACACGAAAAGAAATACCAAAGAAGTTCTGATGCTTTCCTCTCACCCTTTGTCCAAGAACACCATCCTTTCCAGGTGGTCCGTCAGAACCTGCAGGACCCTGAGGACCAGACAAAGATCATGCTTAGACCAGCTTCTGAGTTGTAGCCTGGCAACCAGTTTTACACAAGTACTTACAGCAGGACCAGGATCACCACGAGGTCCGTTAGCACCAGGAACACCGACGGGACCTGAGGGGCCTTTATCTCCAGGTGATCCTGGAGATCCCTGTTTTCCTGGTGGACCCTGCAAGATAAAAACTGGTGGCTCAAAAACAAACACAAGTATTAACTACAGCAGAGAACCTGAAACTGGACTTCAGTGATACCAACCGCTGGTCCAGGAAGACCCGGCATCCCACGCTCTCCTCTCTGACCGGGAAGACCCACAATGCCTCTCTGTCCTGTAGTTCCAGCTGGTCCTGGAGGTCCATCAGGACCCTGAAACCAGTAAACGCATAACATTTACATTTGGTTCTTTCAAAAACCACAAAGAAGAAAATCCATCCAAACAGCATCAGTTTACCGTGGGGCCATCCTCTCCAGAGTCCCCTTTGTCTCCTGGACTCCCTGGTGGTCCTGGAGGTCCATGTTCTCCTTGTCGCCCAGGAGGTCCATGATCTCCCCGAAGTCCAGCAGGACCTTCTTTTCCTGGAGGTCCCAGAGGTCCAGGTTCTCCCACTGGACCCTGATGAGAGATGTTGCAGATGTAAAGTTTATTTATTTATTTATTTTTTCCCCCAAAATAAGAAATATAATTTTGGGGTCATCACTCCTGCTCCAGAGTGATGCAGAAAAAACTAGCCCATGCGTTTGTTACTTCAAGAGTCAATTCAATTCAGCTTTATTTGTATAGCACCAATTCACTCAGGACACTTTAAAGACAAATCAGTTTGAGCGAATTCACTGGGCTCTAATCGCTATTTATACAAGCTGATTCACAAAAATAATAGTCTAGCTAAGATTGGAGTGCTGCATTTCCTTATTACTATTATGTCCAAAGAATACTCTGAAAATCCAAAATGCTACAGTAGCCAAGATCATATTTCTCCAGGTTTATCTTCCCATAGGCTCGCTGTTGAATCCAGAATAGAACTAGGCCTGTCGCGATAAGCAATAAGTCAATTAATTGAACGATAAGAAAATAAGAGCACGATAAGTTTGCCGGCCGCGATAATTTTTTTTCGTCCCCCCTTTACCATAGACTGTGTATGACAATAGGTTTCACTATGGAGTATTTCGACCAAACGCTCTGGTTTCTTGCGGAGTGATCTCTCTAGTGTCACACTTGACTGCAGCATGTTGCAGCACGAGCCGGTAAGCCGCATTTGTTTTGCACGGCTGCCAACACGCAATGGCCGTGAGACTTGCGTATTTAAGTGGCTTCTCACGCTCTTGCGCTAAACCTCCGATTCTCATGCTGAAATATGTAAATAATAGATGCAAGCATCTCCTCTTTTATTGTTTCGCTGCTTCCCACATGTAAGCAGAACACACACATTCTAGCTTACGACGTCAGTACAAAGCCCCCACTTCCTGGTCTACCGTAATAACCCCTGTAATCCGCAGGCACATTACGCAAATAGAATTAGCCTATATACTACCGTATATGACAAAATACACATTAAGAGCAATGCCGGCTAATCGAGAGGTTTGGGAGGATTCCCAGTGGGCCGCATAACTTTTGGGCCGGTGTCCCGGCGTATGTGAATGTGGTATCCCAGCTAACTGCTGGGTTGTAGTTACTTATAAGGCCAACAGAGGGCAGAATGACTTTGTTTCACAAGCAGTAGATTTTGAAGAGCAGAAGAAGAACACGGGTTTTTGTTCGATGTAAAGTGCTGAAGTTTGGTTCGTCATTAAAACCGGCATGCTTGTCTACTTGTCTGGAGTTTATTTGAAGATGCAACAGTGAAAAAGGCGCTTTTATTTATTTAGTTTATTGACCTTTGAAAATGTGTACTTGCATTATTACGGCATATGTCACTATATTAGTTGAGAATGGTCTCAAAATGACACATTAGCGCTCTGCGCAATATTATCGTTTATCGCGATAATTTCTGAGAAAATTTATCGTACAGCTAAATTTGTTATCGTGACAGGCCTAAATAGAACTTAAAATTCTTCTCCTCACATATAAAGCTCTTACTGACCAAGCTCCATTGGATCTTAAAGGTCTCAGATGGAAGGGTCCCAGACTGGGTATTCTAGCACCTTTCCCAGTTTTTGCCTGTGGACACGCAAAAAATGCGTACCATTCTTGACCGAGCCGGACCTCTAGATTAAAATTAAGCTTTTGTCATGCCTTTAGTGATGCTGATAACGATGCTGATGACGTCCCATTATGCACGAGCCCTTCCGTCCACTTTTATTTCTTTACTCTCCATACTCTCCATTAGACATTTTTGTTGTTCTTTATCTTTCTCAGCAGATATTCCTGGCATAGCGTTATGCTGCTTGATGCAATCTGTTGGTTTCCTTAGCTACGTGAATATTGTTGTGAACTGGTTTTGGTAAATTAGATTAATGTGGATCGTAAAATAGATTTGTTTTAATCGGATTATAATTTAACTTAGTTTAATGTAAAGATAATGCAATGAAATACAAAACACATGCTGTGCTCCTCAGTTATAGATGATTCCTGCTCCAAATGATCCCTGAACACCATCCCAGCATGAACTGAAGAAGACATCTTAATTTTAGCCTGCCTGTATGCTCACACAAGCTTAGAGCGGTACTTACTGGTGGGCCTGGTGGTCCAACTCTTCCTGCAGATCCAGGGAAACCTGTGGGACCCTGCAAGCAGGACATTTTCATCACTCGCATCAGTCAACTAACTCAGTGGAATGAACCAAAAGTAAGCTGATCCAACTTCTTACCGGTGCACCCTGTGTTCCTCTTCCTCCTTTTGGTCCAGCAACACCAACTGGCCCCTAAAAACAAGATAAACCAACACTCTAAATAATTTCTCAACAACGCATCAGCACGTAAAACTGTAGCATCTCTGAAATCATGTAATTTATTTATTCTTGAGACTCACAGGAGGTCCATGAGCACCAGCTAAACCCTGCGGTCCTGGAGAACCAGCATCTCCTTTCTGGCCTTGCTCTCCAGGCTCTCCCTTGACTCCAGGTTGGCCATCAGGACCCTGAAAAGCATTGTTAACATGAACAACCTGTGTCACTATAAGCTACAAATACTCAGTATGTGTCCGGTCGACTCACTGGGGGTCCAGAAAATCCAACAGCACCAATTGGGCCAGGATCGCCTCTCCCTCCCTGAAATAATAAGAACTCATAGTTGATGTACTGTAAACCAGTAAACATAGTCAAAATGATTTAATTTGCTTGTTGGAAACACTGGTCAAGTCTACGCACAGGCATTCCTCTTGATCCTAGAGGTCCAGCTGGTCCTTTGGGTCCAGGTTCTCCCTGTAAAGAAGTCCCATGTTTACTGACAGCCCTCAGCATAGTTCTTCACTGAGTCTGTGCTGCTGCATTAATCTGCATTAATCCAGTAATTTTGTGTTTGTAAAAGATCCGTCTTCAACATGACACAAAATAAAGAAGTCTACCTTCTCACCACTAGGCCCAGCAGGTCCTAGTGGGCCAACAGGACCGGGGGCTCCCTGTAGATAGTAGAAAGGGAACAAGTTAGGACTCTGCACTCATTGTTTATGGTTTATAAGAACACAGAGAAATCCATTAGCATAGACAAGCAGGGACAAGCCTTAAGCTTGCATAAGTCCATCACCAGCAAAGTGTAAAATGAACTTTGTTCAGAACTAAGCCAGGGAAAAATGTTGGCAGGAAAAAATGATGTTTAACTTACTCTTGCACCATCGTTTCCAGGTGTACCTTCTGATCCTTTCTCACCAACAGCTCCCTAAACAGAAACAACAATGAAATGCAGAAAAAGCCTCCAGAAGCAGAGATCTGAGTCATGGTTTGAAAAGACATACACTAATTAACTTTCTAAAATCAGTTTAGGATATTCTCAAAGATGTTTTCAAACTTACTCTGTCACCTTTAGGCCCAGGAGGACCAGAGATGCCTCTTTCTCCTGGCATTCCCTGAAGACCAGGAGGACCCACATCACCCAGAGCACCAGTTGGACCAGGGTTGCCCTACAATGACAAACATCAGGGTTAATCTGAATCAGCCTGAATCACTCCAAATTTTTTCTGTAATCATATTCCATGGTAGCTGATAGTACCTTTGGCCCATCTGGACCAGGTGCACCAGGAATTCCCTTAGCGCCCTGCAGACCAGTTGGACCCATTTCTCCTCTCTCCCCAGGAATTCCACGCTCCCCCTAAAGGATGGATACCATCAAGTGATCAGGATCACTGTCCACTGCAGACTCAGTGACGTAAATGAAAAATGTCAGGCTGAGGTTTACCTACCCTTGGTCCGATTTGACCCACAGGACCCAGTTCTCCAGGAATTCCCTGAAAGAGACACGATTTGATTTCACGTGTTGAGTCCAAACAATGTAAAATCATTGCAAAGAATATTTAATCACTATTGGACTCACTTGGTCACCTGGTTTACCAGATTCTCCTGGAGGGCCTTGATTTCCAGGCAAACCCTACGAAGAACAGAATGTGAGCATCAGATTTTGTCCCTTCACATTAACCCTCTGTGACTCTATGACATGTTATGAATCAGCTGAAAATATTTCTTCACCTGGAAGCCGTTTACACCTGGTGGTCCCTGCTCTCCTCTGTCCCCTGCAACCCCCTTTGAAACGGGACAATCATTTGTATCATTTTGCACCAGCCAGGAAAGGCTTTTAGCAGTTTTTGTGTTGCAGTAGAAATTATATACTTACAGGTGGACCAGGGGGGCCAGCAGGGCCAACCTCTCCATCTTTTCCTGGAGGACCCTGTTAAAAAAAAGTGACAAAACTACCTATGAATACAGAACTAACTGATGATGTTTGTGGAACAAGAAGATGACTTACACAGATAGTAACTGAGGTTTTCATGTCCACTTCCATATTTATTAACCAGACTTACCCTTTGACCTGGCACTCCTGCAGATCCTTGTTCACCTGTCTTTCCTGGGTCACCCTTTGAGAGTAAAACACTTGCGTTAACACTCTGATCTGACACTAAATGCATTGGTTGAACTAAGTCTCCAGGCTTACATTGAAGCCTTTAGGGCCAGGTGCCCCCATGGTTCCTGCAGGGCCTCTGTTTCCAATGGACCCCGCTGGGCCGGGACGACCGTCCTCACCTGGAGCACCCTACATAAGAAACCAGACTTTGCTTTAATCTGCGAATGTTTTTTGCAGCCTCTGTGGTTTGGGGATCAGTATCGGACAGTATCAGTATCTGGTTGATTACAGTTTGCAGTTTGTGTCACTAGATGTCACTAAATACTACACACATAATCTTTAAAATATTGTTTAAATCATGACTAAGCAGTGTAACCTACCAGCGGTCCTGGCTTTCCCTCTGCTCCCTGGACTCCTGGGGTACCAGTGAGACCCTACCAAAAAAGTAATTGAATCATTAGTATTTGTTTAAATATCTACTCAGATGTGGTTATCATATTAAAATGTAGCTCACAGGTAAAAAACAACAACAACCAAAAAAATCTAACTCATTTGTTACCCTTGCACCTGGAAGACCAGGCTCTCCTAGACGCCCTGGGTCTCCTAGAGAACCTTTTGGCCCTGGTGGCCCAGAAATGCCCCGATCTCCTTGAGCACCCTTTTAAAAAAGACAAAACAGTTCCTCCTTACACTTGACATTTAAATAATAAACAAGATGCTGTATATTAAACAGACTGATTTCAAGAATCAGAAAATAAAAATAAACTCCACCTTTGGTCCTGGCAGGCCATCAGCACCAGGGAACCCTCTGTTCCCAGGAGAACCCTGAAAAAGGATGATGTAGATTATAATTACATTCACAAAGGAAACAACAGTTAAACTGTTAGTCTGATTCTCCACCCCTCCTATAGTTACTGTTAGACAGCAGCAGGAACTGCACAGAGCCAGATAGCAGACTCATTTTGGCTCAGTATGGTTACTGAGTTAGGCACCATCATGTGCTCTGCAGGCCAGACATGACCAGGGGGCAGTAACTGCTCTGTTATGAGTTATGATAAACACAGATTTTGGCCACATTTTGGTGGATCTGTGATGTGGGCCAAACTTTCTTTGTTGTCTGCCATCCCAGGCAAATGGATCTTTCTGCTGTGAGGTGATATTATTTACTACCATCAGTGTGTGTGTTATTTTCAGACAGAAAAATGTATTATTTTTTTCTGTCTGAATTGATAATGAAGTGGACACCGGCCCTCAAAGTATGACTTTGTTATGAACGCATGTCACAGATGGAGGAAAGTGCTGACTCACTCTTTCACCAACGGGACCAGGAGGGCCAACAGAGCCAGGGTCTCCACGTGTTCCTCGCTTTCCTTCTTCACCCTGGGGACCAATCACTCCCTGGGATCCTGAGGGACCCTAAGAAATGGACACACAAACCGAAATTCACATTTCCCTGTTATTTCTGTGCATGTACAATGATTTCCAATGAATGAAACATAATTCTGAGGTTTAATTTTGTATTAATTCATTTTTTATTTAAATCTTACAAGCTCTCCTTTGGGTCCAGCCTCTCCTTTGAAACCAGGGACACCAACATCTCCCTTTGACACAGAAATGGAAAAATGTTTATTACTGTAAGCTATAGTTTTCAGGATTGTCTAGCAACTTAGAGGAAGGATTCAGTTAAAACTTAAGAGTCATACCAGCTGTCCTTTGATACCAGGCTGACCAGTGCTACCCTGAGGACCTGGTGGACCAGGGGGTCCAAGATTCCCACCTTGACCTTGTGGACCAATGTTACCCTGTAAAGAGAGAGCTGTGTTTTTGAGACATCTGTTTATTTGTTTAATTAAAAGAGATTTTGCCTAAATTGAACAACTGTGTACAAACCACTGGTCCTTTGGAACCTGGGCCTCCATCTGTACCCATGGGTCCCTTTGAAAACAAATAATGTCATGTTATATTTGGTAATAATATTACTGCCTTGTAAATGTGTTTCATGTGACATAAGATATTACCCTGATGCCAACTGGTCCAGCTCTACCCTGGTGACCAGTCTCTCCTCTCTGCCCCTGTGGGCCTTCTGGGCCCCGGACACCTGTGGGGCCAGGTTGTCCCTGTGGAAGTCAATCACCAAGTACATGAAATACCGAGCGATGTGATATATTTGAATTTGAAAGCACTATAAACACTGAAACTGATCATCACTGAGATATCCAACTCATAAAAAGAATCTATGCAAGCTGTGTTATTTTACTTACCTTCATGCCTGGAGTTCCTGGATATCCAGGTGGGCCACTGAGACCCAAGGGGCCCTGTTAACCAAAAGAGGAGACAAGACACCATTAACAAAAAGTTGTAACCACCAAAATGTGCATTGATGGAGCAAATAGGAAAACATAGTGGAGGAGCAGATATAGTTGATCATGGCGACTATGCTCTGTCTGTGGTTGGGCTTCTATTTGCTGATCAAGCAAATCTGAAGTAGTCTTCAGATGGGTTGAAGTGAGTAAACTCAGCTGCATGTCATAATTCAGTAGAAGAAGTAGTTGACCTAATCAGAAACAAACCCAGAGGGGGAAATACAACTGCAATGGATACCCACAAGAGGAAAATTAAAGAGTCCTTCTTCATAAATTAACTTTCATACAGAAGTCATGCTTGAAAAAACCTTTTTATTGTTTGTTTTGTTTTTTCTCAAGATATGGCTTATTTATTTTTAAAAACTGTGACAAAACTAAGAGTAGGCCTGTCACGATAACAAATTTAGCTGTACGATAAATTTTCTCAGAAATTATCGCGATAAACGATAATATTGCGCAGAGCGCTAATGTGTCATTTTGAGACCATTCTCAACTAATATAGTGACATATGCCGTAATAATGCAAGTACACATTTTCAAAGGTCAATAAACTAAATAAATAAAAGCGCCTTTTTCACTGTTGCATCTTCAAATAAACTCCAGACAAGTAGACAAGCATGCCGGTTTTAATGACGAACCAAACTTCAGCACTTTACATCGAACAAAAACCCGTGTTCTTCTTCTGCTCTTCAAAATCTACTGCTTGTGAAACAAAGTCATTCTGCCCTCTGTTGGCCTTATAAGTAACTACAACCCAGCAGTTAGCTGGGATACCACATTCACATACGCCGGGACACCGGCCCAAAAGTTATGCGGCCCACTGGGAATCCTCCCAAACCTCTCGATTAGCCGGCATTGCTCTTAATGTGTATTTTGTCATATACGGTAGTATATAGGCTGATTCTATTTGCGTAATGTGCCTGCGGATTACAGGGGTTATTACGGTAGACCAGGAAGTGGGGGCTTTGTACTGACGTCGTAAGCTAGAATGTGTGTGTTCTGCTTACATGTGGGAAGCAGCGAAACAATAAAAGAGGAGATGCTTGCATCTATTATTTACATATTTCAGCATGAGAATCGGAGGTTTAGCGCAAGAGCGTGAGAAGCCACTTAAATACGCAAGTCTCACGGCCATTGCGTGTTGGCAGCCGTGCAAAACAAATGCGGCTTACCGGCTCGTGCTGCAACATGCTGCAGTCAAGTGTGACACTAGAGAGATCACTCCGCAAGAAACCAGAGCGTTTGGTCGAAATACTCCATAGTGAAACCTATTGTCATACACAGTCTATGGTAAAGGGGGGACGAAAAAAAATTATCGCGGCCGGCAAACTTATCGTGCTCTTATTTTCTTATCGTTCAATTAATTGACTTATTGCTTATCGCGACAGGCCTAACTAAGAGGTCTTTCTCGGGCATGCCTGCCTTAGGCTACTGTCATAGTCTGATAGTCTGAAAAAATGATCACATGACAACAACTTACTTTATGATTGCTTACAAGATTATTAAAGTTTCCAGCTTTCTATTTTACATTGTTTACTCGAGATAACGAGTTAATTATAATATTATCTAAAAAAAGATAACAGTTTATTTATTTTTGAAAAGTATGATGAAATGCAGAGGTTTTTGATAAAATTCTGAAAATTTGCCTGAAGTCAAACAGAATATGACATACAGTATTGTGCCTATAAAATTAGACATAATGCATGTCTTATCTTACTGGTAGACTGACCAGTTCCATCAATTACCAATGACATTACATGATAGCCGCTCATTTTCTAGCTCACATTGATCATGTTGTTATCTCAACAAAACACAGCTTATCTTGTAAAAAGCAGTTACAGTAGGTGAAAAAAGGCTGATTTCTCAAGATAATGTGAAAAATTAACTAGTTATCACATGAAAACGAGCTCATGCGACTTTGCAAAGTTATTCCAGCTGATGCGGCTGACATCATCAACAAGATATAGGTGTTTGCAATGTGATAAATAAAGATGAGATAATAAAGAAGCATAATTCCATTTTTGAGAGGAAAACTGAGGAAGGCATGTGTGCATTACTCTGGGCAGAACTGACGAACGAATAAAGGAAGAGAGTCAAATTCTGCTGTGGTCATCCAATACTAATAAAGTTGAAAAAATGAAAATGGTGGAGAATCAATACTCCAAGACTTTAAACGGTTCATGATTGGCAGCCTAAATCTTTTCCAATCAAATCCATCTTAACATTAGAGACTATGATGAAAAACACAGTATTTTATTAGTATTTAATTATTTCTCTTTGTTTGTTTTCATTATTTATTTCCTCTCCATGTAAAATATATGTATTGTTTTATATTAAATTGTAAATAAAAAAAAAATAAAAAAAGGTTATGAATGTTGGCTTACCATTGGACCAGGTTTCCCGAGATTACCAGGTGGACCACGCTTACCCTAAGAGACAAAAATTAATCACTAGATAGCAGACAGATTAATGTTTGTACTTACTTCTACAAATTACAGAACTTCTGAAAATAAAATATTCATATGTGTAAAATCCGACTATTATTTCCACATTCTGGTCAATAGTTAGACAAAAATTACGTGCTTACTGCTATACCGCCAGGTCCAAGGCGCCCTCTCTCCCCAGGCATCCCAGCAGGACCCTGATGACCACAGATAAAGATAAATTACAGCTGCTTTCCATTTAAACTTAAGAATTTTATATAATTTCAGATCAGATGTTCATGTTAAGCTCCTGCCATTCAAGGTAAAAGCAAAACAAGCTCAGAATGTCTGTGTCTGAAACAATGAACTTACCATGGGACCAGGTGCTCCCATTTGACCTGGGGGCCCAGTAGCACCCTAAAAAAACACAGGAAACGAATCCGTTTACAGAATTAGTACATGTTATTTTATCAGGCTCCCCTTAATCAACCAATCAAACAAACCACCAGACCCACTGAGGCTGATAACTACGTGATAATTTCACATTTCTTCTGTACCTTGGATCCAACTGTTCCGGTTTCACCTTTTTGGCCAAGTGGCCCAGCATGACCCTGTTCACATGAGAGGGAAACAAAACCCCAGAGCAAATCAGTTTAATTCACTTTAGCAAAAGATTTCTCAATGCTTGATGCCCATTTTAGATAATTTCCTTTAATGTTTCATACTCACTCTATGACCCTTCAGGCCAGGAGGCCCAGGTGTACCAGGAAATCCTCTAGACCCCTAAAATATATGACATGAAGGAGCATGATTAGTTATTACTCATGGAGATCCACAATAAAGGACAGGAGATTTGGTCTGTGTGGGTTATGAAGCTGGAGAAGCTTACTGCTGATCCGGGGAATCCAACTTCTCCAGTATTTCCTGATTTGCCTGATTCACCCTGTGGAAGGACGAAGCATTTACACATTACTTAGTTACTACATAAAAAGGTTTGTTGTGAAAGTGGGAAAACTGCTTACTGATTCTACACCTGGAAAGCTACTCAGGACTGTGACTTATTTAACTTTCCAACTGATTACAATTTTGGCTGATTATGGAGAACCATGTGGTACAAATTCTAAATTTAATGCTGCGTCATTTAGCCTCTGAAGTCCAAACTCGTACCTGGAAAATAACGTTGCAGATGAGAGGACCACATTCCAGTTGCATGTCGGAAAACCAGAAGGATTTGCTCATTGTTCTTGCTAATCAAATTAGCTTTAATGAGGATTTTGCTTTACACACAACATAGCAACATGCTCATAGAGGTCAGAGGGAAAAAACAAAACCCTTAAGGTGCTCTTTGGTACAGTGGTAATGATGTGGCAAAGAAAGAAAAAGGTGACCAGGTGTATTATTAGATTTGTCACCCTGATAAAGGCAGTGTCCCACAATGCTTTGGTTCATATTGAACTTTTTCCATGTATTAGCAACTTTTTATTAAAGGGTTCTCAATTTTTTACCTCAATAGTGCTTTAGTCACTTTTTTCTTTTATGTAATGTATTGGTTTAATGAGACACAAACTGATAAACATTTTAATAAATTGTTCATTATTACAGATTTCACCACAGTTTTTTACATTTTGTCCAGGGCGGCCATGTTGAATTTTAATTTTAGGGTCTGGTATGGTTGCTCTGACTTTCCAACTCAAAAATACAACTTTAGGAGATGTTCCAGTTGATTTTTCATACTGAGAATATGGATGTTCTGACTTCAAAATTTAAATGAAAATGCACAAATGTCTCCAAGTCTAAAGCTATACCTAAAGACAAAGAAATTACTCACATCTTGCTAGATCAAGCTAGCCATTATCACTGTTTTGCTTACAATCAGCATAGCAACATGGTCATTGTTGAAGGTTGGTCAGAGCTATGATTGACTGAAGGAGAAAAAAAATCGATAGAAGTTCTAATAAATTGTTTATTACTACAGATATCACCACATCATTTAAAACTTTTGTCCAGGACAGCCATGTTAGATTTTGAGATTAGGTCTGGTGTGGCTGCTCTGACTTTCCAAGTTAAAACATAAAAAATAAAAAATAAAAACTCAAGAGATTTCTTTTTCCAAATTTAAATAAAAGTCTTTTTTTCACTCTAAAATTGTACATTAAAAACAAACTGCTGACTCACATCTTCTCCCGGTTTCCCTGGCGGGCCCTCTGGTCCCCTTTGCCCTGGTGGACCCTGACAAACACAGTCACAATTAAAAACTGTGTAGTTTAATCAAGAAAATCCTCCTTTGTGCATGCTGTAAGTATTTTTCTGTATCAAAAAAGCAGTCTGCTGACATTATTAAAATTCATGCAAATCACAATTTTTGTGTGAGTAATTTGGCCAAACACAGAAAATTACAATAGAATGATGTTATACCATTTGTCCAGGATCACCAACATCCCCAGGAGGTCCTTGTGGTCCTGGATGACCCTTTAAAGGACAGTTAAAACATTAAAAAAATAATAATAATAACAAATATATATATATATATATATATATACATATAAATATGTGTGTGTGTGTGAACAGGGAGAGCAATGACATTAGAAAATGCTGTGTAACAATGTAAAAAAAGCTTTAACTTACAGGTGAGCCATTTGGCCCTGGAGGTCCTCTTGGTCCATCCTCACCCTACAACAAACATGCCATATGAAATGATCAGCTAAAGTCCTCAGACAATTCAATTCAGTTCTACTCAGGGCCATAAATACACACATAAGACATTATAAAAGCGAGAGACAGTGAGATTGATTTATATATAGGGAGAGAAAGATAGAGAGAGAGAGAGAGAGAGAGAGATAAAAAGTGAGAGATAAAAACAAAACAAATAAAAATAGTTTCTTTTTTCTATGTTTTTTTTTCTTATCAGTTTTGTTTTGTTCTTTTTTATATCCGAGTAATGTTTTTTGATACACAGGATCATGCATTACCATCATTACTATAAAACCTACAGTGTCTCCTGATAGAGTTTAAAAAAACATATTGTTTAATTGTTAAGCCATAAAACTATTTTTTACTTTTTTAATCTATGTAAATAATGACACACTTTTTTTTTTAAATAAGGAGAATATACCATTTATTTAAACAAACAAGTAATGGTACAAAAATAATATAAATAATTTATAAATCAGTAAATGGTATTTTATTTATTTATTAATCAGTTAGTTAGTTAGTGGTGAAGAGTTTGCAGAAAACCTCTACATCAAGTGTTGCATTTAGGTAGCAACACTAAACCCAGACATAAATATTTGTGAGGAAACAGTTTTTGTCACTTGAAAAAATAAAAAGAAGAAATTGTGCACAGCTGGTTTAGACATACTTCAATGCTTAGTATTACATCCTGCTGGTGGTTTTAGTGTGTTTGTTAGGACTTTGGTGAAGGGAACGTGATTCAGTTTGGATGTGAGGCCAGAGCTCCTGCCTGGCAGCGTGCGGCCTACAGAGCATGCGCAGAAGTGATTCCCGCCAGGAGAGTCATCTGACTTCTGGGTGGATCAAATTTCACATCAGAGGCTGGCGTCTGTAAGTAGAATCCTGCCGTTATTAAACTTTGCTGTAGAAAGACGGAAAAAGAACGATTCTAAAGAAGAGAGGATCCATCCCATTAAGTTTGTGAGTTTTTTTTTTGTTTGTTTTGTTTTTTGCGCTGGAAAGAAACGACACATTTCAGTTGTGGCGAATGCGCGTCACATGACGAGTGAGGAAGTCTGGCACAGTTCAGACTCCTACATGTAGCACAGACGTTGCTAAATCGACGCCTTTCACTATCCTGGGTGTGCAGGTGTGGACAGGAGCTGCCAGTCACGTGTTGGATGTGGGGAAATGGAGGAGTATGAAGAGCTGAGCGACTTCGACAAGGGCCAGGTTGTCATTGCCATAGAGATCGGTAAAAGCGTCTCCGAAACGGCCAAGATGGTGGGCTGCACCCGGGCAGCAGTGGTGAATACCTACCGTCAGTGGTACGAGGAGGGACAGAGGCTCCGCGCGGGTCGACCCAGACTCATAGATCCGCAAGTACTCATGGACCAATTAGAGAGGGAGGGGGAGGAAGCCCTCACAGAGGAAGGAGGTGCTGCAGTTTCAGAAGAAGACAAATCTGCAGATCCTGCTGTGAAAAAAGAGCCCGTGGAGGGAGAGTGATGCTCTCAGAGACCTCTGGATCAGGGCACACAGTTTAAAATGTCCTGACTGACCTCCTCTTCCGCACATCTGGAGCATCGGTGCCTCCAGCATGTAACTAACAGGACTCAAAGGACCAGCTGCTAATGTCTTCGTGGGTGGGAGGACCAGAAACATACAGCTTGTCAGTGCCGCCTTTGTTTTTCAGAATAAATGAGATTGTAACCTGAAGTCAGCAGCCTGCCTGTCTGGAGTTGAGGCTCATCACGTAAATGTGCGTCAGTCTTAAATGTTGCACCTTTTCCTGCAGAACTCTTTGTTTGCTGTTGTGAAACTGTGGCTGTGAAAATATCCAAACTTTTGATCGACCACAGTCCGGTGAACATGTTCCAGGGCTGAGATTTGAAGGGAGACTTTGATATTCTTATGGATGTTAAAGAGATTGCAGAATGCCTGTGGATTTAAATAGCAACACTAAAAACACTTTACTTTTACTCTTAAGAGGTTTGTTGCTAATAAATGTAATAATAAGAGCTAATAAGTAATAAGTTCAGGTTGCAACGCATTAAACGGAGCTAAGTTATTGTGAGTGTTCAGAGGAAAACATGTGGCCTATTTAGAAAAAAAACATGCAAAGTTAATTTGGACATATTTCAATGCACTACAACTGTTTCATAAATATTCTGCATTGTTTGGATGTGTGAAGAAGTGGCTACATTTTGAATGAAACTTTAATGTGTATTGAATAAAGAGGCAGCTAAACCGAACGAATCTGTGCTTCTGCTAACTTCTCTCTCTGCAGGAGACTCATTACTTCCAGGTTGCTCATTTCACAGCAGCGACAAAGATCCTACTGCCTTTAAACTCAGCTAAAGGAGGGAAAAAAGTGTCCAAATCTGATAATAAATGTTATTTTATAAGGATTTTTTAATATAAATTACATAACAAAAACGTATATAATGCCATTGGGGAGACTGTCAAATGATGAGCGAGTCATTTTGGTGCTGTTTTTGTTTTTGTTAGCACTCTGATGTCAAAACGACGCCTGACTCAAGTTCATCTTTAGCCAGTATAACGAACAGAAACTCAGAAAGTTGACCACAGATATGAATTGAATTCCAGCAAATGAGGGGATCAGTAGTGGCATTTCTTTGGGTCCCAACTCATAAGAGAGAACGAATAGGAGGGAAGCATGATGGTTTGACTATGGTAAGAAGAAAGTAAGAATTATTATGCATGAAATAAAGGAGTGATGGCAGAAACGGGGAGAAAAAAGGAAAGGACAATGGTTTAGAATACAAAGAACTGTGGGAGGAAGGAAGGCGGTTTGAAGGAAATGTGATAGTGTTATATCAAGACTGAGACTGGGACATATTTGGCTTAGCGATACACTGTATGATGGGTAAACATGATATAAGTTGGTGTACATACTGCACCCAAAATGAAACAAAGCATGTAATAGTTCACTGCAACAGATGTGAGACAGAAAGGAAGGAAACTAGATAAACTCAGAACAATGAAAGTAACGTTTAAAATTCCAGGTATTTTACAGATGGCACACACCTAATCATTGATTTTCCATCTAAAACAGGGCTGATTAAGAGAATGTAGAGGACTGTTTTTGGGTTATCAGTCTGTCCTGTCCCACTCCTTACCAGCTGCTGGTGGTAATGCACATCTGTACGTTGTTTGCCAACTGCTAATAAACAGAGGAAGAAAAAGAAAATAACGCCCGTGAGCCTCTGTGGTGTGTAGAGTTCTCAGTCACGTTTGTGGGAAAATGGGGGAGAATGAAGAGCTGAGCGACTTCGAGAAGGGCCAGGTTGTCGAGGTAATTCAACTCGGTGTGAAAGTCTCTAAAACAGCAAAAATGGTGGGCTGCACCCGGGCAGCAGTACTAAATACTGACGTTAGTGGCACGAGAAAGGACTGATTCTCCTCTCGGGGCGTCCCAGACTCAAAAACCCACAAGAACTCATGGATGAAGGTGAGAGCGAGGAGGAGAAATCCTCCACAGAAGAAGGAGGTGCTGCTGGTTCAGAGGATGTAAAATCTGAAAAAGAAAACTGAAACCAGTGGTCTTCGTGGCTGGCAGGACCAGCAGCTTCGTAGTTCTGTTGTCAGTGCTTCCTTTGTTTTTCTTATTAAAACGGGTTGTAATAATAAGCAGCCTGTTATTGTCTGGATTTGAGGTTCATGACATGAATTAATTCAGTCTTAAAGGTTAACTTGATGATTAATATAAATAATATCAAATAACTGATATTCTTGTGGGTGTTACACAAATCATCCAAACCAAACACACCTTCCATGATAACTGCGTAAAGGGTCCAGTGCCATAAAAAACACACTGATGTCCTGTATTTATATACACACACATCACTGTTTTTAAACTAGCCAAATCATCTTATTTTATCTTTAACTTGTTAACATGGTGCACAAAAACGTTGTCTTTCTGCTGCTGGAAGCCAGGAAAAAATCATTCCCAGCATATAAATGAACTAAAAGAAAAACTATTTAAGTTATTTGTTGCATTCATGTTGTACATGAAATTTGCTAAACAAATAACTCACCTTGTCCTGAAATATTTCTTTCTTAATTTTTTATTGAAAAGAAGCAAGACAGAATAATAAGCTAAATGAATGTCATTTAGTATCTTATAGGATGATCCTTTTGTTGGATTAGACTCATTCTTTCACCGTAGACCTTTAACTCAGATAAGCAGTGACTGACTGACCAAGTTAGTCTCAGGATCTTTGGTTTTAGTGCCACTTCCGGCACCTTCTGGCTGTTATTTCTTCACAGGGTTGGGGTTAAAGTATGGGACAATGGTTCATAAAGCGAACCCTGTCACTCATAATTTGTGCCTCTATGGTGAAGCTGGTTTGGTCCCACACTCCCTACTCAAATGTGTGATCATCAAAACATTGGAAAAATAATAATAAGGGAGAAATGTTAAGTCAGAATAAAGTTGAGTCTATTATTTCTCTGGCATCTTACCCTGGAGCCACTCAGCATGGCCTGGGGTCCTTGTTTTCCATCAAAGCCTTGAGCCATCTGGGATCCAAGCCCCTGCAGGTAAAACATGTCAGGTTAGCTCACTTTGTTAACAGTATGTCAGGAAAAGTGTCGGCCACTAGCGGTTTATTCACCTCTGGGTGTGATGGATGGCCGGGAGGTCCGGGTTCACCAGGCTGGCCTGGTATACCAGGCTCTCCATCATATCCCGCAGGGCCCCGCAGTCCCTTAAAGTGAAACAGATGCAGATTTTCTCACTGCACAAAGTATTTAACATCTAAGATGTTTGCTGCTCTTATGCCAGTGATGCTGTTTGCAGCTTTTTACATTTTATTATGAAAACAAAAGGCGATTTAAAGCAGCTCCGTGGAACCCGACATTTTGGTTCACCACCAACAACAAAGTTTGCTTTTCCTTTACAAACTAAAGTGTGGGCAGCAGGAAAAGTTGTGCTAATAAATCAGCAGCGAAATGTTGCCGTCGCCTCCACCAACAGTTCATTCATCAGCGCCAGCCGTTCTGCTTGCTAAGCACCGCTTACATCAGCTCCCCAGGCTCAGTCCTGATGGCAAGTTCTTTGACCTTAAACCAAGCAGCGTTTTTTAAAAATTTCTTTTATTTTATTACTTAACTAATAAAATAACTAACTTGAGTTGTTCTCATGACCCCTGTGATCCACATGCATTGTGTTAAAATCATGATATATTAGTCTGCATATGGAGGAATGAGGTTAACTAATACAATACTCTCACTTGAGTCTAGTTTGGGAGGGTGTGTCTTCCAATAAATCATATTACTGCATTGTACACACACATATTTTCATAACTCGTAATGACTGGAATGGTGCAACAATGTGGCATCACATGAGGCCAATAAAACTGAATCTGCAGACTGGTTGAGTTTTAAGTGTGTAGATGTGACGTACAGGCCTTCCTTTGTTTCCACGAGGTCCTCTGTCTCCTGGGGAGCCGGGAGGCCCCTGTTGTAAAAAATAAGACAATAATTTTTTAAAAAGAAGATGACATCGAAATCGCATCCCAGAAATAACCATGATGACTTGAGGACAGCTCATCCAGCTGTGCAGATGTCCTTTTAAGGTGAAGTTATGTAGGATGCAACTGTCTTCTTGTGCCATCTAGTGTCAGCTGAGGTGGATGAACATCCACCCACAGCTGAGGACTCAGAAAACTACACTGAACAGAAACAATGCTCACCATAGCTCCAGGACGGCCTCTGATACCAGTCACCTGCAGGACAGGCATCAAAAACAGCCATTAGATCCCTTAACTTGAGACTTTATTTCAAGGTTTAATAGTTTAATATGGAGAAAAAAACTCACAAGTGGAACATCCCCAGGTTCTCCCTTCTGGCCCTGAATAAATACAAGAGACAAAAGATTTCAAACTCACAGCACACAATAAAGTAAATGTAATAAAGCTGACATCACAAAACAGCTGCCTACCCGATAAACTCTGCCACCTGCAGGGAGGAAAACACAAGCAAGAATTTCAGTGTGCTGATGAATACTGAGACAGTTTTCATTAATCATCATTATGCAGGTCAGTGGAGGCGAACAAAAACAGTCAATTAACACAATTAATCTGATAACAGGGTGAACGGATGTGCAGGAGCCTGATAGCAGCAGTAATTTTCACTAACTGCTTGTCAAAGCTAAGCTCCTTATATTGCTATTGACAACAATGAACACTGTACAACCTCCATCCCCCCCCCCCCCCAAAAAAAAAGTTGGGATGATGTATAAAATGTAAATAAAACTGAATGTAATGATTCATATTTTATTCCCAGTAGACGATGAACAACATATCAGAGGATGAAACTGAGACATTTTATCATTTCATGGAATATATGGACTAAAATGGCAGCAACACATCTGTAAAAAGTAGTTCCAGGATGATGTTCAGCATCGTGTAGCATCTCCTCTTCTTTTAACATCTGTCTGTAAACATCTGGGAAGTCAGGAGATCAGTTGCTGGAGTTTTAGGAGAGGAATGTTGTCCCATTCTGGTCTGATGCAGGATTCTAGCTGCTCTACAGTCCTGGACCTTGGTTGCTGGATTTCTGCTTCCATGATGCTCCAGATGTTGTGTACTGGTGAAAAGTCTGGACTGCAGGCAGGCCAGTTCAGCAGCTGGACTCTTCTCCTGTGAAGCCATGCTGCTGTGATGGATGCAGGATGTGGTTCAGCATCGTCTTGCTGAAATCTGAAAGGCCTTCCCTGAAAGAGACGTTGTCTGGATGGGAGCAGATGTTGCTCTAAAACCTCTATGTACTTTTTAGCATTGATGGAGCTTCACAGATGTGGAAGCTGCTCACGCCATTGGCACAAATGCAGCCCCATCCCATCAGAGATGCAGCTTTTCACCTGTCCACTGATAACAAGCTGGATGCTCCCTCTCCTCTTTAGTCTGCAGGACACACCGTCCATGCTTTCCAGAAAGAATTTCACATTTTCATCCATCTGACCACAGAACAGTTTTCCACTTTGCCTCAGAGCTTATAAATGAGCTTTGGTCCAGAGAAGATGGTGTTGTTTTTGGCTTCTTCTTTGCATGATGGAGCTTTAACCTGCATTTGTGGATTTCAGGGTGAACTGTGTTCACAGACAGTGGTTTCTGGAAGTCTTCCTGAGTCCATGCAGTGGTTTCCAGTAGAAAAATCATGTCTGGTTTTAATGCAGTGCTGCCTGAGGACCCCAAGATCACCAGCATCCAGTTTTGATCTTTGGCCTTGTCCCGTGCACACAGAGATTCCTCCTGATTCTTGGGATCTTTTGATGATATTATACTCTGTAGATGCTGGGATCTTGAAAGTCTTTGCAACTTTCAAACATGCAGAAAAATGGTCAGTTGTTTCTGATTTGTGCAAATTACTTTTCCTGCTTTTTGTTACGATGTGATGCTGCCATGAAATTAAAAATGAGCTCATATTTTCCATGAAATGGTAAAATGTCTCAGTTTCAACATCTGATATGTCATTTATGTTCTGTTGGGAAAGAAATATGGGATGATGAGATTTTTAAATCATTGCATTATGTTTTTTGTCCCAACATTTTTGAAACTGAGGTTTTAACAGAGTTGATTCCTGTCAGTGATGATTACTTCTCCTCTGAGGTCTGGGTTTGTGAGTAATATTAAAGTGATTTCTCTCAATAATTTTGCTCCCCGCCAACACAAAAGCTGCTGTTTACCACCAAAGGTGTCCGTCCCGCCGCTGGTGGATGAATCAGTCTTACAGATGGGGCAGCACTCGCCCTCCGGGATCATCACCTTCTCACAGTTGGTCTCCTCACACTGGATTTCATCGCAGAGCACCTGACCGTTGTCACAGACGCAGATCTGGCATGGTTCTGGTTTCCAGATGTCCTTGTTTGTGTAGAACTGGCCGTCCACAGTGCAGCTCGAGTCATCTCCTGAAACAGCACAGAGGTTTGCTTAGCTCACAAGCAGCACTAAAGACAAGATCTCGACTTAAATAGGAGCATTTTGAGAAAATGCGTGATTACTAACACAAACTGACCCTTTGTTCAAGTTAGCCTGAGTATTTACATGAAGAGATGAAGACTGCATATAATTATAAGCTTTTGCACCATTTAAACTAAACCATTTTCTCTTCCCCATTATTTCCTCAAAGAAAAGCACAACCACTGAAATAGCACCAACCACAAATCCATCATGTGAAGATCAGAGCAGCTGCTACAGAGGAGGCAGGCAGACTGAAAACTCAATTTTTATCTTTGCAAAAGCTCCGAATCTGGGAGACCAGAGGCCTCCCCCAGGAGAAGCAAGCATGCAGGGGAAACAGTATGGACCTAATGTGAAACACAGGTTTCCAGCATGTGCTGTACAAAGTGAGGGGGGGTCTGGAAAACGTGATCCGTTGTTGCAGTGAAGTCTCCCGTCGTTAGACATGAAGTCATTTCCCTCACAAACCCGACTAACGCTTAAAAACAGAAAACCTGCAACCACCTTCTCCCAGATGTCTGAGGTACCACTTTTGAGTTGTAATTTAGCGTCACATACTTTACAGATTACTCATCATTTCACCTAAATGCACAGTTTTGTCCCTTTTCCCACTCATGGTGTAGTCTCAGGAAATGTAGGAAGTGAATGTAGATGGAGGCCACCGCCTGCTGTGGGGTGTATTTGGTTTTGAAAGGACTCTACATGTTCTGTAACCTGACTCTATGTCTGTCGGGCCTGCAGAGGAGGCTCTGAAACCTTTACCTGTTCCTGGTGTAAACAGCAGATGGCAGCTTCACACAGCAGGTAAGTCAGATTATTCCCAGGTAGGTGAAGAAATTATGTGATTTTGTCCTAAAGAAGCAACTAAAAAGACTGGACCGGCTTCTTTATAACTCAATCAACATTTTGAGAAGCTTCAAAATGTCCAAACATGAGGGAAAAAAGTACTAAATATATCTAAACATAGCTTACTTTCACATTTGCAAGCATGTTGGGAAGAAGAAGCTGATTTTAACACAACAATATATCATTAAATTACATCAGAGCCATGTATAGATAAAATATATAGATGAGAACAGAGACGTCAGTGTAGCCAGGCCAGAAAAATTCAATAAGTGTCAACATAAAACGTAGCATCCACAAAGTTATGTTGTTTCAATGATTTAGAGATGTTAATTAGTTACTTTATGCAACTTATGAAGTTGACGTCAATAACTACAGTTTATTTAAGTTCAGGATTTTTAATAAGACCACTAGAGCCTTCTATTCCAGTACTGTCATAATTTATCACATGTCGCAATGAGGTGAGGAACGTCTGTCTTAATACGAGTGAAACGCTTGTTACAACATCAAACAATAGTAACAAACTCATATAGCATGCCTTAACAAGAAGGGGACTTTTACACTCTTTTAATTATGGGAACGTCTGGGCTTCATGCACCATGTAAACAGACCCTGTTGAGCTCCTGATGTATCCCACCAGTGAGGGGAGCAATAAATTGGACTCATTTATATGTAATTACTGTTGTTCTTCTCATCAATTTTCCTTTTCATTATAAAATTAAAGTAAAATCCTATTTGTTGGAACATGTCATTAGTCATTAGTCTTTTTAATTGTATTATATTTGCTTAAACTTTATTAGGTCAATTCACACGTACACAATTCTAAGCTTGGAGAAGACTGTGTCACATGACCTCACTTTTCAGGTCTTGGCGTTCTGAGCCAATCAGATTTGACAGTTGGTATACATTTTATGTGCACGACAACACTCAGAAAAAGACAAACAAAATTTCACCGTCTCCGTGTCTAAAATATAATAATCCAGAATTGGATAAAATGTAGTGGTATTTTGAAGTAAAGGAGTTTGCAATAGCTGGTAAAATAAAATCTGAAATTTTGGTCTTATGTTTTAAACAAAGCTGTTTATGTTTAATATTATTGAAAATAAAGCAACTAAACTGATTAAATCTCACCTCAGTTGTTTCATTTTCATTTATGTCAGACCTATAAGGCTTTCATTAAAAAAAAACTAAATTAATAAAATTTCAGTTTCCATACTAGAAATCTCCAAAACTCAGAAACACGAATGGTAGTAATATTAGTGCATTACTATTTAGTGTAATTAGATATTGGAATACTGTATTATAGTTAGTGACAGATGTAATATTGCTTCAGACTTAATATCTAAAACCAGCAGAAGAGAACAAAAGAAAAAAAATGTATGAAGTATGAAAGTATTAACGATATTTTTTTGCTAGATTTTAGTTAAGTTCAGTTCAATTCAGTTTTATTTATGTAGCCCCAATTCACAACAAAGTCATCTCAAGGTGCCTCACAGACGATCTAATTCGATCCGATTCATTAAGGTTTAACTGCGATGCAATTAAACCAAATCCATTATATGATCCACATCAGTCCAGTTTACAATACCCTTGTTCATTTAAACAAGTTCATTAGGAAACCAACAGATTCATGAGATCTTCTCTTTGATTCAAGCCTCCATCCTGAGCTGCACAGGGCGACAGTGGAGAGGAATAAACTCCCTTATAACAGGAAGGAAAACCTTCAACAGAGTCAGAACCAAGTCCTTTATTCCAAGAACCTGACTGCATGTAGTCTATAGCCCCGCTTCCACCGATGGGAGCGGGGCAGGCCAGGGAGGGACGCATGTTTTTTTGTGTTTCCACACGTGAAAACTGGAAAGGGTACACTTAATATCCAACCCAGCATACTAATCTAACCGACCTGAAAGGATGGAGTTTGGCACACTGCAATCTGTTGATTGGTTGAGAAAAAAAAGGCACTTTCCATGGAACAAGGTATAACAATAAAACAGCTTCTTGTTTAGAGCAACATATTTTCTTTGTTGATTAATCCTCCATTTAAAATGGCGCTACGAAGCACCGCCAAGAAGAAAGAACATAAACTGTTGGATGATCGCCATTCTCCTCCTTTGTTTCTGAGTTGTTTTTTGGTTCTACTTTAAGGAAGGTGCTGCACTGCGATGGTGTCATGCTGTTACGTAGCTAAGGCATCTATCACTATCCGACTGATACGCCACCTCTCAGTTAGGGTTATGGTTGGTTGTGGAAATGCAGTGAGATTACAGTTTACAAACTATATCAGCACCCTAACCGTCCCGACCTGTCCCGTTGGTGCAAACTCGGCTTTTTTTTTAAAAAAAGTTCTTAATAAATCTGCAATTTCATTTAGATTTCTAATGTTTGAAATATCATATTACAAATTGGATTTTGTCCTTAATGAATCTGGTGTATGTCACATAGGCATCCTATAATATTTGAATTTTCATACCTTTGTTTAGTTTGCAGGCTTTGAAAAGACAGTTATTATGATAAAAGGCAGTAATGAAGTCAGGTATAAATCAGGTCTGATATGAGTGAAATTCAGGATTTTTCAGAAACAGATTTTAAAGATGTTGAAGGTGAAAGAGGTGAAAGTTTTGTACATTCATAAATCGAAGCCATCTACTCGTGCTGCACTTCGTATTGCTACGCAGAAGTGAAACACAAAGCCCACATCTGTAAATACACTCTCAGCATCCATCAGCCATTAACTCTGTCGTCATGCTTCAGCTTCTCCAGCTGTGTCTACCTCAGCAGATCAAGTCTAACTAGTAAATACATCCTGGAGG
Source organism: Melanotaenia boesemani (assembly GCF_017639745.1). Lineage (NCBI taxonomy): Eukaryota > Metazoa > Chordata > Actinopteri > Atheriniformes > Melanotaeniidae > Melanotaenia > Melanotaenia boesemani. The sequence goes on from NC_055693.1 coordinate 30,525,398, forward strand.
TATGTTTTCTCAACCAGCCTTGCCCTGTCAACTACAAGGTATTTGACGACCCTACAAACACAATGTCATTCAGCAATGAAATGTTCTTGACATTTAACAGCCACAAAACTGCCACAGTCTACACATCAGACCAGTCTAAGGGAGCACAGGAACGATTGTTTAAATGTGCTTCATCATTATTCAGGCATGTGTTTCATAGGCGCTAGCTTAGCAGCTCTCTTATGAATCTGTCTTTTTATTGACTTTTTTTTTGCCTCAAACAAGCTTTCTGATCAAATCTCATTCAGGTAAATGTTGTTTCTGTGGGTGGTGTGTAACTCAAGCTTCTCTTTTTCAGTGTTGAGACATAAAAATGTCACACCAAGCATGTCTGGCTAAGCCACAAAGACGGTGAGTGATTTTTTTTTTCCCAGTTGAGGTTTGAGATTTGAAAAAACAAAAAACATGAGTTTGAAATTTACTGGAAGAGAAATGTGGGTGTTTTTTTTTTTGTCTGGTTTTGTCAAGGAGCTGACCACAAGCCTTTCAATGGAGGAGAAAGAGAGGAAGGTTTACTTCTCCCCCATCTCTAAGCTAATTTGTTGCAGGTCCTGCAGTTTTTTATAGTTTAATCATGACACCCTCCTTCTCCTGGTGTTGAATTTTCCACTAGTCAGCTAAGAGGGCATGATTTCCTTGGTTTATAACATGGAGTCTGGAGTTCTTCAGCATGACTCGTGTCTGCTCTGCGGCTGTTATTTAGAGCCGCTCATGACACATCAGTCAGATAACACAGAACCCAACACACATTTTTGTCTAGAGTCACTTCATCTGGCTTAAGAAAAAAACCAGAGGAAACTACTAGTGAGATGTAGCTGGCAGATGTGAGCAGGCAAAAAGAAAAAGTGGATAGTTTATGGATTTTTCCTTGGTTAATATGGAAAGACTCATAATGTTGTGTGTTTGGGGAGAAGCTTTGGCCGTCTGAAGTCGGGGGTTAGAAAATGACCTGAGGGAACCAGTGAGTCATTTCAGACTTTTTTTCCTCAAAGATGAGCACAAGTACTAAACACACACAACCACCCTATCATGTGTTTTAGGAAAACATAGTGGCTTCTTGATATAACAATGTATAAAATCTGAGCAGTTATTCAGAAGTTCTTCTCTTGCCGCAGCTGGCGTGGTTAGTTGGCTGAGTCCTTGTCCAGATGAGTTACAGCTGTTCACAGTGCAGCAGCTGCTCTTTCCTGCTCTAAAACCCCTGGTGTCATGGCCGAACATAAATCTTCCCTCCGTAAAGGACCTTTAGCTCAGCTCCCCATACCTGGTCCACTGATGAAGCTGCACATAAAAGCAGCTGTTCCACAAACAGCTCAGGTCTTGAGTTGTAAGGGTGTTAATGCTAGGGGCACGGCGTATCTCTCAACCCTTTTAATATTCAGAAGCGTCTGGATGGTTTGTTGTGTGATGGGCTTAAAATCTGGGAGAACGCTCTAGTTTGAACATGCTCTTTGGCTTGGCTTCCACAAACAAAGCTGTGCATCTCAGGGGTGGGGGAGGGAGCTCGGGCCAGGAAAGTTAAAATGAATAAGTAGCTTCCTGATTACATGTCTAGGCTTTTCCATCAACAGGCCCTCGTCTCCATTGGGCCTTCCTTTTTTAAAAAAGCAGCCACAGTTATGAGCTCTTCCCTTCCCATGCTCAGCCCTGAGAGGCTTGCGGTTCCTCTGAAATACACTCCCCTCCTCTCCTCCTTTTCTGGATATCTTTTTCTGGCTGACTCTGTTCTCTACTTCCTTGGATTCAGTTCAGCTCCATCTAATATGAAACATTTTCGATCAAAACTGGCAATTCCTGTCTAAATCTGTGTTGTAAATTTGCCTGAAATATAATTACTATAATTAAATCAGATGATTGAACCTCAGCATTTCATTCACAGATTATGTATGTATTCATTAGGATGAATATGTGTGTGAAGGTTGGCAGGTTGTAAAATGACTGATTAGTGAATAACAAGCTGTTTTAACTATAAGCCACTAAATCACCAGGGCCAGGAAATGGCAGACTCTCTGCTGCCCAAGGCTGTCAAGTAACGGAGGTCAGGGTCAGAGTTTAAGGCAGGGGCAGTCTTTCTCTGATTGACCATTAAAACCTTCATGTGAAAAGCTTTTAACACAGAGAAGACTATGTACACAAACGCAACTCAGAACATGTTTGCTTCTGTAGCCTTACATCAGATTATGTTTAGCAGACTCTTTTTCTGCATTATATCAAGTTTGATCTGTTTTTATGTTTTAGTTTTAAACTTAGACAGCATACGTTACTTACAGTCTACCTCAGATGAATTTAAGTTTTTAACCTTAACATGTATGACATTACACACAAATTGGCACAATTTTTCACTAAAGCTGCCCTCATTCACATATTTTTCTAGTTTTGTTGTTAGAAAAGAAAATAAGCCTGAAAGTATGTTTTGCTCTAATAAAAACCAGGCTTTTATATTAAAATAAAGCTGAGACAACCGCTACCCAGAGAATTTGATGACATGTCTATGCATTGATTTTCATTATAAGTACAATGATCACTCAGATGGAAAAAAAAAACCCCAAAACAAACAAACAAACAAACAAAACCAAAAGAACAGATGTAATAATGCCTTCTGTATTCTCTCTAAGAGGTAGAAATCTGTCCCAGTAGTGCTGTGGCTTTGTAGGCTGGGAGCTCTAACAAAACAAAAACAGTCATGTCTCACTCGCTAGACTTGTCTCATTGAGAGGGAAAATTGATGACTTTCCCAATGACATAACAAAGAGTTATCCTAAAATTTGTCAGATTTGTTTAGAGCAACTTAAAAAAAAAAATGTGGGCATTAAGCTGCCAATCTAGACAGGGCTGTACAGCTAATGGGCTCGACACGGGAGGAGATGTCACTCCTCCTCCATCATTCTCTATGGAACTCATGCAATGACGTTAATATCACTGCCCTCCTCCAACCAATTTGTGCATGTGAAATGCTTCGCTCGTTCATGTAGACGTGCACACGAGGTTTGCAAAGCAACACAAGAAAATAGAAAAATGTTCAATTTTTGTCGCTGTTGCATGGCACTACAGCCAACCAGCGAGGGGCTTCATGGACTGACCAATGAGAGCAGGCTAGACAGCGCAGTCTGCAAACGCTTTGAACATAGAGGATCAGATCAATTTAGCTGTGTCTGACTTTCCCACACTTTACGATAGGCTACTTCACACAAAGATTATAGAGATCTAAATAAAAAGGCAGTGAAAAAGTGAATTTGTCTGAATATAAGTTCTGGATTTATCTGGATCAATCTTGAGGTCCATCAAATGATGATATTCATGATGCTGTTTCCTATTTTGTAAACACGAATGAACCCAGGGTTGTCTCTCTTTTATACAGTAAACAGCAAACTTTCTGTCAATTCATGCAAAATCTTCTGACTTTCCATCCAACATACTTTGTCTGTCACATCACGGACTGAAAATGTCAAAATCCCCATCAATATCATAACCAATCAAATTTCTTGGAGCAAAGCGATCTCAGAGCGTGATGCACGACACTGCTGCCGTTGCTGCTGTTTGTTGTGTCCCGAAGGTTGTGATGAGTTTCGCCTGTCGCTGTCGTTGGTTGCCTCCTGTGTCTTAGCCATAATTTGTATAAGTTGTGCAGATGCTACAGGACAAGTTAGCACAAGTTAGCTGGTGAAGCTACTTGGTTTCTTCATGACTGATAGCATGAAATCAGATTCTGTAACTGTGTTAAAGAGGTTAACCAAAGAGGTTAAATGTTGATAAATGTTTATTCATTTATATTTGAAATAATTTCAGAGTCCCAAAAGTACTATTAAAGTCTGCGGTCTTCATTTTTGAGACACCGGCTTCACAAAGTTGACCTAAAATTGACTTGTTTTGTCATTAAACTAAGTGGGTCCACGACTTGTCCATGGCACTGGGTATCTCAGCAGGCTAGGCAGGTGTCAATAAATATCGACATTAAAAACGCACAACATTTCTGCCTATTGTGAGCGCAATCTGTCAGTCAGCAATGCTTCTGCACATTGGCCACGCCCACCATCAGACAGCGCACCCAGACAAGCAGTTTATTCATTCATAGATGAATCATGGTGGCAGTGTCGATGAAGGGATTTGGTGGAAGCGATGAAACGATATATGGACATAATTATAATCCATCATAATTTCACTGGCAGATTAGATCAAGTTGAGCATATGTTCCTTATCCATTGTTCATATTTTGGGCATGAGGATGTTCAGGGTGGAGTATTGCACTTAAGAAAATTCTCAGAAATAAAGCCACAGTTACCAAAGTAAGGATGTTGTTGATCGTTGCTTTTTTGGAGTAATTGATTCCACAGTTAGCCCTTTATTTGTGCAAAGCATAACCCTAAGTAGATCAGAAAGTATTTGCTGCTAGTTGGGAAACCTTTTAATTTTGTAATTATTGATGAAAATAACCAAACAACAAGCTCACAATGTGTTGCTATATGTTGAACTTATAGATCTGCTATTTTCTTGTGTGACATTTTTGTATGATGAAGTTGGGCATCAATTAATGAAAAAAGCTGAAATATAGAAATAAAAGGTTTCTGCCCAACAGCAGTTAAGTACAGCATTGCATCTCTGTTGATGGGAAAGTCTAAGCTAAAGCTACCAGTCTGATAAAGGATCTGGTTATTATGCAAAAGCATTAAGGTTCACTTGTTTTATGAATTGCAATACTTGTTATAACCTGTCAACTTTGATTCCACTTTTTAATATGTATTATTGACCTAAATTAATTTGTTAAAAGATTGATACATTTTTATTATTTGACTAAAACCAGACTAAAACCTTTTTAGTTTTCGTCGACTAAAACTAGACTAAAACTATCAAACTTAGAAATGACTAAAATGTGACTAAAACTAATAAGCATTTTCGTCCTGCAGACTAAAACTAAGACAAAAACTGAGATGCCTGCCAAAAAAACACTAGTAGGTAGCTATTAATAGATGACACCAAAGCCATAAAAGCCTTCAGGAAAAAAATGTCTCTGATGTTTAGCTAGCATGCTAGGAAGGTTAGCTAACATTAGCACATTACCAATATACCACTGGCTTATATTATTTATTGCTATTAAATTAGCAGTATAACTGCATCAGAAAGTAAATACATTCCCACTGTGATACACTTGTGTGGGACCTTGTATATATATACTTTCTCATGCTGAGCATCACTTTCTGGTTCAAACATCCATCCATTTTGGGTACAACTTAATCCAGTTCAGGGTCACAGGTACTTCAAACATTCATTTATTATCTGCACTGCTTCGTCCATTAAGGGTCACAGGGAAGCAGGAGCTTAACCCAGCATTTTTACTTCAAAAATATTCAATTGAATTACCCCATATTATACATGGAAACATGAATATGATAGAGAATAATCCTCAGGTGTCTCTCATAGGGATCATTTGCATCGTTGCAGGAGAACACTGGATCGTTCATACCCTGTATCTAAAACTTGAATGAACACCATATAATACTGCCTCATCTAAAATTGGGATATATGAGTGAAAAATTCTTCTGTAACATGTTCTGTAACACCCTGGAAGCACCCAAGTTAGCCTCCACTCTAACATCATCTCAGTAATTCAACCAAAGGGAACAGAAAAATGAGAAATATCCACAGTGCACAACAACATCTTAAAATGACTGTTTGACCTTGCCTGGTAAGTCTGTTTGATTTATAATCACATTTTACACAAGGTCCTGGTGCACTGTCAAACATGTGGTATTCATATTCTCTCAGGATGGTTCCAGTTGTTCATTGATCAAACGAAACAAAATACAAACGTGAACAATGAGCTGCTACACGAGCTAATCTCTGCTTCCCTGTATGAAAATACCTCATAATGTGCTCTCACATTAATGAACATGAGACTAAGTACAGTGGAGTCAGTGGAGTTGATCTGATCATCAGGTCTGAGCAAGCAACTGTAAACATAAAACTCTGGGATGTTCCCCAGTAGAGCCCCTTAACACAGAACATAAGCAGAAAGCTCTCTACATGTTTCTAGATGTTAATATTCCTTTAACTTTATCAAAGCAGTCAAATCTTATGATGGAATAAAACATTTGGCTATTCGAAGCAAAGGAGAAGGGTGACGTAGATTGTTCCAGTTTACCCAAGCAGATGGGTAACTTATACAAGGGGTCAGAGCACCCTGGTGTTTCACATCAACTCAGCACACAGCCAGATGTGAGAGAATAAACTGTGTCTGTACACAGAGGAACTGTAACATGATGCCATGCTGGCTGATGAAACACAGAGAAACACTTTTACGGCTTTGCACTCATGTCAGTGAAAATTTTTAATCGTGATATCATGATACAAGCTTGTTTTCATTTAATGCGTCATCCATTTCTGAGCTTTGTTGCAGTGATTTAAATGGCTACCTCAACTATTTATTTATACAGATCTTTGGAAAACTGGTAGAGAATTATCTCATATATACGAAAATATCTCTGATGAACAGGCAGAAAATTCAGAGTGAATCTTTTGCTGAAATCAAGAGCCACTAATTTGACGGACTGAAGCTGTATGGGCCAAAGCTAATACACTGGCAACATGTGTCAAAGCGTTTTACATTGTTCACTTTTTGTGTTTTAAATTTAACTAAACACCAAGTGGTGTCTAAAATAAAGGTTTCAGAATTTTAGAAAGTGCCTAAATAAAGCAATATTTGTCTTTATAGCTCATCATGTCAGCCAAAAGTTTAAAGATTCAATCATAAAAACGTGTTATTTCATTTACAAACATTTTAATTTGTAGATGTTTACGTCCATTTATGCACATTTTCAAACAGCAAACAAAACGTCTGGCATGGAAACTTCAGAAATTCAAGTTTGTATTTGTATAACTGGTAGCTAAATTACAACCATTGCATTGTTGCTGCTTGCAATCAGGTTTGAGTGATTTTGACATGGTTTTTAAGTTTAGCAGAAATGTTGTTGTTGTTCAGCAAATGTGACAACAAACAGTAATGGCAGCTGTTAAAAGAGAAGCTAGAAGCTAGCATATACTACGAGGACAAGTTATGGACCATGCTCAGTGACCTCACACTGTTCCTTTATGCCGCCACATGTTGGGTGGCAAACTGCTATCTGGGACCCACTCCTGCTATAGGCATTATTAACCATTTCTCATCAGGGATGGCGTTAGCGGACTTAATTTCCACACCAATTCAGCACTTATGTGGTCATGTTAGAGAGGGTTGTTTTTAAAAAATGTGCACTTCCTGGTGCTCAAAATCTGTATGATTTTCCATATTCCTGGTTAAAAAAACTTCGAAACATCCAGCTCACGGAGATATTGCTACCCGATTTACCTTACCTTGAAATAATGGACAGTCGCGCTTCATAGTGGCAGAATTAAAAGCATACAAGTCAGATTAGAGGCTTCTAAATATTTCATGGCAGGATGGGTATCAGACCTTCAGCTGTGGAAAGAGCCCCAAGCAAAGTATTTCCTCTTCATGCCAAAGCTGAGGAAGAAACCAGCAGACGCAGATAATATTAACGTGATGTAATAATTAGGGATATCCTGTTGAAATATTTAGGAGTTAACAATTACTGTGAGAAAACGCTTCTATTTTAAGATTGTTTCGTTTACTGAGACCACAAAGGAAAATACACGTCCAACTTTTCATTAACACTGAAAACTGCCGTCACTGTGGTGATCCACGGTAGAGGTTGAATTTGTTGAATATCCAACCAGTTTCACTATGGTCACATTTCCACAGTGAAAAACTTGAGAATGTTTTGTTCATTTGCTGCTTCACATAAAACATGACTTACAAATAAACCTTTTCTTTGACTGTCCTCCCAGTTACACACGGAGAACATTTTTGTATTTCTTGTTGACTGAACAAAAATATCTGTTCAAGTATTAAACAAATGAACAAGACCATTTTCAATAACTAATGTAATTTGTACTCTTCTCTTTTTTGCTGTTGTCTTTCACACTTTTCTAGATCATCTCAGGAGCGCAGACCAACATGAAGATGGACAGGACATAGGCTGGAGACAACGGGTTGTCACACCTTTGCCCAGGGGAAAACAAAATTAGCCTCAATTACATGTCTGTTAACAACAGACTAACGTGAAGTGTCTGGTCCCAGGGCACAATAATGTTAAACTACTGCAGTTTAAACAGCTTTGCCATTTCTAAAAAATATTTAGCAGGCATGTCTGTGAGACAGTGTGATTATTTTTCTGTTATGTTCTCTCTTATTCCTGCATTCATAATAACTTTTCAATGTACCAACAAGCTAGTTTGCATAGGCTAGCTAAGGTTTTAGGAAACATTAAGCATCTCATTACAAGCTGATACCATGTACAAGTCAAATGCTCAGATTATTGTGTTTGTAAGTGTAGTTGAACATGTCGGACATTAAATCCCCATTCTTCCACTTCCACTTGTACACAGCCTCATATAATCCAACTTTCTCTTCAGAATGGCTAACAAACAAATGCTTAGCTAATGGCAGCGTGAGACATCAAACCATATAAAGGAATTTCCATACCTTTTTTAAATCTTTTTTTTCAATAAATTATACACGTTTAAACAATGTAGATATTTAACTGAGTGAAACTTTTACCATTTTTGGAACATTTGGATTCAGATAGTGTTACCTGTTAATTATTGTGATTTGTTGGTTGTGTCCGGTGGCATTTTAAGACATGTTTACAAGACTAAGGGTACAAAAAATGATTTAGAATCAGTTGTCGACACATCAAGCAGACGTAGTGAAATTCTATTTCTGATTTTTTATCCATTGTTGTTACTAACAAGCCCCCCCAAATGATCAATAGACGTAATTTAATGCATAAATATTTATGATGTGCAGAATAAGTAGTTGTGCTGCACAAACGACCCCGGAGGGAAAAATAAGTAAATAAATAAATAAAACTAAATAATTTAAAGCTTCAAGCTTATAGCTTTTACTACACTGGGTGCACAATACACAGTTTATTTACCAGTTCCAGTTAGTTTGTATGTTTCAGTTCATTTGTTTGGACGAGATCAGAATCTCTGCACAGGCCGTGCTGCAGAGCAACCTTCCCTTCATCTTGTGGTGAACACTTGAAGGAGTTTGTCTACTCTTAATAAGATATGAGAGCTCAAAAAATCAAGATTTTTAGCCAGTTATTTCTGGTTTGTAAAAGTAAACATTATGGGATACATATGCTCCAATATTATATCGTTCTTCAGGTGGGGAATAACTTTTGAGTCATTTTATGAGACATCCCGTATTTGGGGTTTAGAAGCAACCCCAAAGGCAGATGAGATTTATTGCCTCCGCATTGTATCTGACATCAGCGCTACAGCAGTCCAAGAACGCTGCATCATCTCCTCAAACTCAAATGGCTGCCGGAGGCTACTTTTTAAATCCCATTTTTTCATCGGCAGTAATCTGTTTTCTCATAAGTCCATCAAGCTCTGCAATCTCTTGTTCTTTCTGCTTATCCTTATCAAAACACAATGCTTCTTTATGGATTTTCCCTCCAAACTCCTCTTGTACTTTCTCCTCTGCTTTCTTTTTCTTCTCACAGCCCCCCTTGTTCCTTTTTCTCTGTTTCCATTTTGTCTTTCCAGCAGCTCTAAGATATAAAACAGCTGCTATAGGCTGCAGCGCCAGTCCGTGAAGCCCAACAAGCAAAGGATGTTTAAGTAAACAACAAACCCATCACAGTTTAAAAATCTCTATGAAAAAAGTCAAAGAGCTTTAAAGTGAAGAAGACAGACGGGTATTTCTCAATGCTACAAAGTTTTTCAAGTGTAGATTATTTCATCGGGACACATCCAAATCCCGGCTGGAAAGATGCAAGACATGATTGCATTACCAGAAATGTAACTTTAGAATTGGGTCACAGTCCTGGACATCAAGCATGAAGCCAGTAACAGATACCATATTTATGAAGAAAACAGAATTTGCCTGATTATCCATTGTTCCAGTAGCATCCCGGAAAAAGAAACCTTAACATACGTCCATGTGAACTGCTAGTTATTTTCTTATACTTCAGAGTCACATAATAAACAGAAGAATAGCAGCTTAGATAATTTCACCTCTCTGTTGGCTTTTCATTCTTACGTCATTTTTAATTTCATCCTTAAGGCTCACCAGTGCCCCCGAGTCCTATTGTTTATATTATTAACTATCTCTCAGGAACTCTGTGGGGTAAATTGTGATGGAAAGTTTACCCTTTAGGCGATCTATGGAAAATTTCTAGGCATTTACGTCCCCTCCAGGAAGTTTACAATCCAGCTGCAAAATGTAGTGTTTATTCATATGTATATATATATATATATATATATATAACAGCGGTAACTAATTTATATAATTAATTAATTAATTGCGTTAACATTTGCATGCACAGCATCCGTCATTTATGATGGAGAAAGATGACTGGTCACATCCTGAGATGGTTCAACACCTGCTCTTTTCACACATTAAAAAAAAAAAAAAAAAAAAAAACTTCTCAGAAGTTTTTTCCTATCTGTGTCTGCAGCAGCCTCCTCTCCCCCTCCATGGTCGGCTGATCAGCTTTTTCTGTCGCTCATATATATATATATATATATATATATATATATATATATATATATATATATATATATGGTTAGCACCATGTCCTTACTGCAAGAAGGTTACTGGTTCAAGCTTTGGCTGGGGGGAGGTTCGAACAGTGGCCTTTCTGTGTGGAGTTTGCATGTTCTCCCCGTGTATGTGCGGGTTCTCTCCAGGCAAAAGGCTGGGAAGTCAAAACCACTAAGAGGGGAGGCAGACAATGAGGCCTCTTCCCTGTGGTGACATCACGAAATGCTGCAGCCCAGGGGTACACCCACAATTCATCACTTTCTTTTTATTGCTGAATGAAGCCCTTGAAGTTAACTGCAGCCTGCTTTTATGTAAATGCTTGGAGACAGACACACACGAAGCAGACGGGATGAGGTCAGGGCAGAGTTCTGATGGACTTTAGAGGGGTCACTTGCAAAAGGAGGTGCCACATGGTTTAGCCACAAAGGTTTTATCTGTGAGACATAGGAAAATGTAACTACTGATTTAAATTAACATCTGCAGATACCAGAGTCCTTCATTGGATATAAATCAGAGTAAAGTAGGCAACTTGTCTAGTTGTGTTTCTTGTTGCTCCTTGTGAAAGCAACATCCACATGAAGAGGACTTTAGGTGTATTTAGCTTTAGTTTTTTAGCATCAACATGAATTTTTAACACATTTTTTTTTAAATAAAGGTTCCAAAAGTGAATAAATATGAAAACTCTACCATTTTAATTCCATGTTTATGACCTATATTTATCTTTTCTGAACCAATGATGCTATAGCTCTACCTTGCCTTTGCCTGCATGTGACGAAGCTGCTGAGTATGATATGGGATTTACAGCAAAATGTGAAAAAAAAAGAAAAGAAAGGTCTCCTTTTTAGCTCGAATCTCTACCAGATTTTACCAACCATCTTCTTCTTCATATGCTTATTTACATTGCACAGTGAGATCTGCTGTATAGATGCTCCGGTGTATTAGTAACAGGTTAGCTCTGCAGAATTTGCTGCCTCACAGTAAATCCGTTTTTTATTTGAAGGTAGACCTTGCTATAATCCAGACTGTCCTCCTGCCATGAATTATTTTTTTTACACCATCAATAATGACGGATAACTAAATTAAAATAGTATTTAACATCTAGTGGTCATTGCACCTAAGACAACGGCTTTAATGAACAAAGTAAACATTTTCTGGTTGTCAAACTAATGGTCAAGTCCCAAGTGTTGGTGTAATCACACCATCCACCCTCTCTCTTGCTTCCTTAAGAGGACTTTGTGGCTTGTTAAAGAAAACCCTTGTGGATAAAGTTTGCTCCAGTGTGGAAAAACTCTTATCTGATGGGAAAACCCTGTGACCATGTGTGGGGCTATGAATTGTGTCTAAGAGTGTAAATTTTTTGTCAGGATTGGAGAATTTCTTATTCTAATCAGACAGGCTTCAACATGTTTGAATGTAAATAGAATTATAAATATAATGTGATGTAATTTTACCATTTCTGCTTTTGATGAATTGTTATATTTAACATAATCCAATGGTCAGAAAGACATCAAGTCCAAATGTGTCCATCCATCCATCCCTCCATCCATCCATCCATGTTTTTATACCCATTTATTTCCACACACACATATTGTATTGATCTTGGGAACTCTCCATTGGCACAATGTATTCCCTAGCCCCTTACCCATTACAATTAGAACCAAAACCATAACTTAATTCCAATCCTGACCCCAAAACCAAGTCTTAACTAAAAAAAAAAAAAAAAAAAAAAAAAAAAGAATTTTTGACCCGTGGGAACTAAATTGATGTACCCATATCCACAAGAAGTCCTCATAAGCTTGTGTTTGGCCAGTGTAGTCCCCATCATGTATTAAAAACAAGCACACACACACATTCACTAGGAACTATTTTCCTCACATGTCCTTATGGCATTACAGGAAGACATGACAACTGGATCAACTAACAACAAACTTTTTCATTTAACTTTTAAGAGGATTTTAGCAGCATCATCAGTGCCAAACAGCGATTACTTTTGGCAGATCTGTAGCAGTTTTGTTTACAGAAACTCCTCCCTAATATCAGCAACAGCTACATACTTTATTCAATATGTCATCAACAGCTGTGTGAGGCACAGAAATCTCTCAAAGCAGAGTTAAACTAAAATCTTTTGTTTTAAAGAGCTAATGGCTGACCTAATTTTAATAGAAAAAACGTTAGCATGTTACTATTTTCTAAGAATTTAACATGTGTATCAAACGTATGTCCTGCATTGACTTATATTGTCTTAGACTGCATTAATGCATAAAAAGGGCTCATATACAGTTTTAGAGTCAAACAAAAAAACATTGTTTTGTCTTTTAGCTATAAATCACAGTAGTTATTAATAATCAGAGTCAAAGCATGAGCTGCTCTGGAGGAAATTCCTTTTCAACATAACTTCCTGCGCTGGAGTGTGTCCAAGTAGATTGCAACGCACATGCAGGAACATATTTGCCCTTTAAATCAGATCCCAAACAATCTGTTGGATTACCTTATCACTTCATACATCTCATTTTACATTTTTACAACTGAGTTATCTTTTCTTACTAAATCCATCTCTTTCCACTCTTTCTGGTCTTCTCCTAATCTTTCTTTTTCTTTCTGTGCAGCTGCATCTTTCCATCTCAATGCTTGAGACACAGTTATAAGAAATTAGCTCAAGTGTAAAGATTATTCTTCCATCCCAAAAACACTGGGCTGAACTCTGAGGCACTCAGAGCTTCTACTTATATTTCTCAAAATTATCCCAGGTAAATAAAGACTGACGCGATACACAACACAGTTCAAGTTGTGTAAACCTGAGGTATTTTGTTAGTGTGGAGCTGATGCAGGATGGCTGAAAAATGTTGACACACCAAAGTAATTACAAGGTTATTTGGAGCCTCTTGTTTTTGCAGGCAAACCCACGTGGATGAAATTTAAGCATGTTTACAAAAAATGCAAAATGTTAGTGCTTGATGTTATTCATTTAGACATAATTTTAAAGCTAGCAGTCTGTAAATTACTGTGCTAGCATTTGGGTTTGCTGTTCTTCTGATTGAAATGGACTATCTTTCCACAATTATCTGTAAACAACTGAAAACATGAGCAGTATGGATGCTTTCTATGTGAAGGTGGACAGCTAGAAAGGAAGCAACACCCTCCAATGTCTTCTGTTAGTGTGATTTGTTGAGTCCTTTCTGTGTTTGGTTACTTCTCTGCAGCGGAATTTTGCTCATTTGGTGAAATCATCCAGGTTAAATGGTCATGAATCACCAGCTGCAAGCAGACATTTCCACATCTCGTTGGTCTGGCTCAGTGTGAGACGTCCCTGTTCGGAAACTTTGGCTGAACACTGTGGACACTGGGTAACAGGCAGCACAGACTCCACATTGTGTTAAAAGAATGCACCCTTCTTTCCACTGAACAACTCACGTACCTAATATACATGTCTCAAGTCTGTCACTTAGAAACTTTAAGAAGAAAAAAGCCATTTCTGAAGGAGCAGGCCATGATCCAGTATACAGTATAATGAGATTAAAGAGCTCTGTTGGTCCATGTTCTTCTTTTTCTACAGACAAACCTCATCTTTTGATATTTTTCAACAAGCTAATTCATTTTTGTTTTATCTACTGAGTTTTAATATGAGTTTATGTTACTTTGTATATTTTATATTAGATTAGAAGGAAATCCATACAGAGATATGCCAGGGACTGATATTAAAGACTGCATTGGAATGCCATTAAAATTATATTTTGTGAATTTTCCTTTCAAAACCGGCAATAGTACAGAAGTTGAGAGTAGCCATGCCTGCAATTATTTATCTTATGCTGTAATCATGAGATCACGAAGCTCATTTTCACAGAATATCATGTTTATATGATATTTTCTCCTCCGTGAGCCACCACCTTATCGTGGTGGAGGAGTTTGTGTGTCCTGACGATCCTAGCAGCTATGTTGTCGGGGGCGTATGCCCCTGGTAGGGTCACCCATGGCAAACAGGTGTCTAGGGGAGGGACCAGACGAAGTGTGGCTCACAAAACCCTTATGATGATGAAAAAACAAGGACCAAGGTTTCCCTTGCCCGGACGTGGGTCACCGGGGCCCCCCTCTGGAGCCAGGCCTGGAGCACCTGGCACGGAGGCGAGCACCTGGTGGCCGGGCCCTTGCCCATGGGGCCCGGTCGGGCTCAGCCCGAAAGGGAGACATGGGCCTCTCCTCTCGTGGGCTCACCACCTACGGGAGGGGCCATAGGGGTCGGGTGCATTGTGAGCTGGGCGGCTGCCAGAGGCGGGGACCCTGGCGGTCTGATCCTCGGCTGCAAAAGCTAGCTCTAGGGACGTGGAATGTCACCTCTCTGGCGGGTAAGGAGCCTGAGCTGGTGCTCGAGGTTGAGCGGTTCCGGCTAGATATAGTTGGACTCAGCTCGACTCATAGCTTGGGCTCTGGAACAACTGCCCTCGAGAGGGGCTGGACCCTCTTCCATTCTGGAGTTGCTCCCGGTGAGAGGCGCCGAGCAGGTGTAGGCCTGCTCATTGCCCCCCAACTTGGCGCCTGTACGTTTGGGTTTACCCCGGTGGACGAAAGGGTAGCCTCCCTCCGCCTTCGGGTGGGGGGACGGGTCCTGACTGTTGTTTGTGCCTATGCACCAAATAGCAGTTCAGAGTACCCACCCTTTTTGGAGTCCTTGGGGGGGGTGTTGGAGAGCACTCCTTCTGGGGACTCCCTCGTTCTGCTGGGGGACTTCAATGCTCACGTGGGCAATGACAGCGAGACCTGGAGGGGCGTGATTGGGAGGAACGGCCCCCCTGATCTGAATCCGAGTGGTGTTTTGTTGTTGGACTTCTGTGCTCGTCATGGATTGTCCATAACGAACACCTTGTTCAGACATAAGAGTGTCCACATGTGCACTTGGCACCAGGACACTCTAGGCCGCAGTTCGATGATCGACTTTGTAGTCGTGTCGTCGGACTTGCGGCCGCATGTCCTGGACACTCGGGTGAAGAGAGGGGCGGAGCTGTCAACTGATCACCACCTGGTGGTGAGTTGGCTCAGATGGTGGGGGAGGATGCCGGTCAGGCCTGGCAGGCCCAAGCGTGTTGTGAGGGTCTGCTGGGAACGTCTGGCAGAGTCCCCTGTCAGAAGGAGTTTCAACTCCCATCTCCGGCAGAGCTTCAACCAAGTCCCGGGTGAGGCGGGGGACATTGAGTCTGAATGGGCTGTGTTCCGTGCCTCTATTGTCGAGGCGGCCAGCCGCAGCTGTGGCCGTAAGGTCGTCGGTGCCTGTCGTGGCGGTAACCCCCGAACTTGTTGGTGGACACCGACAGTAAGGGATGCCGTCAAGCTGAAGAAGGAGTCCTATCGGGCCTTTTTGGCCTGTGGGACTCCAGGGGCAGCTGATGGGTATCGGCGGGCTAAGCGGAGCGCGGCTTCGGCGGTCGCTAAGGCAAAAGCTCGGGCGTGGGAGGAGTTTGGAGAGGCCATGGAGAATGACTTCCGGACGGCTTCGAGGAGATTCTGGTCCACCATCCGGCGGCTCAGGAGGGGAAAGCAGTGCTCCGTCAACACTGTGTACAGTGGGGATGGGGGGCTGCTGACCTCGACTCGAGACGTTGTGAGGCGGTGGAGGGAATACTTCGAAGACCTCCTTAATCCCACCAACACGTCTTCTGATGAGGAAGCAGAGTCTGGGGTAGCTGGTGCTGGCTCGCCTATCTCTGGGGCTGAGGTCGCTGAGGTGGTTAAAAATCTCCTTGGTGGCAAGGCCCCGGGGGTGGATGAGGTCCGCCCAGAGTTCCTTAAGGCTCTGGATGCCGTAGGGCTGTCTTGGTTGACACGCCTCTGCGGCATCGCGTGGACATCGGGGACAGTCCCCCTGGACTGGCAGACTGGGGTGGTGGTCCCCCTCTTCAAAAAGGGGGACCGGAGGGTGTGCTCCAACTACAGGGGGATCACACTCCTCAGCCTCCCCGGTAAGGTCTATTCAGGGGTGCTGCAGAGGAGGGTCCGTCAGATAGTCGAACCTCGAATTGAGGAGGAGCAGTGTGGTTTTCGTCCCGGTCGTGGAACAGTGGACCAGCTCTACACCCTCTTTGGGGTCCTCGAGGGGGCATGGGAGTTTGCCCAACCAATCTACATGTGTTTTGTGGATTTGGAGAAGGCATTTGACCGTGTTCCCCGGGGACTCCTGTGGGGGGTACTCCGGGAGTATGGAGTGCCGGACTCGCTTGTAAGAGCTGTGGGATCCGGTTCGGTGGCCTCAGGATTGGGTCTCTGCTCTTTGCGGATGACGTCGTTCTGTTGGCTTCATCGGGACGTGATCTTCAGCTCGCACTGGAGCGATTCGCAGCCGAGTGTGAAGCGGCTGGGATGAGAATCAGCACCTCCAAATCCGAGACCATGGTCCTCAGCCGGAAAAGGGTGGAGTGCTCTCTCCGGGTCTGCGATGGGGTCCTGCCCCAAGTGGAGGAGTTTACATATCTCGGGGTCTTGTTCACGAGTGAGGGAAGGATGGAGCGAGAGATCGACAGGCGGATCGGTGCGGTGTCCGCAGTGATGCGGGCTCTGCATCGGTCTGTCGTGGTGAAGAGAGAGCTGAGCCGAAAGGCAAAGCTCTCGATTTACCGGTCGATCTACGTTCCTACCCTCACCTATGGTCATGAGCTGTGGGTAATGACCGAAAGAACGAGATCTCGAATACAAGCGGCCGAAATGAGTTTCCTCCGCAGGGTGGCCGGGCTCTACCTTAGAGATAGGGTGAGAAGCTCGGTGATCCGGGAGGGGCTCAGAGTAGAGCCGCTTCTCCTCCACATCGAGAGGAGCCAGATGAGGTGGCTCGGGCATCTGGTTAGGATGCCTCCTGGATGCCTCCCTGGTGAGGTGTTCCGGGCACTTCCCACCGGAAGGAGGCCCCGGGGCAGACCCAGGACACGCTGGACAGACTACATCTCTCGGCTGGCCTGGGAACGCCTCGGGATCCCTTCGGATGAGCTGGTGAATGTGGCCGGGGAGAGGGAAGTCTGGGTTTCCCTGCTTAGGCAGCTGCCCCAGCGACCCGACTCCGGATAAGCGGAAGAGAATGGATGGATGGATGATATTTTCTCCTTTGTTTTCTCATTAAGATGTTGAAGGTGAGCTTAAAAATTAGTGGAGCTTTAACTCTAAGTTTCATTGTTCACAATGAGAAAAGTTAGACCGGCGCAAAGATCAGAAAAAAAGGTCTCAAATTTCAAATCTTTAGTCTTGATAAAGAGTAGATTTTAGGAAATAAATATTTGATTATTACAACTAAAGTGGTTGTGTAACCAATTATATTTTTTTCATCAGCAATTGTTTACATAGGAGGACCCTGCATCGTGTGGCTTTAACCATTACTGCACAAACATTTATACCTCAGCAACAAAAACTTTAACCAAATCAGCAGTTTAATCAGTGTAAGTGACTTTTCAATGATAGGAGTGATGATGCTGTATAAATGCAGTGTTATAATCAAAATCATGGAAGTGTTGATGTAGAACAGGGATCACCAACTCTGATCCTCAAGGGTCAGTATCCTGCAGGTATTAGATGTTTCCCTGCAGCAGCACACCTGATTCAAATGAATAGGTCATTAACAGACTTGTGCATAACTTTACAAGATATTGTTGGAGATCCATTTTATTTGAATCAAGTGTGTTGCAGTAGGGAAACATCAAGACACTGATCATTGAGGGGTTGGTGATGAATACATGCTGCATTCACTTGCACTTGGGCATCTGAGCTTTACCCAGTTAAAAGTGAGTTTACACTACATTTTTGTTAGAATTTTTCTATTCTTAGGGTGGCACCTGGAAGGCCAGCTTGTGACCCCCAGGGCCACCCCTCTAGCTCCGCCACTGATTATTCAATGTCAAGGTAGGATTTATAACAGCAAGTGAAGGTTTGTGTTATTCTGTTTGCTTTTGCTTTACAACAAAGGTTTCCCTGAACTCTAACAAAGAAGACCGCTTAGTTAGGGATGGGGCGATACCGATACTAGCATCGGAAATACTCGCTGATCCTACCAAAAGTAAAGGGATCGGTGTCGGCGAGTATTTCTGTTTTAAGACCATCCGATACCATGGAAACTGAAGAATAATTCTTTGTTTCCTGCCCAACACAACCACACAGAGACACAGGAAGTTACGCAGTCTTGTGTGACATTGTTTTGAATTGGTAGGCAGAGAAGCAGCTGCACGCGAGTCACTGTTCTAACATTTAGCATTAATGGTATGTTAGTAATTTGGCATCATTACTCATTAGAAAATCCTGCAAGCAAAACAGCGACATGCCTAATATGAGGCCTGCCAAATTTACCACCAGTGACTTTATAAAGCATTTTGGTTAAAATGTGTGAAAGTTTGTTGCCTTTAAGGAAATGTTCTTAGAATTCTTACAATTTATCGTCCTGCATTAAAAGGACGATAGATTTTAATGGGAATTCTTTGATCCAAGTTTATTTACTCAATAATTAAAACAGTTCTGTGGCCATCATGGATTTCATGTGTTAATAAAACATGAATAATATGAATAAATATTAAGGCTGTTAAAAAAAAAAACACGTTAACAGCAGTAGCTAATTTATGTAATTAATTGCGTAAATTTTTTAACCGGAATTAACCTTCCCTCATCCCCCACACTTTTCGCTGTGAGAGGGTTCAACACTTGCACTCTTTCATTTAAAGAAAGAAAGAAAAAAAAGTTTCCTGCTGTTCTGTACTAATATGCCTTCTCCTGCTCCACTTCTACTCCTCCTCTCTCTCCTGTTGCTCCGTGATCAGCTGTCAGTGATCAGCTGATCTGCTTCTCTGATGGTAGCACTTTCTTTCTTGTTGGGCTTGTTTATTATTCATCTGAGAAGGAGGCAAATGGTGGTTCGTGGTTCATCTTATATTTAACCCAAAGTATTGTTATTAGACGCACTAGCAATAGCAAAAAATTATCAGTCTCATGTCAATCAGATCTATGTCACTGTCACGTGAAGATGAAGAATAAAATAGAATTTATAGACCTCCTAATAAAAAACCCCAGGTATCGGACAGAAAAGAAATGGCATCGGAACATCCCTAGTTTTGTCTTAGTGTATAACAATAATTAGCCTGTTATCTGAAGATAATGATGTTTGTTATCTCAGGTCAATGAAATAGTTAACTCATTAAGTGGGATCTTGGTTTCTTTATGATAGTGACCCACTGCTCTGTATTTCAAGAGGGTATTTAATTGTTTTGTGTTAAAATGAAGGACACCAGTCTTGACCGTGAGCTAAGGAACTTAAAAACATGATAACCAGCAAACTCAAGGCATTCATGATATACAATCAGGTAGAAGTAGACACATATTGCATTTATGATATTCCTTATATTACTAGTCTTTACTAGTAATATGTGGAATGAATGTCATTTCATTACTTTAGTCAGCAGCAACATAGTTCCCTCTATGTCAGCTCCAGGAGGACCACCTGCATTGAAAAGTACCTCCAGGCATGCTGCCGTTCATACATGAAGCATGTCCCTGGTAATTCAGCCAGCTGTCCAACAGCTTTTGAAGAGCCTAAACATATCTCAGGCCACATTACTAACCCTTGTCACCCACCAACACCCTTGTGGCTCTATTTATTCACCCTCTGAAGTTGTAATATACACAAACTAGCCACAACGTAGAATTTAGGCTGGCCCACAACATGCAATTATGGCTAGCTGTCACTATTTCGTGGCAGTTTACACAAGAGTAAGTGTAGTACTTACGAATGTGGCTTGCAAGTATCTTCAGATTTTTAGAAATTTATGAGACTATGTTGCCAGAACTGTGAGATATTTAAATATTCTTCCATTTAAAACAGCATCCTTTAGTTTTTTATTTTCCCTCTAAAGCTTAACTTAGACTTCTTCTTGCTTGACAGTATCAATATAATCAATATAAAATGTAATATTATTTAGCTGAATCACTACCTGGCCCTGAGCTGTTCACCACAGAAAAACTGAGGCTCCAAGATGTGATATAATATCTCTTGAAAGGGGATGATTGAAAGTAAGTACAGCAGCCTTTGAAACAGTCATCAGGGGATAAGCAGAATACATGTTCGCAGGGAGTACTGTATTACAGTGAAACCTGCCAACCTAACGAGGATACGCTCCAGAGGGTAATCCCCCCCCCCCGGTCTGCTGGAAAAACCACAAGCAGCTGTATCAACATGAAGAAAACAGGCGAACGGCACCAAAGACCAGCTGACAGCTCATAAGCATTTTGGTTGTCATGTTTGTTTTCCCAGAATTTCAGGATGGACAATATTGCTCTTTAATTGTTGAAAGAGATAATGTTTGCTTAAAATCAAACAATCTTTATTTTTAAAAGCAATTAAAGAGGTACTTTTGTGGTTTAGTATTGCACTTCCTTAAAGCTCTGGAAAATGAAAGATAGAACTGAAGTAGAAGGGACTGAGATCTCTATGACTGAACTGGGGTCAAGCAAGAGCCAGGGGTCTGGTCATATGTAGGATGGTTTCTAATTGGGATAAAATGACTCCAGATAATATTTTTAGCATTTATTATTCTATTGTTTCCTTGGGGTTCCACTAATATAGAACAATCTAGACAAATGTGAGGAGTATGAGTCTGAACTACTGACATTATATTCAAGTTCTGTGGCTTTGGTTAAAAGTCCCATACTATACATATTTTTAACCATTTCATATGGGTGCCACAGGTTCAACAACATTGTTTTCAAAGTGTATTAACCCCAAAGTCAGCCCTGGCCATTAATTTCAGCCACTTCAAATGTGGCTTTAGTGAGCTCTAATGAGAACGAGCTGTTTCTGTGTCTGAACCTTTAAATGTTCATGAGTGGTGCCTTTCCACGGCCCTCTCTGGGAGAGAATCCGGCTTTCGCTGACGCCCACTCTGTGATTTCAGAAGGCAGGCTCAGCTAGCCAAGGGGCGTGTCAATGAACGTGTCCACTAGTCTTTAGCAGCCGTTCTTAACACACAGGGTAGTAATGTGTTTCTATCACAAACCAGTCACTTCTGTTTTGGTTCCATTAGGTCTTCCACTAGTCATAACGATTTCTGCCTGCTTTTTAAATAAACAAACAGCAGTACAAGCCATAATGTTGCCCTCCAACTGGTGCATGCTCAGGATGGGGATTGAATCGAAGATGAGAATCTGTTGCTTTTATTTACATTGGCTATTTTCTATTAATTGACTTGTGTGAACACAGACTATGGATATGTTTTAACTGCATCACAATGAATTTGTTTGAATTGATTATGTCTGTAAAGTGTCTTGACTTGACTTTGTTGTGAATTAGCACCATAGAGATAAAGCTAAATAAAACTGAAATGGACTTAAAGTGAAAATTTTACGTTGACATATGGCTCACATAGCAAGTATAATCAGTAAGGATCATTTCAGAATTTCAGAATGTGTTTTCATGCATGCTGATTGAAACACCAATTGGTATAACCCACCCATCTTGATCCAAACGAATGTGATCGGCTCAAAATCATCCAATTGGTATGTTTAAATGAAGCAAAGTTGTGTCCATGAAAACTTGACTTGGGTCACTGAGGCCTGGAATACACCTGCTGTGAACGCAAGCATACACGTCAAGTTCCACTACATTTGTGTATACTTTCTGCAGATGATGGAAGCACAGCACTGCAAAAGAACTCAATACACGAGGTCACTGCAAGGGGGAGTACACAGCACTTGGACTTTGAGATAGTGAAAAGGTCAGTCCACCGGTCACATTGTATTTCCGTGTCATACCGATTGAAACACTAACCCCCAAAAGGCATGAGTGTTTATCGCTGGGAAGAAAAATCACACAGATGCTGATAGGTGCAAACAAGGTCCGAGAGACGGTCTTTAAAACTATCCAGCATTCTCTGGACTTGCCCTTGTGTGCCACCATGGGGTGGGTTGGTGCATGGCCTGGTGTCTGGTCGCCGCCCCGGGACCCAGTGTATGGCCTGGGGAAAGGTGGGAGGGGGTATGTGGGTGGGTGGAGGCTATGCGGCAGAAACATTGAGGTGGGTGCTGGTCCACACCAGCTGGTCGTCTGTTGGGACCTGGGGGCACTTCAAGGCACTTGGCCCTGAGCGTGGATGCCCGGTGCTCGGCTGGGTCGGCAGCTGCCGATTTTGGCCCACTGTGGTCTGTGCCTTGTGGTTGCATGAGTCTCTGGCTGGGGCCTTCCTCTGCCGTCCTCCGGGTGGGTCCTGGGTCGTCTTCATGGTGGGGTGGCTTGGGTTCGTGCTCTGGGATTGCTGCTGATCGCCCGGGTCTCTGAGCCACCCTAGTCTGCCTCTGGCCTACGCAGAGGCGTGGTCACATTTGAACAATCACTCTCATCTCTGCTCACTCCTCAGTCCTCACACTCTGCATGCTGACACAGTCACTGAGTTGTCCAATAGGTTTATATACTAAAAGACACTTTTGTTTAGGGTTTTTGTGTGTGTTTCTGGTACTTTGGTTGTTATTGTAATACATGTTTTTTTTGTTTTTTTCTTTAGGAACTCCTGATGATTGTCAGCTTTGATTTCCTGTAAAAGCCGTAGGACATTCTCTGTTGTGTTTCTGTACAGGTGTAGCAGCTAGTGTTCTGGTGTTAGGTTGGATTGAAGGGTCGTTGCCTTCTATCTGTTGTCTCCTTTTTTTCTACTCTTCTTTTAACTTCTGTTCACTATTCTCCATTTCTTGTCAGGTCCAGCAAGATTATGTAAATTCCATTCAAAATAAATAAATAATATAAAAAAAGAGGAGTCTTATACCCATAAAGCTCCCTTTGGCAAAGCAAATTTGTTTGGCCTAACACAGCAGCTAGACCATGCTAGACAGGACAAGTTAAACAAAAGAAGAAAAAATCTATCCGCCACCGTGTTTACCTCAGACCTGTCGTGTTCATGCGAGTGCGAGTGCGTTCAAGTCAATATTGCAACTCACACACGTTACCTCACAACTTTGTGAGCAGACAGCGTGCCAAGTGCATGGCAGCCATGATACGTGACCGGACGAGCCGCTAACAGCAAGCATATCCCATCCCTTAGCGTTGCAAGTACAGAACAGATTATATGCATCAGCTCCCGGTGCATTGGAAAGGGATGGTAAAGTTGTCCCCACGTGTATTTAGAAATGATGCTTAGGGTAAGATGGGAATGTTGGATGCAAAAGAGAAAAATATGAACTATGCACAAACGTCAATTATCTATTTATTTGAGCAATCATATATGTAAATTTAATGTGCAGGCTGTTTTTGTAAGACCAGATAAAAAAAAACTGTTGGTGCATTTTTAATTAAAAACTAAAAAAAGACAGTAATAGGCTGTGCAGTAAGGGTTGTACTGTCGTGTGGGGGAGGTTCGAACTGTGGCCTTTGTGTGTGGAGTTTGCATGTTCTCCCTGTGTATGCATGGGTTTTCTCAAGGTACTCCAGCTTCCTCCCACCATCCAAAGACATGCATGTTAGGTTAATTGGTAACTCTAAATTCTCCCTAGGAGTAAGTGTTGTTTGTCTCTCCATGTTGGCCTGTTCAGGTACCCTGCTTTGGCCCATTAATTGGTGGGATAGGCCCCAGCTTACCTGTGACTCTAACTGGATGAAGCAGTACAGAAAATAAATGAATGAATAAGACAGTAACAGGACTCAGAAAAAGCCATCTGTTCTGTGTTTAAGCACTGTCCTGTCATCGTCTCACATGGACAGACGGAGAGGATCACAGGACACATGTGACTAAGTGCCAATCAAGCACCAGGAAACCTGTTAGGAGGAGGCATAATTGCACAGCCTTTGAACAAACACTTATTTTAACTTGAACCTGTAAAGATACAGAAGATAAGCCTTCCCCCTACCACTGTCTAAGGTAAGTTTCACATCTATCTGCGCTACAGCCATGACTCACCGTGTTTTACATCTTCAGTTAAACCTGCCCCTCTTCCAACAATCTCTTTTTGTTTTTACATATTTTTCCAAAAAACTGCCAGTCTTTTTTTTTTAAACATCTGGAAGTCATCCCTCCACCCCAATCCTCCATTTGCTGACTGCAACAGTTTGGTTTATAAGTAGTTCCCATGAAGCAGTTCTCACAAGCACAAGCTGCACTCCAAATCTATCAGTCCCACTGTTTGTGCCCCCACAACATCCCAGATTCACAGACAAACCCTTCCCATCCAGTTACAGACAAATACCTCTGCTAACGTGTTGCTGGAGACAATGTGTAATCTGGCGAGCCCGAACCCCTTCTCTCTGGAAGAAAAGAGGCGTGTAATCAAGTCATAGCTAAAAAATGCAGCATGTGTTTCTAATCAGAGCCGTCTGTGGACCTGGTTGAATTCACATGTTTGGACATTTCAGCTTTGGTAGAAAACAGCCCATTTGTTGCGATGTCAATGATGTGGCAACAACAACTGGAACCAATTTGGGAGACAGGGTGACCTCATGTTGGTTTGTTCATTTGGAATAGCCAGTTTCAGTTTTTTTTTTTTTGTCTTCTGCTTGTATATTTTCTCTCTGAAAGGGTAAAATGTTTCAGTCCAAGTCGTATTTTGGCTGTGATGAATGTTACAATCCTGATAATGTGACCAATGTGACTCTGTAAAGCCATTGCTTTCACCAAGAGTGGGTGCTGAGACTCTTTGATGTAAGGTGCAAAGTGGCATCGTTGAAGATGTTTTACAGCTATGCCAGCGTCTGGGGGGAGTGTTCACATACATACACACACTTTTAAAGGCATGATTTCTGTCTCTGGCTCAAACTGTGGTCACAGATGCCTGTTTTTTTTTTTTTTTTGTTGTTGTTGTTTTTCCTGGAAGGAACAACAACAACAACAACAAAAAAAAAGGAAACTTTATTGCTGTTTTCCTTCTTTTCTGTGATCACATCTTTAACTTTTTCTTTAAATATTATGAGTAGATTTCTCCGTATTTGATTGGAAGTTGCAAGTTTTGTCCACCGCTTGTGCTAGATTTTTATCCTGGTAATCTGTGCTGGCGTCACCACTTCCAGTTATGAGCTTAAAGTCGGCTCCTTAATCTCATTTGCAAGTTTATGTTCTTCTGCAAGC
The DNA here is from genome assembly GCF_017639745.1 of Melanotaenia boesemani. Classification (NCBI taxonomy): domain Eukaryota; kingdom Metazoa; phylum Chordata; class Actinopteri; order Atheriniformes; family Melanotaeniidae; genus Melanotaenia; species Melanotaenia boesemani. The sequence continues at coordinate 30,551,096 of NC_055693.1, forward strand.
AAACTTTCCACACATGTGCAGGCATATGACTCTAATAGAACTTCATAACAGTACTGAATGAAACCTTAAACATTTGCTTTGAACACGTTTTCAGACCTTAAGTCACCTTTCTTTGAAAAATTGTGAAACTCTAGACCCTCAGCATCTCTTTCTCGTGACCTCAGTCCTCAACAAAAAGTTTTTTTTGATCTGAGAATCTGAAAATGTATCTGCTCACAATTAAGTAGTTTGACCAGCACTCCGCCACACACAATTTGAAGTTGCTATTTTCTTGAAAAAAATGTCCAACCAAGTGGAGAAACAAGATTATTCCACAGGGCAAATACAGTGTTTAAGTATGAGTGAGTTTCTTGAGCTAAAAGACGCATTTTATTTTGTTCAGAATGACATTGGTATACTATTGGATAGAAAGGGGCAAAGAATGTTCATAGTAATTGTCTTTAAATCTCCTGTACAAATACATAACTACATATTTCCAAAGTGCTGGTGAACCACATTTTCCCTTAGCCTGCAAAACCCAGAACTTTCCTCTACTTTTGTTTGGTTGAAATGCAATCACCTCATCCACCATTATTCCATGGAAAGAGCCCTGAATGATCGCAGTGCTGCTTTACATGAACATATATGGACAGAGTTCATAGGAACCGAGCTTTCGGGAGTTAAAGAGACAAACTTCCATTAACAAAAAGCTTTTTTCCCTCCAACAGAAACACTGCTTCTGTGTTTACGTAACTCTGTTAAATTGAGTTTAACTGTTGTTTTGCCCTCCTCGTTAAACTGCAGCATCAGCATTGGTGTGTACAGTACTGTTCAGAAGTCTTAATCCACCCCTCATTTCTTTATATTTTGCTTTGAAGCAGTCAGACTTTCCTGCGCTTTTTTTTTTTTTCCACTCATCTCAGTCTTGTCTTTGTACCAGATCATTTTCAGAGAAGTGTTTTGTTGTTGTTAAGCCACTGAAAATTACCCCACGAAGCATTACTTTTTGGCACTGTTCCCAAAACAGACACTTTTTTCAGTTTTTTTTTAACTGTATCTACAAAGAAAACCCAAATATAACAGTTTAACAAACTAAAACAGTATTTTTGCAATATGTTGATTTCCAAAGAGCTATTAGCCAAAAATCATGGCATATCTCAGCATGTGCTTGAGAAAACTGGACAAGTGGAGGACAAAAGAAGAAGTATCAGGCCTAAAGAAGACTATTCACAGTAGGTGAACAGAATATATGTTCAGAAGGAAGGGAAACATGAGAAAAGGTTGAAGTGTGACACATGAAAGAAAAACTGGACCGAAAACCATGGCAACAGGTTTGAAGGAGTCATGAATCCCCCCATGAGCCCAGACCTTAACATTATTAAAGAAGTGTGAGATCATCTGGACAGAGGACAGAACAAAAGGCAAAATCAGCCAAATATGAGCTTTGGAAAGTCCTTCAAGAAACCTAGAGAGCTATTCCTGAAGTTATTAAAAGAAATAAAAAGAAAGCTTGTCTAGGAGGGTAAATCTGTTCAGACCAAATATTCACTTGTCATATATAATGTCATATTTTCACATGTTTTTAAAACATAATTTCCATTTTCCTGACATCATATAAAGAAATGAGGGCTGTCTCAAGAGTTTTCACAGCAACAATCAAATGAGACGTTTCACTTGCCACAAGGTGGAGCTCTGTCCAACACTACTCTGCTTTATGTCAAAGAGAAAAACCAGTCCAGATACAATGAAAGAAAAACATCAATTATGCAGAGGGAGAGAAAACTTTTTGTTTTGTCTGCAGCTTTTAACTCATCACCCCATCAGGAGTCCGTCATATGAACTTTTCAGTGTCCATGACATCATCTCCTGAAACAACACAGGTTCCGTGACGACACCAGAGATCAAACACGCTCCTGCTGGAAAGGAAAAAAAAAAAAAAAAAAAAGAGGTGGAAACGCAGCTCAAGTAAAACAAGGGCGCTCAGGTGTTCCAGCTCTGGGTGTTTTCCAGCCGAAGATGTCGGACAGCCCCACACTCTCAGTGACTCAGAGTATCTAACAGCATCTCTGCCTCTCACGTCTCCTCACATCTGCCCTGAATTAACATGCAGCCCATGTTCCCTCAGTGGCGCGTGAGCCGAGCTGCCGGATTCTTTTAGCAGATGTACGCTGTGCAGTTTTCCAACTGGGAAACGAATGGGAGCAGGATTTCTTAATGATTGTTCCAAAGTGGTGCAGGAGTACAGCAAAAACCACAGAGGTGTTCGTTTCCCTCTCTGCACTTTTTTCTGTGCCTTCAGGGTGACATCACTTGCAATCACTGACAGATGTCCAGAAGACTGTTTCCTTACATGCAGGGCTTGTTCACCAACTACAGATAACCCACATTAAAGCTATTATCATCTCTACAAAACTGTCCCCAAGCTGAACAGGCTCTGATAACCAGGGTCTGACTTCACCATCCATGCCAGAGATGCTGTCTGAACTAATAAAGCTGTCAACGATAGCGGGGATTCACTTTAAATCCAACAATCAAACATAAAAACTAACATTATCGCTCTTTTTTAAGTAGCTTGTCCCTTAATAAAAGTTTTTGTAAAGACACAAGAGACTGCACCACTAAACCCAGCCAAAGTTCAAAGACAACGTCCCAGTTAATGTTTAAAGGTCAGCCACCTTCACACTTTGTTACCAGCAGCATTTAGATGTACAGACAGACAGCTGAGGGCTTCACTTACCGCTCGTCCCGTCTTGACATGAAACAATCAAAACCTGAGCAACTGAGACCACCAGAAAAAGGAAAGTCCTCAAATGCACCGAGCTCATCATGTCTATAAGAAAGACATGAGCCTTCCTTGTGTGCAAAGTACAGGGGAAAAGGGATGGAAAGGAAAAAAAAAAGGTGTTCAGGTTGTCACTGCAGCACCATGAATACAGGGGAGCTTCTCCTTGTAAGCAGCAAGCAGACCCAGCCCAGATTGTGTGAGTGCCCTGGTTTTCTTTTTTTTTTTTTTTTTTTTTGGTGTAGTTACAGCTTTAAATGAGAAGAATGCTGGCGAGCCTAATTTTCCTCCCCCTTTTGTCAGCCCTCTCTCATAGCCATCCCCTCGCAGGCTTTAGTGGCTGGGAGAGAACTACACCCATGTTCACGAGATCTCAGACTTTCCAGTGACTCCCTCGGTCTGCCTATCTCAGAATTTAACTCTGATTCAGAAAAAGACGCCAGGACGAGATAAAGAGGAATGACTGAGCTTGTTTTAAGGCTTCTTTTTTCCTTCTTTTTCACATGTTGTTGCTAAGCCAGATCACAAAAGTGTTGTTTAACTGCAAACAAAACAAGACAAGAGAATCCCATCCCCTTTTACTGGCTCATTAAATGCAAGAATAGAGTTTATTACTGTTGTCTTATGAAGAGAAACCAGAGCTGAGAAGTTACTGTAGAAGATGCAACTGATTTGTCTCTTGTTTAATTAATGATATGTTTAGTCGGACTGTACTTCACAACAACAGATAACAGATAAAGACATAAAAGCAAAAAGAAGCAGCGCCTTAAAGTGGGTGGTTGTGATGGTAGGTGGTCAACAGTGAGAATTCAGACACATTCATATGCTACCAGTGTCTGATTCACACAGAGACTGAAATTTACTACAATTAAGTGTGTTTTATTTAAAATGTTTGCAGAAAACAAAACATTTTCTATTGATTATCCATCATTCAGTTGTGTAATCAGAAAAGAAATACTTTTGCCTTATTTAATTCAGTTCTTTCAAAGCAATTTTACAGACACAATCATAATTATTACAATCCAGTGAAATCATGTCCATTATATGAGCCACCTTAGTCCAACAGCGAAAGTCAACAGGATATTTACATAGCAGAGATAACGTCTGGGTCACGTTGTCATGGTCACCCCCGTCTGTCTACCTGTTCCTCCTGAATGTCTTTCACCTGTGTCTTGTCAACTTCCATCTGTCAGTGATGGGAAGTTTGTCTCTTTTCAAAGATTCGGCTCTTTTGGTTCCTAAACGGGTCTTCATTTAGTATGTAATGTAATCCAACTTTAACACCTCTAATTTAATGAAAACAAAGCACTGACTTCCTTCCCATCTCCTTCGTCTACCCCATTTTTTTTACTCTTCTATGACTCAGTCCAGATCTTCATCTTTAGCCCTTAATCTTTAATTGACAACTGCATCAACGTGCACTGTCTCGTCGTTGCTTGCTCCAGGATTCCCAGTGCACTGGGTCGCTGGGAAGCACTAACAATGGGGCTTCATTCTCAGTGCTACTGTTGGGGGTAAGCAGTATGTCCAAAGCAATGTCACATTGGTGGTAATGGGGTTTGAAAGCTCAGAGTAGAGCCCTACAATCCACCTTCAATCACCTCACACTAAAATTCTGGTCATTATCACCTGTTACCGCTGCCTGTCTCAGTCACTCCTGCCTGCTCCTGCTGACCCATATGCAGGCCAACTAAAATAAGTTTATATGAACCGTTTTATTAATTGGCCAACATATAACAGAAGAATAAATAAAAATATATTCCACAAAAATCACAATGTTCATAAAAACTGAGGCCAAAAACTATAATGGCTAAATTTATTTAGCCATTATTTATTTATTTATGGCTAAAAATCTGCCATTATTTAAAAAAAAAAAAAAAAAAGCAAATCTATTCAAACAAATGTGCAAATATGACATTAAATTTTAACAAGAGCCAAGGAGGATATCCATGATTTTCCTTTCTTTTCTTTAGTTTCATATTTTACAGCCTAAATTCAAGACCTGCTGTTTATTCTTAGCTGCCCGCTTCCCGACCCAAGCAACCTTAAAACCATGCAGTCCTGCAAGGTTTGCGTTGGGTCCCAGTCCCTGTCCCAGTCCAGGGCTCTGGCTCAGAGTTCAGGTGGAAGAATTTGTTTTTGGTTTTAGTTGTTTTACATTGCTTCGTGTCCCAGCGTTTTGTAAATTGATTTATATTCTGATTTGTCTTCCTGTCTTATTTGTAAAGCCTGTTCCTCTGTTGCTTCAGTTCAGTTTACTTTGTGTTCACCTGGTTGGCTAATTACATAATTACGTGTTGGCTAATTACATGACCTGATCCTTGTCTTGTCATTAGTTCCCTCAGGACGTACATATACCCCTTAGTTTCTGGTCTTCTTTGCCAGATCCTCGTTGTTGTTTCCCCAGTCTCAGTCTTTCTTTATAATGTTCTGCTTTTTAGTTTTGGCTTTCTTACTTATTTAGTTTTCCTGCCTCCCTCTTGTTATCTTCATTAAACCGTTAATTCCTTCATCTGCCATGCATCCTGACAATGTGATGAGATTTGGGCGGTAAAGTGCTGAGTAGAAGCTGTACGGCAGCAAACTTTTCTAAAAGTCTAAAATGTTTGCTTTCCCATCTTCTTCATTTTCTTCCCTTTTCTGTTCCTTGACTCTCTGTTTGCTGATGCTTAATGGGAACATCTTCAGCTTCGTCATTGTTGTCATCGACAATGACTTCATTGTTGACATCATTTCATAGCAACAGAAGTGCTGATGTAGAGGATGGATCCATTCATGCAGCAATGACAATTTCCTCTAACCGGTTACTAAGGATGAACTGCAGCTTGTTTTTTTTAATCATTAAGCCTGTTCTGCTGTTACAAAACAATAATTAACAGAAGATATATAGATGCTAAATTTCTCAGAGAACACATAGAAATCCCTGTTAGCATAATAAATCAATATTACCTATAAAAGTACAACTTTAGACATATTTAGTCTTTTTCTCTTTCTTTCCTGTTTCCTTCATTGTGCCTGCTACAAACGTAAGCACTTTGTGAGACGGTAATTAATTCTTTGTTTTGTCTTTGAAATGAACTCATCTTATATTAGCTCAGTGGTTCCCAAACTTTTTCTGCAGCGCCCCTATTCATGACAACGATAATAATGCCAACCCCCGCCCCCTCGATCCCACTACCGCATGCACCTCGATGCTAAGAAAGAAACGTACAAAGAATTGTGTCAAGAATTAGTCTTTAGTTTATTGGCTGCTTTTTTTTGTTAACTATAGTTAAAACCGTGTCAGTGGCAGAAGGAATTATCATTTCCTCTCGGGCCCTGTGCCACAGGGGGCGTACTGGGGCATTGCCCATTGAATGAAATGCACCGCCCTTTCAAGAAAAAAGAAAAAAAGTGTAATATTAGAAATGTGTACTGTATTTTCCACACCAAGTTACGGCTGCACGGCCGTCGTTTTAATCAATAGTTTGGTTCTGTCATAGTTTTATTGCTTAAAACTCTCAAAAGTAAAACAAAATTGCATGTTTTCTATTATCACAGGGGTATTGCCATATTTAAATGATCAGAACCAATATTTTAACTGGCAGATATCAAAGTACTGATTGCAGAGTATCAATACGGCTGTCTTCACATCCATTTTTTCTTAGTGTGTTTGAGTATCAGGTCTTTTCTACAGATGCACTGACCTTATTTCCTCAGACAGATTTATTTCACAATGTGACAAAACTTTATTTACAACTAAAACCTCTGGAGACATTAATTTATAAACTCAAAATATATACGAGTTGAATTTGGGGGGAACCCCTAATCTATCTAACAGGCAGCTGCTCAGTCCAAATCTTCCGGTTTCCTGTTACATACAAGGTGCGGGGTCATTAACAAATGTCCCTTATCAGCATCTTTCTGTCATCACGAGCAGTAATACAAAAAGAAGAGAGGGATCATTTCCATTCAGGTTTCAGAGGATCTTGAAGATAAGCCTCCATCTCTGCTTCCTGTATTATTAAGTCATGAATACTTTTGAGCTTTCTTGGCAGCACTGGAACAAGAAACCCAACATTACAGGTTAGTTAGGCTGCAGAGTTTCTGACCACAGAGTTTTTTTTATTTTTGTGATGAAGACCAAGCATGGGTCAGATCCATTTTCTTAATTTCAACAAAGCATGGACTATATAAACTATCAGAGTTAAGTAGCCAACACAAAGTGTATCTGAATATTTATTAATCCAAAAGATAGATTACATAAAATCTCATCTATAGTGAAAGTACACTAACCAGGTCCTGTTTGATAGTCTTCAGTTTTTTCTTGGGTGATCCAATCAGGATGAAGAATCTGCAGACAATTATCCCCTGTGTTATATTTCAAAGCATTTTGGTCCCACTGTGATCCCACTGCATGGGGTCACATAGATTTATTGATTTTCTTCCAGCTTAATGATTTTACAGACTACCTTGTACTTGAGAAGATTATGCCTACAGAAGTAATGAACCACCTCTTTCCAGTCTCAGTAAAGACAATGTCAAGGTACATAAAGTCATGTCCGGACAGTGAGAGACACTCTCTGTAATATCTGGATTCAGACTAGTTAAATTTTCTTCTGCAAGGAATTTAGTCAAAACAGTATCTGATTAGAAAGGGAAGACATGGAGGGGGAGTAGAGAGGATAGGGGGCTTTCCAGATGAAACTGAATCACAATGAAGTGTACAGACTAGGGATGGGCCTTTCAGCTGAATTTTGAAGGCGACTAGTCAGGCCAATCAAAATCAATTAGTTGTGACATCATCATGATGTCATCAGTAATTTTGTTTGTTTTATTTTAACATTGTGTAGACTTTAGTGTCTTTTATTGTTTAGCAGGTAGATGAGAAAGCAGGTCACGGAGATGTTGGGATTCAACCTGGGTTGGCTTTATTTATAAGGCAGCTGCTTTGCCTGGTGAACTAAACACTGCACCCACAGGAGTGTTCGGGAGGAACAAAACCAGTTATTTTCCTCGTCTTTCAGTCTGGTCTTGTTGCTTCTGAAGCTACATTTCTGTGAAGGTTTAGTAACCATGCAGCTCTGGTCTGTTGCCTCCACCATTAATGAGAACTCAACAGAAACAGCTGCTAAACTTTCCTGCTTCCGCCTCCAAACTGAGCTCGGGGAGGTGAGGTGATTACTCCTGGGTAAAGCTGCAACTAGCTTCAGGGTTAACTCACTTTATTTTCCCAGCAGTAGTGAAGCAGCTCTCTGCTCTAACTAGAAGAGCTGTGAAGTGTTTATACCTAAAGCTTCTAGCAAAAACATTCACAGCTAAACATGCATTTTCTCAGCTTCCTCTGCTCCGTCCCTCTGCTCTGACTCAGGCTCCATTCACACTGCAGCTCACTTCTGATTTTTTTGCCTATATGTGACTCGTGGGTTTTTTTTTAATGCCAGTCTGAACGACGCAAATCCCATTTTTTAAAATCCGACCTAGGACACTTTCATATGTGGTCCTAGATTGGATAATAATCCGACCTCAGTCTGAACGGTCACATTTCATCCAACTTTGACATCACAGAAGTTGCATCTCAATTCTGCTGCTTCACAATATTTACTGTGTTGTTGTCTTTTCCAATTTTTACTGTAAATAAAAACAATGACGAAACAACATCATCACTTTAAATAACAAATTAAGTAGTGCAATGGAGTAAGGGACGAGGGTTAACGTGCGAGTTGGGTTGGTAGATATCCTACATCGTCGGGTTGGGTCCAGATTTCTCTGGAAGATATCCACAGGTTGGGTTTGGTAATCATCCTAACGGGTTTGGGTGGGTGCGAGTTGGTAAAATTGGACCTATGCAGGACGACAAACTCGGCTGCATTGTCTGTACATGCCTCTGTACTGAAGTAGGAGCCACTGTGTTACAATCTGTCCGGCCACTCCCCTGATCCTACAGCACTCCCTGGTCTTCTGCTCCTCCATTCACTCCTCACCTCCCTCATCCTCCACACCTGTTCCTGATCCACTCATTACAATCCAGTCAACCTGCCACACCTGTGTTCCTCTGTTCCCCAGTCCTACATAAACACCAGCCCTTCAGTCACTCATGGTCGGACCTTAACCTACACTAGATGGACTCACTCCCACTCCGTTCCTGGCTTCAGCACCCCCAGTACCACTTCCAGCATTGGTATCTGTATGTTCGTTCCTCTGAGTTCTGGTTCACAATAAATCTGTTAACTTGCTCTTGTCTCCTGAGGGTCCTGTGTAACAGAAGGTCCGACCCAACTACAGAATGAGCCGCGGAAGGAGAATAGGAAAGGGATTCGTCGACACTGGACCACCCTTCTCCACGGAGGATGAGATGAGGAGATGGCTGGACCAAATGATCAGTCTTCGGGACAGTTTTTCTGACTGGTCGCCATTCCAGGGTTCCAGGTTGGCGATCCGGCGAGGTCCAGCTCCCAGGCTCACGTCCCCTGTGTCGCCTCCAGCTCCCAGGCTCACGTCCCCAGTGTCGCCTCCAGCTCCCAGGCTCACGTCCCCAGTGTCGCCTCCAGCTCCCAGGCTCACGTCCCCAGTGTCGCCTCCAGCTCCCAGGCTCACGTCCCCAGTGTCGCCTCCAGCTCCCAGGCTCACGTCCCCAGTGTCGCCTCCAGCTCCCAGGCTCACGTCCCCTGTGTCGCCTACAGCTCCCAGGCTCACGTCCCCTGTGTCGCCTCCAGCTCCCAGGCTCACGTCCCCTGTGTCGCCTCCAGCTCCCAGGCTCACGTCCCCTGTGTCGCCTCCAGCTCCCAGGCTCACGTCCCCAGTGTCGCCTCCAGCTCCCAGGCTCACGTCCCCAGTGTCGCCTCCAGCTCCCAGGCTCACGTCCCCTGTGTCGCCTACAGCTCCCAGGCTCACGTCCCCTGTGTCGCCTCCAGCTCCCAGGCTCACGTCCCCTGTGTCGCCTCCAGCTCCCAGGCTCACGTCCCCTGTGTCGCCTCCAGCTCCCAGGCTCACGTCCCCTGTGTCGCCTCCAGCTCCCAGGCTCACGTCCCCTGAGCCTGTTCCCCGGTCCTGTCTGGCTCTACAGCGTCCGACGCCACAGCCACGGTCAGTCCCGGCTCTACAGCGTCCGACGCCACAGCCACGATCAGCCCCGGTCCTACAGACTCCCATGTCTGCTTCCCAGTCCTGTTCAGCTCTGCAGCCTCCGACGCCTGCTCCCCGGTCAGTCCCGGCTCTACAGCGTCCGACGCCACAGCCACGAACAGCCCCGGTCCTACAGACTCCCATGTCTGCTTCCCAGTCCTGTTCAGCTCTGCAGCCTCCGACGCCTGCTCCCCGGTCAGTCCCGGCTCTACAGCGTCCGACGCCACAGCCACGAACAGCCCCGGTCCTACAGACTCCCATGTCTGCTTCCCAGTCCTGTTCAGCTCTGCAGCCTCCGACGCCTGCTCCCCGGTCAGTCCCGGCTCTACAGTGTCCGACACCAGCGCAACGGTCCTGTCCGGCGCTCACCCGTCCGAGGTCAGCACAAGTGTCCGAGGAGGTCGACGGATTTGACGCTCCTCTCCCGCCAGTGGGTCCAGTCTCCGAGGGGGTCTCAGAGCGAGACGCTCCTCTCCAGCCCCTGGTTCGGTCCAGCCTGTCAGTTCCTGTTTCCGAGGAGGTCGACGGGTTCGACGCTCCTTTCCCGCCAGTGGGTCCAGTTCCCGAGGGGGTCTCAGAGCGAGACGCTCCTCTCCAGCCCCTGGTTCTGTCCAGCCAGTCAGTTCCTGTTTCCGAGGAGGTGGATGGTTTCCGCGCTCCTCTCCCGCCAGTGGGTCCAGTCTCCGAGGGGGTCTTAGAGCAAGACGCTCCTCTCCAGCCCCTGGTTTTGTCCGGCCTGTCAGTTCCTGTTTCCGAGGAGGTCGACGGGTTCGACGCTCCTCTCCCGCCAGTGGGTCCAGTTCCCGAGGGGGTCTCAGAGCGAGACGCTCCTCTCCAGCCCCTGGTTCTGTCCAGCCTGTCAGTTCCTGTCTCCGAGGAGGTAGATGGTTGCTGCGCTCCTCTTCCGCCTGTGGCTCCAGTCTCCGAGGGGGTCCCCAAGTGGGACGCTCCTCTCCAGCCTCGGGGTCCTTCCAGTTTCCCGCTCCAGTCAGTGCGACCTTCCCGTCGCCCACCAGAGACTCAGCTCCAGTCAGTGCGACCTCCCGGTCGCCCACCAGAGACTCAGCTCCAGTCAGTGCGACCTCCCGGTCGCCCACCAGAGACTCAGCTCCAGTCAGTGCGACCTCCCGGTCGCCCACCAGAGACTCAGCTCCAGTCAGTGCGACCTCCCGGTCGCCCGCCAGAGACTCAGCTCCAGTCAGTGCGACCTCCCGGTCGCCCGCCAGAGACTCAGTTCCTGTCTGTGCGACATCCTGGTCGCCCACCAGAGACTCAGCTCCAGTCAGAGCGACCTCCCGGTCGCCCGCCAGAGACTCAGTTCCTGTCTCTGCGACATCCTGGTCGCCCACCAGAGACTCAGCTCCAGTCAGTGCGACCTTCCCGTCGCCCACCAGAGACTCAGCTCCAGTCAGTGCGACCTCCCGGTCGCCCACCAGAGACTCAGCTCCAGTCAGTGCGACCTTCCCGTCGCCCACCAGAGACTCAGCTCCAGTCAGTGCGACCTTCCCGTCGCCCACCAGAGACTCAGCTCCAGTCAGTGCGACCTCCCGGTCGCCCGCCAGAGACTCAGCTCCAGTCAGTGCGACCTCCCGGTCGCCCGCCAGAGACTCAGTTCCTGTCTGTGCGACCTCCCGGTCGCCCGCCAGAGACGCAGTACCTGTCTGTGCGACCTCTCGGTCGCCCACCAGCAATATTACTAATACGTCTCTGTCTTCCAGAGCTCCTGTCTGCACCCCTCCCTGCATTCCAGCTTCAGTCGGTGTGCCTCCCAGAGCGCCAGGCAGCGCGCCTGCCAGAGATCCTGCTCCAGTCAGCGCGCCTGCCAGAGATCCTGCTCCAGTCAGCGCGCCCGCCAGAGATCCTGCTCCAGTCAGCGCGCCCGCCAGAGATCCTGCTCCAGTCAGCGCGCCCGCCAGAGATCCTGCTCCAGTCAGCGCGCCTGCCAGAGACCCTGCTCCAGCCGGCGCATGCCTCAGGCCGTCCGCCTGAGCTCCAGCTCCAGCCCGTGCAGTCCTCGGGCCGTCCGCCTGAGCTCCAGCTCCAGCCCGTGCAGTCCTCGGGCCGTCCGCCTGAGCTCCAGCTCCAGCCCGTGCAGTCCTCGGGCCGTCCGCCTGAGCTCCAGCTCCAGCCCGTGCAGTCCTCGGGCCGTCCGCCTGAACTCCAGCCCGTGCAGTCCTCAGGCCGTCCGCCTGAGCTCCAGCTCCAGCCCGTGCAGTCCTCAGGCCGTCCGCCTGAACTCCAGCCCGTGCAGTCCTCGGGCCGTCCGCCTGAGCTCCAGCTCCAGCCCGTGCAGTCCTCGGGCCGTCCGCCTGAGCTCCAGCTCCAGCCCGTGCAGTCCTCAGGCCGTCCGCCTGAACTCCAGCCTGCGCAGTCCTCCGGCCGTCCGCAGGAGGTCCAGCTTGCTCAGCCGCCGGAAGTCCGGCCTGCCCAGCCGCCGGAGGTCCAGCCTGCTCCGCCGCTGCCAGAGATCCACCTAGCCGGGTCGCCAGAGCCCCGGTGCAAGCCAGCCCGTTCACCAGGGGTCAACCACAGGCCCACATGTCCTCCGGGTCGTCCTCCTTCCAAGACCCGGCCCTGGTCTGCTCGTCCCCCGGGTCGTCCTCCTTCCATGACCCGGCCCTGGTCCACTCATCCTCCGGGTCGTCCTCCCTCCAGGACCCGGCCCTGGTCTGCTCGACCTCCGGGTCGTCCTCCATCCATGCCCTGGTCTGTTCGTCCTCCGGGTCGTCCTCCGTCCATGACCCGGCCCTGGTCTGCTCGACCTCCGGGTCGTCCTCCATCCAAGCCCTGGTCTGCTCGTCCTCCGGGTCGTCCTCCCTCCATGACCCGGCCCTGGTCTGCTCGACCTCCGGGTAGTCCTCCATCCATGCCCTGGTCTGTTCGTCCTCCGGGTCGTCCTCCGTCCATGACCCGGCCCTGGTCTGCTCGACCTCCGGGTCGTCCTCCATCCAAGCCCTGGTCTGTTCGTCCTCCGGGCCGTCCTCCAGCAGTCCGGTCCAGGTTTTCCCGTCCTCCTGGACGCCCACCGAGGCGTTGGGGTGTTTTTGTCTCCCTCTTTTGGTCGTCCGCCAGGGCTCCGACTCCTGTCCTCACCGCCCTCCTGTCGTCCTCCCGGCCGTCTGGAATCCGGCCATCTGGAGGGGGGGGTACTGTTACAATCTGTCCGGCCACTCCCCTGATCCTACAGCACTCCCTGGTCTTCTGCTCCTCCATTCACTCCTCACCTCCCTCATCCTCCACACCTGTTCCTGATCCACTCATTACAATCCAGTCAACCTGCCACACCTGTGTTCCTCTGTTCCCCAGTCCTACATAAACACCAGCCCTTCAGTCACTCATGGTCGGACCTTAACCTACACTAGATGGACTCACTCCCACTCCGTTCCTGGCTTCAGCACCCCCAGTACCACTTCCAGCATTGGTATCTGTATGTTCGTTCCTCTGAGTTCTGGTTCACAATAAATCTGTTAACTTGCTCTTGTCTCCTGAGGGTCCTGTGTAACACACTGCTCCACAAAAGGCCATTGTTAACATATGTGCTCTCTTTTTTCTCTGTCTCCTTTCATTTATCAATTAGGCATAATTTTTTTGGTTCAGATTGTGCAAGTACTTCCGAATTGATAAACAGACGTGAAGCATCCATAACATCCATAACGTCCATAATAATCATCCATACATCCATAATAATACTACGCACTATGATGTTGTGTTATCCACTGCACAGTGTTGGGAAAGTTTAATTTGTACATGAACTAGTTCAAAATTCAGTTCACACATTTTAAAATGAACTAGTTCAGTTCATAGTTCATAATTCAATTTTTTAACTAAGTTCACAGTTCTAAAAATGAACTAGTTCATAGTTCTTTTTTCCCAATATGTTGCTGCGAGCTTTTACCCTCAGAATACTGACATTTTCTTATTGTTCCCACCCATTCAGTCCATCCTCGTAGCCAGCGGCAGCTTTCACTCCAACTTTCACTCCTAAAAACTTGATATATGCAACACTGCATATCTTAATAAATTTGAATTTTGTCTACGGACTATTAAAAGAACTATGAACTAGTTCCTTTTTAGAACTGTGAACTTAGTTAAAAATTTTGAATTATGAACTATGAACTGGACCAGTTAATTTTAAAATGTTTTTTAAAACTAGTTCATGTACAAATTGAACTTTCCCAACACTGGAGATATGTGTTAATTTTGTTGAGTGTTACATGGCAGATCACTCATCAAAACCAAAAGTAACTTACAACTTGACCTGGACTTGCAAAACAGGACTTGTGAACATCTCTGCTTGGATTATACCATTATGTAAAAGAAAGAAGAGGGCAGATGCTCCGAAGACAGTGTAATGGTACAGGTCAGGTTCAGAGTCCGATTAGATGGCTTTTAAATGCAAACACATCAGGAAAAAATAAAGAAATATGCAAAAACTGAAAAATAAGCCGCATTTCATTGCACTTAAATAATATTGGAGACTAAAAAAAACACTGAGCGCAGAATTTGCAAGATGAAAATATCTGTCACTCTATCTAAATCTCATAATGTTCAGAGATGGGCCTTAGTTTATTACTTTGATTTATTTGCAGTGGTTCTGTGTTCATTGCTTAACAATACTAATTTTTTCTGTAACAAAAAAAAAAAAAAAAAAAAAGCTTTTATAAAAACACTGAATAATAATAATAAAAAAAGATTACCAACACACAAATCGTTCAAAATTGCAAACGTATTCAGAATTCAGAATAACTTTATTGTTACGGAAGGGAAATTGTCATGGACATCAGTGTAGCTGTACAGCAATCATAATACAACTAATATCAAAACAGGCAAGAGTTAACAGTATGTCCATAATCAGAATAAATATATCTAAGAGGTAGGACAATAGTGTTAAAGAAGTCAACCAATACTAAGGCTAGTATTGGTATCAATCGATACCAGCCGGATGAGATTCATATTTTTCTTACAGATGGGACAGATGGGAAAGTCAGAAAAAGACAAAAAATGTGAATTGGAGCCAATCAATAGTAAGTTTTGCTGACTTTATTTCTCTTAATTATGTGATTAAAGGTAATAACAGTCACTTTACTATTTTGTATTTTGTTACTTTATATTGTATACAAATAAAAAAAAAATTAAATTAAAACTTTTCACTTCTGCCATTAAGTTTAATAAAAAAATGTTTTATTTGATATTATTATTTATACTGTATTTGGTTATGATCAAAACAACAATCATGTACATCTGTTTCAATCGTTGATGAATGTCACTGCCCAAGTCACTACTTAACAACCATGCCAACATATGCTGGCATGGTTGTTTGGTAATGCATCCATTAGAGGGCAGAAGTTCACCTCTGAGTTCTAAAAACAGTATGCAGTAGTAAACATAGCTGACGCAAACAACAGCAAACATTCACCGGATGCATGAAAGTTATTCTGCACAACACAAACACAGTCATACCACATTTACAGTGGTATGACTGTGTTTGCTACGCATCTGCTAGCTGTCTGAAAATGTGCTAAAAAATGCACAAAATGAACCCAAAGGACGGACAGAAGGCAATGTCCATGTTCCTTTTTAACGTTGAGCCAAAGGAGCCCTGACAAGGTGAGTTTGGCTAACAGTATTGAGTTATTGGAAAGCCACATACAAACTTCAATATTCTCACATTTCACTGCGTATCAAGATCGTAGCAACACAAAATCTGCATCTTAATAGGGAAATGGGTCAGAAAAACCTTGTTAATGTACAATTTTTGGGCTACTGCTGTAAAGCTCCTGTTTTGGGCTGTGGATTGTTGGAGATGCTAGTCCTACAGTATGAGTTATTGATAACTGCATAAAAAGGGCTAGCAAAATCTTTACAACTTGGTGCTTAAGCAGGACGGTGCCCTGATTTACTCAGGGACGGGCATATCGATAGTCTTCGATACGAACATCTTCGATGTGAGCCTGTCAACATATCGGATTTGATACTCTACTGTTACAAAACATGCCATTTGTTTTCACTTTTGAGAGTTTTAGGCAATAAAATTGCATGTGAAGCCCAGCAACAGTGTGTTCCCTCTGTGTCACATGATTATGGCAGCCTATCAGATGTCATGATGTGATGATGATGACACTGTTAGTGATGATGTGGTTTTGTTTTGATATTTTACTGGTTTAATACAGGTTATTGCACTTTTTAAATTCTATTGATCATATTACTATATACTTTATTTTCCATTTAATAAATGTGCATATTAATCTGTTGTTGAATTATTTTATAATTTCTAAATCTATAATTTATATAATTTATATATTATTTTTGTTTAATCTTCAATAAGAATCTTGATGCACACTGTACTATCATGATTTTCCTTTAAGGGGCAAACAGTATCATTATCGGTACTGATGATAAAATACCATCAAATAATCGTATAATATCAACAGGAAAAAGTTTCGGTATCAGCCATCCCTATTCAGTATCTACTGAAAAAGATATTTACTCCACTGCAGATGTTGGCTGTAGAAGTAAGGAGTAATAGGACCCACTATGATTTTCTTTTCTTTCCAAAGAACTCCTCTTTTGTATTTACAAATTCATGAGGTGAATTGTGAGCAGTGAGACGGTATGAAATAACTGCAAACCTAAATTGTTTGTGCTGTAACTTTAACTAAACTGCATCACAGTAAACTTGACACTTTCTCCTCCTCTATTTTAGTAAAGCACATGCTACAGCGTATTGAGTTACGTGCAGTTGAGACAAAGCCATACCAGGACCTGAAACAGCATGTTTTTGCAGCTCTGAAAGGTGTTTTAATTGTTAGACTTTAGGCGATGTATATGATTTTAATGCACAAAGACAAATCATAAAACTGCTTTCCATTCTGTATTGCTTTTTAGACATTGGGTGGTACTGACAGACATGAGGAGGGGGTTGCTCTTTGATAGCTTAGCTCTGGACTGAACCAGAGAATGGAAATAATAAGTAATGTCTAAGTCTCCAAGGCTGCGTCAACCAAAATGTTTCAATAGACAGACTCTGCAACCAGAGCTCACACACCATCAGCAAGCTCACCATCCCTTGAATGAAACAACAGCCCATAACCAAGAACTAGTGCAGCATCTGCCATAGATTTTCAAAGATAACATTTGAATTGATGACACAGTTATTTTTACTCCTGTTACTTTAAACAGGACAGCGAGAATGCTAAAGCAGATGGAGAGCACATGGAGCCTGAGATGCAGACTTCTTCTTCAGATCAGAAGCTTCATGAATCAACACAGTCATAGACTTTCCTAATCATATCGTTTGCTTGCAGGTGAGCTTTTCCAGATCAGATCAACACATGCTTACACAACACATCTTCCTCCTTTTCTCTCTGAAAAAGAAAAGATGGAAATGAAAAGATGGAACATCAGCAGGTAGACAGAGAGTCTCTTTTCAAATCTGGCTACAATTAAAACTGACTGCTGCTTGACTTTTAAAATCTTTTACTTTGCAAGAGATGTGATAGCAAAAGGAAACATATTTAGTCTAAAAGAGAGTAAATAAAGTTTGCTCTGGTGAACTTGTAAAGATTTCAAACTAATTCTGGGGTGTGTTCTACAAAGAGGGTTCAGTTCATTCTTTTTATTTATTCGTTTTTCTCACAATGATCATTGAACTGTGAAAGACTCCATGTCATCTCCTCCTGACGTTTATGTGTGTGCAGTGTATCACACACAATGTGCATCAGATAAACCCCATCACCTTATATATCCTGGATATATTGAACCTGCCTCATAATACATGCCCCATGTCTTGTAGCAGCAAAAGAAGCCCAAATTATCTCTTGTCCACCATCCTGCTTGACTGTTGGTATGAGGCTTTTGTGCTGATTTGCTTAATTTTGGGTTTCACCAAACATCCTGCTGTGCATTATGACCAAACATTTCCATCTTCATCTCATCTAATCTTTGGACATTGTTCCAGATGTCATCTGGTTTTGTTCAGATGTAACTTTGCTGAACTAAACTATGCTGCCATGTTCTTTTAGAGAAGAGACTCTCTCCTCACCACCAAATGACACACTTGTTCAGTATTTTTATTATTGTACTGTCATTAACTTTAACATTTGACAAGCTAAGTGAGGACTGTAGAGTCTGAAATGTGAGTTTCTTAGGTTTGTTGCAGTTTCTCTGAGATGTTACTGTGTCATCTGCTCCTGATAAAAGTCACACCTGCCTTAAATGCTTTCCACTTGTGAAGAATCTTTCTCTCTGTACAATGATGAACTCCAAGTAGTTGGAAATAATCTTGTAACCCTTAGATTGATGGACAGCAGCAGTTGTTTATCGAAGATCATTGCTGATGACTTTCCTCTTCGAATGCTCCAAACCAGCAAACCAATGGAACCTCTGCTTTAATGGTCCTCATACTTGTAGATAATTAACTTATAATTAACTACGGGAGTAATAAAGGTGTTACTTACTTAGATATGTAGACACGCTTTCTTGACTTTGTCTGAATTTTGGTGAAATAACTATTTGATTAATATGTGTTTTGAAACAGTTCATCTGTGGTTGTATGTGACCCTTTTTCATATGACTGAGTGCTGTTCAGGGATAAATGTTATTGTTTTTCTAGCGCCACAAAACCTTTAAGAGATATAGAATCAAAACTACCTGGTTAGGTTTAGGAACCAAACTACTTGGATATGGTTTGGGAATGTTGGCAGTTTGAAAACTGCTCCCTCAGTCAATTTCCATGCTGCCAACAGGGTAGCATGAAAATTGTATTTTGCAATATTATTTCTTTATATGTTCTTTTCTTTCTGCTCTTGTCACTGTGCAGTTATTTTGCCAACTTCAAGAACTGTTCTTAACTGGTCCATTTGAAGTAGTAGTATTATGTCCAGGGTGCTCTTATGCTTTCCTTCCATCTAGAGTCGGCTTCAGCCCTTCTACAACATCATATAGGAGAAAGCACACAGAAAATAGATGGATGGATCGATGAAAAGAAGAACACGCTCAGCCTTAAAGTTCCCAGTTTACATTTGATGGAAGAGTTATTGCATCTCATTGCTGGAGTGTGTATCCATGCAGACTGTATCAGCATTTGGTAGCTGTGACCACAAACATCTGATTACGCTTCGAATGTTTTAAAGGTTCAAGGAGAAACTTTTTGGCAGAAGTAATGGTACATTCCTGAGTGGAAGGAGTTAAGTTGTCCAAAATGTAGATTTGAGTTGAACCATTTCACAACAGCATACTGTATGTGACAGGGAAAAATCCTATAAATACAAGTCTCCATTCAGCTAGAACGCTATCTGCCTTTTGTACTGGATAAAAGCCCAACTGTTGTGTTTGGGGTCAGCACCAAACAGGAGTTCTGTCCAGCAGATGCCAGAATAAAACGAGTGGGGGGTGTTTCAGTAAGATGGCAGAAAAGCATGACGCAGCTTTGCTACGGTCAAAGAAGATTGGAGAGATTCTAATGCTGATATACAAAATGTCATGTATTGTTTTGCCAAATTTACCAAATTATGGTTGATTTACACAAAATGAAAAGAGAGAAAAGACAACTGATTGGTCAGGCAGAGCGACTTTGAGAGAATTCTCTGAGGCGATGTAAGCTGGGAGCCGACTTCCTACAGTGGAAAAATCCTCCCTGTGCTATCTCCTACTTCAACAACCCTCCCTCCACACTCTTGACTGCCAAGCCAGTGATGACTTTCCCCTCTTTCCTAACATGCAGTTTCACGGTCTTGGCTCATCTGTTAAAGTCATCCAAACCAACCCCCTCCTCCCCTCCTTGGAAACCCAGAAGACATTGAAGGCCAGCAAAACAGAGACAATAACAGACAGCTAGAAACAAGAAAATCTTATTTCCTTAACAGAAGAAAATACATGTTCATGGTACAAAATGTCCAACCAAAGCTGTAACACTATTTTTATTGTACATTTTTCCCTGTGGAAATGCAGACATGCGCATTTGTTAGTCATAAGACTTCAATAATTGCTGATTAATTCATATTATGATTCATTGTCTATTTTTTAAAAATAGCATATTAACAATTACTTTGATTAAGAAAAAAAAAAAAAAAATCATCTCTCAAGCCTCACTCATGGTCTACAGCCTCATCTGGACTGCAGGACTATGTTGTTTTTACAAAGCACAAAGCATATTTCCATCATGCTTGAATGCAGGAAACTTTGCAACCTACACCCCCCTCAGTGCCCACATATGAGCAGTGTGTGCTGCAGTGAACTCAGGGTCGACGTTCTCTGCCACAGAGAAAAATGAAATGCTTCCTCAGCTTTCCTGATAAACTCTTAATGCATCTTGAAAAAAACAGGCCAAAGCAATGAGTGAATGGTCACTATTGGAGCTTCTCCATTTCAGTCTCAGTCAAGGACAAAGCAGAGAAAGGAGCATTTGTTTAAATAAAGAAAGTACTTAGAGAAACTCAAACAAGTGTGTTGCTTTTTATGTCATGTTGCTGTTTGCTTAGCTACTAACCCTTATAAGGAGGAATGAAGGGTTAGGGAGGCGCTAACTAATGCTAATGCTCAACATTTTATAGCAAATGATCACAGGTTTGAAATCAGTGTTTTAACAGTCTTTTTTATTTTTCTTTTCCCTTCCTCATGATTCCTTACTTTTCTATAGCCCTCTATCCTCTGAATGCTTAGTGTAAAAATTAATGTACATGGTTGGATCTGCATGTTACTAATGAAACACTTTGTCTAATTTAATCAAAACATAATCAGCCATGAATGTTAAGAGTCCAGGGGCTGTATTCATAAAGAATCTTAGAAACAAAAGTAGCTCCTAACCTGCTGGTTTAGGACTAACTTGTAGAAAAAGTGGGCATGTCAGTGCTAAATGTAGGACTCCTAAATTTTTCACAAAGCATTTTAGTGCTAAAACTAGCTCCTAAACCTGAAAATGGCTAGGCGTAGTCATGAAGACTGCTAAAACACTGGCAGTAAACCAAAGATGAAATCCATTGATGGCTGCCGGTAATGCATGTAACCGAACCAACATTTTGGAAAACTTTAATGAAGCTGAGCTTTCGAAAAGGTATCGCCTCAATCACGAGGGTATCATGACCATGGTGGAGCTGGTTCAGCATGCACTAACTGTCAAGAGTTGTGTGGCAAGGACCGTGTGAATCCAAATGCAGACTTACGAGGCTGAACTGACAGCCACATATTTAAAGGCGGTAACCCCATACACCAACACATTTATGTTAGTTTATCATTTAACACTTTTTTTCTTTATATATTTGGTTTAAACTTGGTTAAAATGCTTTAGTTCTTTTTGTTAGCGCGCACATTAAGACACTATTGTATTTTCAACTTTTGTGTAATTTATGCTCATTTACTGTGTATTTGTTTCTCTTTTACTGGTGCTGGGGAGCCATGTGAACACTTCGGGGCAGACGTGAGCACAACTGTCAAAGCCAAGGAACAGGAAGTGCTGTGGGCCTGTAGCACGACAGCTCCTTTCAGCGGGGCTCTCATTTGCTCCTATTCTTCCAATATTTAGATTTGTTGTTTTGACTTTGAGTAGTTTGATCTCTTGTTTAATTTTTGTTAGTTCTTTTGTTTGAGTAATAAGTAAACTAACGGTTAGGTTCTGTTTCTTTGTGTAGTTTATTTGTTAGTATTTATTAACCCGCTCATGTGCTTAGACTGGTCTGATCAGCCAGTATTTAAGTTCCTCTTTGTTTAATGTTGCTTAGGTCATTTTGGTTCTTTGTTAGGTTAATTTGGTTTTTTGTTAGGTTAATTTGGTTCTTTGTTAAGTTAATTTGGTTCTTTGTTAAGTTAATTTGGTTTCTTTGTGTTAACAATTAGTTTGAAGTTACTCTGAGTTGACATTATACCTTTTGTTTAGTTTTGTTTATTTGATCTCTTGAGGGCCCAGATGTTTTTAAGAGTATTTTTTGGGGTAAATAAAACCTGTTCTTTTTGAAGCCACCTGTAATTTCTTCTTCTTATTTAACTCCTACTGTCACAAACCACTTCTGGCCTTTTTTTTTTTTTTTTTTTTTAATTATTATTATTAATAATTTGCTTAATCTTTTTATCATCTAATATTTTTTTCTTATTATTCTATTTATTTTTCTATATACTATAATTTATTATACCATGTTTATATTCACTTCTGAGAGCTTTTCTGGTTAGATGCAGCATCTTGAGCTCTATGTTCTTTCAATTTAAGAAATGTCATTCATTTTATAATAATCAGAAGTCTTTTGGACTTAACACCTGCGGGAAAGGTCATAGGGGTCGGGTGCAAGCGGCAACCTCCGGTGGTAAAATGTGAAGCCTTTGCAGAAGTGCAAAAAATTGCAGTTCACCCCAAATTCCCACAGACTCCCATGTTAAAAAGACCAACTTTACAGTAGAAATAAACATGTTTAAAACCTGGTACAAAAGAACATTTTAGGATTAATAGGTCAAGTTTACCTTCATGACAATTGTGAGGGGTAATTTTTTTTCTAAATCATTTATTTGGATGTTATTTAATCTTTAAATTCGTCATAATTAGGGGTGTGTCCTTTCGATTGACATGTATCCAATATTCACGGCAAGAAGTGAGGGTGTAGCACAACCACGGTTTTTAGCCAGCTAACAGTGCGCCTTAGCTTTAGCTCACCTACCTTCATTAGCTAGTTAGCTCACGTTAGATCCGAGTTGGCTCAATTAGCTCTTACCTACATGCAGCTCTGAGTTTAATGGACGTCAATCATCCAACCCCACGCTCACAGCCCCCCTCAGCACTGCCACTTTGCCCGTTTTTGTATTTTCCGGGAGGGATGGCAGGCGTGACACTGCCAAGATGGTGATGGTAGGAACCGCCCAATGAGCTTTAATTCAGCTCTTCAGAAATCTACTAGCGACGTCACGGAGGCTCCGTCCATCTTTCATATACAGTCTATGGTCGGGTGCAGTGTGAGTTTGGCGGCGGCCGAAGGCAGGGACCCTTACAGCCTGATCCTCGCCTGCAGAAGCTAGGTAATACAGTAATTTTGGTATCAATTTGATAATAAATCCAGGACATGTATAGCTGATACGGATACCGAATCTAGGACACGTATAGCTGATACTGATACGATACCTTTTACTTAAAATTTCACAACCATTTAATGAGTTTGCCTTTAATTATATATTATTAATATTATTATAATCAAACACAGAATAAAGATTATTGTTAATGTAAACAATATAAAATAACAAAATCAACATTGTAACAAAGTAATAATAAATATATAAATCTGTAATTTCCTTTTATCACACAATTGTTTCTGAAATTTAAGTCAACGGAGTAAATTGTTTAAACAAACCAAAGTCTACTGCTGATTGACTCTCCTTCACATTCTTTGGCTTTGTTTCCTCAAAGCACTGTGTAAGAAAAATATTGATCTCATCACCTGGTATCGGTACTGATAATACCCTTTGGTATCTATACTATCAATATTTGGACTGATGTGGCCAGCCCGAGCAGAAGCTCTACAGCTGCTGCGTATCGGCAGGCTAAGCAGAACATAGCTTCAATGTTTGCTGAGGCAAAAACTCGGGTATGGGAGGAGTTTGGAGAGGCCATGGAGAATGACTTCCGGACGGCTTCGATGAGATTCTTCAAAATCCGATGGCTCAAGAGGGGGAAGCAGTGCTCCATCAACACTGTGTACAGTGGGGATGGGGGGCTGCTGACCTCGACTTGGGATGTTGTGGGTTGATCTAAGGAATGCTTCAAAGACACATCTTCCGACGAGTAAGCAAATTCAGGGGACGCTGGTGTGACTCTTTTATCTCTGGTGCTGAGGTTGCTGAGGTGGTTAAAAAGCTCCTCGGTCGCAGGGCCCTGAGTAGGATGAGGTCCATCCAGAGCAGATTTATACACATGTGGCGTCTGGTGTGTTTGCTCTCGCACTTGAGCGTATGGGTTATGCATTGTTTTGGTGTTGTGTTGCAGTTTCCCCTCCTAATCTGTAGGTGGCAGCAGGGGTGGTATCAGCCGGTAAACTCGCCAGGCCTGATTTTTTTTGATCGTTCACTTCAGTTCAGAAGGCATTTTCTGTTTTAAAACAACAATGGTTCAGTGTCTTTATGAGCTTGTGGAAGAAAACAAAGAAATAATTTGATCAGCCTCTCATTAACTTGATCCACTGGTTATTGTTTTTAAAAATGATGGTTACAACACAAATTCAGGGAGAAGATCCAGATATCCGGCAACACATGATCCCAAACTACCACTGTACCTCCGTGCAGGGGTGAACGTCAGGTCTGAAGAGGTGCTTGTCGAGCCTCTGCAGACCTATGTAGCGCCTACGGCAGTGACGCAGACACTGCATGAGTATAAATCCGCCTTAAGGCACTGTGTACTGTAGAGCTGTCTTGGTTGACACACACCATTTGCAGCATTGCGTGGACATCGGCGACAGTGGCCCTGTATGACCGGTGCCAAAGCTTGGTCCACATTTCCAACAGTAAGTCTGTTTTATTTTCAGTAGCGTTGGATTCTGCCAAGGTTTCCCTTTGTCACCAATTCTGTTCATAACGTTTATGCACATTTTTTAATATGCAGCCGAAGCAGGGATCCGGTTTGGTGGCCTCAGGATTGGGTCTTGCATTTTTGCAGATGATGTGGTTCTGCTGGCTTCATCAGGACGTGATCTCCAGCTTTCATCAGAGCCATTCACAGCTGAGTGTGAAGCGGTTAGGATGAGAATCAGCACCTCTGAATTCAAGACCATGGTCCTCAGCCGGAAAAGGGTGGTGTGTTCTCTCCAGGTCGGAAATGAGGTCCTGGCCCATGTCTGCTTTACTACTGCTGGGTAGATAAGTGAAGGTAGATAAGCCTGTTTCACCCAGGGATAATCACCTTTTACTCCGCCTCCCGATGTCGGTGTGGAGGTGGAAGGTTTTGCAGCTGTTTCTATCTGGGTTTTTACTGATAGTGGAAGCTCCCTTAGAAATGGGAGAGAAGCTCTGTTATCCAGGAGAGGCTCAGAGTAGAGTCGATGGTTCTCTGCATCGAGAGGAGCCAAATGAGGCTCGGGCATCTGGTTAGGACGCCTCCTGGATACCTCCTTGGCAAAGTGTTCCAGGCACATCCCACCGGGGGGAGACCCTGGGGAAGACCTAGGACACGCTGGAGGGGATACATCTCTCAGGTGGCCTGAAAGCCTCGGGATCCTCCCAGACAAGCTGACAAATGTGGCCGCGGAGAGGGAAGTCTGGGCATCGCTGCTTAGGCAGCTGCCCCTGGGTCTGACCCCGGAAAAGCAGTAGAAAATTGATGGATGGGATGAATTTGTTGCAATGGATGCAATACTGATCACAATCACAATTTCAAACCAGATGCAAACTGAAGAGGGGGAAAGGATAGGGATGGTCATGGCAGGGTAGAGGGAAAGAAAAAGATCTATAGCAAGGAGCTCAATATTTAACTGTTTTTAGTGTACTTTAATAGAGCCTCAATAACAAATAAAGCAGTTTGGATACTCTGGTTTGCTCTCTGGTTCTCTGTCCTTGTCCTGAGCTTCTGTGTCTTGTTGACCTTCTGTGGACTGCAGTTCAATGTCTCCAGCCTCTGTCTCACGCCCAGCTGGCACCATCTCCATGTTATTCTTACCTGTTCTTACCTGTGCTCTTTCTAACCCACTTACTCGGGAATCCAATGACGTTTGCTGCCTCATGTCTCATGTATATTTATTCAGTAACATACAGTAATATTTTCAGTGCAGCAGATTTACATCACAGCTTAGTGGCAGCATGGTCAGGCACTCGTCTTTTCCTGAATCCTCACCATTTTTTCCTACCAAACTTTTTTTAAACCCTATGATTTTTTTCCAAGGTCCAAGGTTTGGTTTGGTTTTCTGACCATTTGAACAGATCCACACAGCATCACTGTAAGGGGGAAAAGAAAATATGTCCGCAAGATGGAAACAGCTTTGGCAGGAAAATGTTAAAAACTTGAATCTCTACAAAAACACCTTCTACATTAAACACAGTAGAGAATTTTAATAAATGTTTCTATTAAGGGAAAGCCTCCTCTCTTTGAAGCTATTCCAAGTTGGAAATCAAATTGATAAAGTTGCTCCTACACTTCTTAACTGCTTAATATTTGTATTAATCACCATTTTCTATTTCTTTATACAGTTACAGAGCTGACTTTATGATGATGAATGTTCTTAAGTAAGACACATCAGGACCAGTGCCAACAAACTTCTCAAACAGAGCAACCTGTGGAAAATGTCACCGAGCCGTAATATAGTCAATGTCTTTTTTTTGAGCAGCCAACAAATAACCTGGGGAAGGGATTTCCTTTGTTATTTAGGAGGAATGAAAGCAAGTAGAAAATCCCATTTCTGGAAAACAATAATAATACATTACAGTGTGTCAGTATCACTTCATGTGCTACTACTTTTCTATGATCTTGCATAGAGAAGAAATAAAACTAACTGTATTTTTATAAGTAAATGTGATTTTAAACAGAATAATATTTAATTTGAAAATGCATCAGTTCAAAACAACTTAAAATTTACATAAGTGGGGTCTAATGCATAACCACATGTACATTTGGTTTTACATGGTTGTGGGAAAATGATTTGCACCTTGTGGAAAATATGAGTAGGACTGAGGCCACTGAGCATGACTCATTGGCCAGCTATCTTTGAGGGGGATGGAAGTCCTGCCTTTGCTGGACTCAGCTATTTGTTTACACTCCAGACAGGGGAGCTGAGAGGCACTCAAAAGGGGAAAATGGTGGGCAGAAACATGTCTTAATTCAATTTAGGGTTACATGCAAAAAGTTGGATGAATTATTCTTGTCACACAATGTATGAAAAGTAGCTCAGACACTGCCTGGCTATGCATGGTCACCAGGATTTCTTTGTAAGGCCTTTTGCCCTATCAGAATAAATTATTTTTCTCTCCATTAAAATGTCTGACTTGGAATTTACTACAGTTAAGTAGAAGTCTAAAGAAATACCTCAATCTTTTTACCTAATCAGCAGCTTGCATCTGTTGTTCCCATTACATCATAGCTTGTCAGACGATATGCAACAGACGGGGAATTTATGATCACCTCGCAGGAGCTCAACTGTGCCTTTAAAAATGTTAGGACTGCTTGTTCTGATCAGCCAGAGCAAACAGCAAAGGATCTGGCCTAATGCTAAACATTTGTACTTTCTACGAAGTAGTAAAAGGAAAGGCTACTCGTGTATCTTGGCTATTCTGCTGTGGGCTTTTACAGTACACAAGACCCAAACTGAAGAGAAGGGATTAAGTTTAACTTTTATGTTTATTTTTACCAAGCGAGGTCCAATGTTTTTATCAGCTTTTTTTTGTCTGCTTGCTAGCGTGTGAGTTGTACAGTGCAGTTCCTCCGCTTCGGGACGCTGCTGAGCAGCAGCGGCTCCAGAAATGCACATGATGGATGTCAGTGTGCCATCATACGACTCCAGAAGAGTTATAAGGTTGTAAAGTTACGTAATGTGTCTTTAATAAATACATGCAGTCCAGATTGTGACTTGTTCTTGAATTAAAGAAAAATAATTTGTTTTTACTCTAAAATATATTATAATGTTTAATGTTTAATAATTGCAGGATCTTGCAATTTATTTTGAAACAAAATACTTTGTAAATTATCAAAAGTTATTTAATGAGACAAAAACTATGACTGCAAGGTGTTTATATTTGAACAATTTTATCATAAAAATTCACCGACTTTGTTCAAACATGTCCACACTCAAATGTTCGAGATTTGCTCTTAGCTGATAACAAATTCAAGATATTAACATTTTAATTAATGCCACAAGCAATGTTCGGAGGAAGGACTTCAGAACAATTTTATTTGTAATTGTTTACAAATAAAGCTGCAAGCCAACTCATTTTTACTGTAGAGTTATATATATATATAGTTATATATATATATATATATATATATATATATATATATATATATATATATATATATATATATTATTGTTGACTGAGACCATTGGACACCACTTTTCATAATTTCACATACAAATGTACAGGTGATCAGTGATGACAGTAGCAATGTTTACAGGTGCACAATTTCTTCCATCTGGTGTACACAAACACTACTGAGTGTGTGTATTCATTGCTGTGTCATCGATTTCAGTTTGCCTCCCCCTTAATAATTAAAGTTTTCTTAAAATCTCAAGCAATGTATTTGTATCGCATACCGATTAATTCTGATTTGGTCTCGCCAGGTCTTCCACTGGATGTAACTTTATTAAGTAAAGCTAACTGTGAAATACAGGCTACATGGCTGAAATAACAGGCATGCACAGTTGGGATAGTTATTACCCAACATTTAGAATATGTGTTGTCATGCACCAGTTGGAACAACAATTAGCTTAAGCCACTCTGCTACATCATAATGAAATTCTGATCCGAATGAGTGTGACTGGATCAGAATCTATCCACTGGTTTTCATGAAGCATTTTTATTCAAACAGGGTTTTAATCAAAATACTTTTATCTATGTAAACTTGGCTAATCTTGACCAAATACCACCTGCAGCTCATCTACAAAACTGGACAAGTTAACTCTAAATTAGAAAAAAGTAACTGCTAACTCTGTTTGATCAAACATGCTAAAACTCTGATTTAAAGTTTAATCTTTGCTTTAACGGAGCACTTATAACTTTAATGCTGTTCAGTTCTTTGTTATTTAAATTCAATTTATAGATACACTCATAATACACTTTTATGTTGTTGTTTTCAACTGAAAAATAAAATAAATACAACTATAGTGGATTATTTTCCTCTGCTGTTGCAAAGTAATATTTCTGCCAACTTGTTTTAGCCCCAGATGTTAGAACAGCCACAGATACACTAAGATTCCACACATTCTACTCATACATGGAGGTCTACAATCAACCATACTGAACAAGAAAAAAAATGACTGAGGATGTTTCCTCATAAATGTGAGATTTACTCATCCCTTTGTTTCTAGATATACTGTACATGTATAATATAAATAAACATTTGTCATGGTGCAAGTGTTTTATATACATCCTGCCAAATAAGACACCATCCCATCTTTTAATGTACAAGTCCATCTTCAGTTGTTACCTTGCAGTAGGGTTGCCAACTTTCTCTTAGCCAAATAAGGGACTTTGTTTAGCATTTTGCAAAATACTAATACAAAAACAAAATAATCAACACAATATTATAAAGGTTCAATCTCAGATTTTTATCTCAATATGCAGCCTGCATAGACACATTGGTACAGTATAGTGGTCAGACTGTTTCAAATATTCAAACTTATGTCTACATTTCAACAACTATCCTCACACACATGCATCTTCACATTTAAATAAACCTCAAAATAAATTATCACAGTTTGGACATTTATAGCAGTTAACAGGCAGTCAGACCTACATGGCTGAGCAGGTGAGTTATCTGAAGGATGCTGGGAGCAGGGCTGGCACAACCTGGCACCAGAGGACGGTTGGTATCCAGTGATTTACTCCTCTGTCTCCTCCACCGCAGACCTTCTGCAAGGAGTTCCTATGATACCTGATGCCATGTTACGGCAGTTAGTCCTTTATTTTATCTCTGTTAAATTAGATTCCATAAAAACTATGTACCTACTTCATAAATAAAATTTATACTAGACTGCATATTACATTATAAATTTCTCTATAAACAGAAATACAACACATAATGGATGCATGTAATGATGAACTTAAAAGAAAGTAGAAAATAAATTTTCCAAATAACCATAACAATCTGATTAATTATCTGGACATCCCTGCAGGGTGGATAGTTGCTACCACTGTAGAACGAACTGGGTTAGCAAAAACACTGAAACAAAACACAGATGTGTAAGAGACAAACTGCACGTGAACAGTAAATGTAACAAATGTGGATTGCACATAGTGTCCTTTTGTCACGAAGAAAATAAATGAGCTTCAGAGTGGAATAATGAAGCCTGGAAACCCTTTTAACCTTCAAAGTTCTGCTCCCAATATTGGATTTTACTTGCTGTAATATTACCTGTTTCATTATTTATTCAATTTAATCAATTTAACTCCTAAAAATTTATTTAAGTTGATGTAGAATGCAAAATTTAAAAGTAAAAAAGTGTTGAAATATATGGTGCTTTTTGGTTTCATTAGAAGAAAATAGTTTAACTCCCTGATCCTGAAAAGTTGCCAATTTTTTTATAAAAAGTAAATGTAATAAATGTACCAATTTATAGTATGAATTTAGAAAAATTAAAAATAATAAAGGTAGGGTAGGAGATCCTGGAAAAATGGTTTAAGCAAGCTACATTTAGAAAATACACAATTCAAAAGTCCAAACCCCTTTCTTCAGACTTCCTCCAAAGCCACGTCTCCAAAACACAGAAAGGAGGAATGCTTGTAACCGAGGGTTCAAACGGAGGGTTTTGATAGACATATCACAAACCAATCATTTAGAACGGGCGGTTAAAATGATTCCACAGGTCACAGTTTTTTTTTAGTTTTTGTTTTTGTGTTAGAGCATTTAATTAATTGGGTGCAATTGGGGTGTGTAGGAGATTTTAAGCAATATAGTAAAAAATGTTCCTGGAAAACAACTCCTACCGTACCTTTAAGTAAACGGAACCCATGTTTTTGTTAATTATTTGTTTTCAGTTACATTCAACGGACACTTTGTTAGATTAACTGCTGTAATCCTTGGTGTCATAGATTCAACAAAAGATTTTGCAACACACAGTTGCTGCATCCATGATGAGAATCTCCCGTTCCACCACATCCCAAAGCTGCTCTACTGGATTGAGATCTGATGACTGTGGAGGTCGTTGGAGTCCAGTGAACTCATTGTCATGTTCAAGAAAGCAGGTGGAGATGTTTTGAGCTTTGTGACATGGTGCATTATCCTGCTGGAAGTAGCATCAGAAGATGCTACTCTGTGGTTATAAAGGGATGGACATGGTCAGCTACAATACTCAGGCTGTGCTGGTTTAAACCAGGCCATGTTGGTACTAGGGGACTAAAGTGGGCCAAGAAAATAAATTCTGAGCCTAGCATCTGAATGTGGAGCTGAAATGGAGACTCAATAGACCAGCAACGTTTCTCCATCTTCTATTGTCCAGTGTTGGTGAGTGTGTGTGAATTGTTGCCTCAGGTTCCTGTTTTAGCTGACAGGAGGCACCCGGTGTGGTCTTCTGCTGCTGTAGCCCATCTGCTTCAAAGTTGGACATGTTGTGTGTTCAGAGATGCTGTTCTGGTGTCTTGGTTGGAACCAGTGCTTATTTTACTTCCTGTTGTCTTTCTATCATCTCCAACTAGTCTGCCCATTCTCCTCTGACCTCTGACATCAACAACACAGCTAAACCAACTGCCCTTTCTCTCAATTTACCCAAATACCTCGCTCAGCTGGACGAGGAGGTGGAACGGGCATTCTTATTTCTAAAAAGTGGAACTTTACTTCTGTCCATCCTATGGCTAACTGCTCATCACTTGAGTATCATGCAGTAAAGGTCTCTACACCCATCACTGCATACATTCTGGTCATTTACCGCCCTCCGGGTGGCAGTATCGATGAATTTGTCTCTGAAATGGACATGATTCTCTCTGACATTCCTGATGATGGCACACCACTAATTGTCTTGGGAGACATGAACATTCACATTTGCAAACCACAGGCAACTGACTTTCTGGCTCTCATCTACTGTTTCAATCTCCAACTGGTACAGACTTCTCCAACACACAAAGCTGGCAATACTCTTGACTTGGTGCTGACCAGAAACTGCTCCACAGCCAACCTGTCCGTCACCCCGCTGCATCTCTCAGACCACTTCCTGGTTAAATTCTCTGTCTTCCTGCCTCATTGTCAATCAAGCGGCTCCAAAAATGGTGTCCTACCGCAGAAACTTGAGATCCCTCAGACCTACACAGCTGTCTGATGAGGTTTACTCTACCCTCCCTTCCCACTCAGACTTCTCCTTACTGTCTGTTAATGAGGTTACAGAAACACTCTGCTCCTCTCTCGCCTCCTCTCTGGACAAACTCTGGCCTCTGGTGTCAAAACCAGCCAGACAAAATCGTCCCAGTCCATGGTTCACAGAGGTTCTGAGGGAGCACAGAGGCGGACTCAGGGCTGCAGAAAGAAAGTGGCGCAAATCAAAAGAGCACACTGACTTGTCTGAGTACCAGCAAAAACTTGAAACTTTCACATTCAGCCTAAAGGCAGCCAAGATAGCCTTTTATCAGAACAAGATCCGCAATGCTCCCAACACACGACAACTGTTCATGGTGTTTAACTCTCTTCTATCTCCACCACCTGCTCAGCCTCCCACTGTGCTGACTGCAGAAATGTTTGCTTCCTACTTCACTGAAAAGGTTGCTACCATCAGTAACCAATTCTCTGAGCCTGACCAACTCAGCCTTGCCAAACCAGCTACTGGTGCCTCACTCTGCTCTTTCCGCTGTTTAAAAATGAGGACGAAGTCTCTAAACTTCTAGTCAGCTCAAAACCCACAACCTGTCCTCTTGATCCTGTTCCCTCTGACATCCTGCAGAGCATTTTACCTACAGTCAAAACTGCAGTAACTCATATTATCACCTCCTCTCTTAAATCCGGTGTCTTTCCTTCTGGCTTCAAGCAAGCTCGGGTTACCCCGCTGCTGAAGAAACCCACACTCAACCCAGCCCAGGTTGAAAACTACCGGCCGGTCTCATTGCTTCCATTCATGTCCAAATTACTAGAGCGTGCCGTCTTCAGTCAGGTCTCACAGTTCCTCCAAGACAACAATCTGTTTGATCCATATCAGTCTGGCTATAGGCAAGGTCACTCTACTGAAACTGCTCTCCTGTCAGTTACTGATTCCCTACGGCTTGCCAGATCCACTGGTCAATCCTCAGTCCTTATACTGCTGGACCTGTCGGCTGCCTTTGACACGGTCAACCATCATATACTGGTCTCCAAACTCTTGGAGCTTGGCATCTCAGGATCTGTCCTCTCGTGGTTTATGTCCTACCTCACAGGGAGATCATTCAAAGTATCTTGGCAAGGGGGCGTGTCCAGATCACATGGGCTGACAACAGGGGTGCCTCAGGGCTCGGTGCTTGTCCTTCTTCTCTTTTCACTATAGACCTCCTCACTCTGTGCATCATTAGCTCTCATGGTTTCTCCTACCACTGCTATGCAGATGACACTCAGCTTTTCCTTTCGTTCCCACCTGACGACACAACCGTCTCAATGCGAATATCAGCATGCCTTGCTGATATCTCCGCATGGATGAAGGATCGCCACCTTCAGCTAAATCTGTCCAAGACTGAGCTTATTGTCTTTCCAGCCAATCCTTCCTTACCGCCACAGATAAGCGTGCAGCTTGACTCAATCACACTTGTGCCTACGTCTTCTACCAGGAATCTTGGTGTCATGGTAGACAACCAGCTGACCTTTAAGGACAATGTTGCCTCGGTTTCCCGGTCTTGCCGATTTGCTCTCTACAACATCAGGAGGATCAGATTCTACCTGACTAAACACACGACCCAGCTCCTGGTCCAGGCTCTGGTCATTTCACGCATTGACTACTGCAACTCCTTACTGGCTGGCCTGCCTGCCTGCTCAGTTAAACCTCTGCAGATGATCCAGAATGCAGCAGCACGTCTGGTCTTCAACCAGCCCAAAAGAGCTCATGTCACTCTGCTGCTAATTGCTCTTCACTGGCTTCCGGTTGCAGCACGCATGAAATTCAAAGCTCTGCTTCTGGCTTACAAAACAATAACCCTATACGGCTCCGGTCTACCTTCACTCCTTAATCCAGAGCTACACTCCCTCTTGACAGTTACGCTCTGCCAGCGAAAGACGCCTAGTGCTCTCACCACAATGTGGCGCAAAATCAGTAGCTAGACTCTTCTCCTCTGTTGTTCCCCGGTGGTGGAACGATCTACCAAACTCCATCTGATCCGCAGAGTCCTTATCCACTTTTAAGAGCAAGCTAAAGACTCACTTGTTTAAGAAGCATTTCCACACTTAGCTTAACTAAATGAGTTAGAAAGATTTGACCAGCTCTTTGGCTCAACCAAGTACTGAAGAAGCTGTATGCACTTATGCCCAAGTTGATATTGTGTGATGAAATCATGCACTTATGTCCAAGGTGATATTGTGTGATGAAATCATGCACTTATGACCAAGTTGATATTGTGTGATGAAATCGTGATCTTGTATTTAAATAAAATGACTTATAAATAAAAAAAAAAATTATATGCACTGCCTCTAGCACTACATGACAGCATCTGGGTCCAACTGGACTCAAAGTGGTCTGACTATCACTTAATTATGACGTCCCATCTTGTTTGAATTCATGCTTGTGTTGTTCTTACTCTCAAATGTAAGTTGCTTTGGATAAAAGCATCTGCTAAATGACTGTAGAATAGAATAGAATAGAAGAAGACATTCTGGTTCAGACAACTGCTGCTCGCTGGATATTTTCTCTTCTTCAGACCTTCTTCTTTTTCATTCTGATGTCCAACTCAAGGCGGGACTGATGTCTCTTTGTTGTTCAGATAATAATGAGGTCAAACCTGATCTTTTTACCTGTGGGTCGAACTGGTGTGAATGCATATGGGTGAACCAGCACTGTAAAACACACTCGTCTTACCAACAAGCACCTGTTGTCACTTAGCCATGACAGCAGCTTGCTGTGTGTAATCACACATCAATGAATTACTGATTCACCTTTGTTTGCGCTATGTGTAATACCAGAGAAGAACAGAACCGATATGTTGCAACCAACTGTGTGAAGGACGCTATCAAAAGCTGTTTCATACCAGTTAGTGTTTGCAACTAACATACTGATGTGAGAAAGGGTTGAAATATTACTGCTGAATATTAGCATGTTTGCAAACTGCTGCTAGCAGTTAGCTCAAAGCAGCAACTGAGGTCAAACTGACCTACTAGTGATGAATGACCATTAATCAGAATGCATTTACTTCAGAGCTGATAACCTCTAAAGTGATAAATCATGCAGATGTGGCTGAGCTTTGTGGATGTATTCATGACCTCAACTTTCTAATCGTTCATTTTTAGACTTCTACATAAGCTTTAAATAAATAAAGCTGAATCAAAAGTTCTCCAAAAACATCCTGCTGAAAGTCTTTTATAAGGAACAGGACTGAACTTGCATATTTGTAAGAGATGAAGAGGCTTTACATGCTTAAAACACTCAACATGTCCTCAGGACTTAAAGTGTGACTGTCAGAAACCTGGCAGTTTGCTGTATATCTGCGGATGTTTGACGGGGGCTCAGACTTGACTTGTAGAGATGAAGAAGTATTTGACTCCACAGTGTGAAGACATTGGGGTATTAGCTGATCAGGAAGAGTTCAACAATGAACAGCGTTAAAGTACCAGATAAGGAAAAGTCTGTGACTTTAGCTTGTAACAAAGCACTTCTACAGATCTCCTCAGTCCTAGAGGGGGTCATATAACCCCTGGCCTTTTAGCAGTCCCGATCAAGCTAAGTAATGTAGTCTGAAGCTTTTTATTGTTAGCTATATAACTCTACGTCTTTGTTTATGTCAATGCTTCCTAATCTCTTTTCAAATCAAATCAATCAAATGTAGAAAGAATAACGTCCAAAACTGTAGCGCAGTCAAACACACTGTGCCTTTCCTTAGAGACTAATCACCATCTTGAGGAACACATTTACTTCTCTTTTGTGAATACTGGGACAAGGAAAGCTGTTGAACAACAGCTCAACTTAAAACACACTGAGTGTTAACTCTGCAAAGTTACCACAAAAGGACGGGTTTGGTTCTGCTGGGACAACCTGTGAACAGAACTGGCAACCTGTCCAGGGGTCTCATCTGTCCATCACCAACTCCACACAGAAAGGCCTCAGCTGCCGCTCAGACCACCAACACCTGCTTTGATTCTTTTATTTGAATTCTTTGCTTGCTTTTGTTTTGCAGCTGCCACAAGAAACACATACTCTGCTTCACTGCTCTGAAAAAGACCCTTTTGCCAAAGATGTTCACTAGACCAGCCTTTCAATAACTGGGTTGCCAGATCATTGTTAAATATAGCCTACATTTATCAAATACATGTGGGATTTTTATTAGGGCTGTCAAAATGAATGTTTTAATGCAAAGAGATTATTCTGAGGAACTAACGTTAAAGTCATTATTCGTGTCATATTAAAAATACGAATTTGGCGTTACCTTGACGAGAAAAACAGATTTTGGGCTGGTAGGTGCTTTGTTACAGCTATGAACCAAATCTTCCAAAAATCACTTTATTATAATTATTTATTAAGTTTCTGACATTTTTTCATTTTTTTTATCATTGGGTGTCTGGAAAGAAAGTTATTACATGTGCTATTTTAAAAATATGAATTTGGCCCTATCTCAGTGACAGAAGCTGATTTTCGGTATATAGGTGCTTTATCACAGCTGTTAACATAACCCGGGGTGTCCAAAGTCGGTCCTTGAATCCTGCAGGTTTTGGATGTTTCTTGCTGTTACACCAGACCAGTGAGTCTGTAACTGTATGAACGTGCATCCAGACAGGACCCTTTACAGGGTATACACAAGGCTGTATCTATTTTGACACCAAGATGTATTTAAGTGCATTTATAATAAAGTAAACTTAAAGTAGCACTTTGTAACTTTCTGACCTTAAAGATAAATGTTTGACTTGTTTTGATGGTACAATAACATTTATTATTTTCATTCTTGGAGCTGTCGCTGCCCAGCATCATCCCAAGAAAACGTACTTCACAACTTTTTCTGGGACACTGCATGACTTTACAGGTCAACTGGATATCAACGTGCACTGTGGTTGATTCATTACAGTCAAAGAGGATGTAATTAGAGGAAGAGGGGAAAAAAGAGAGAAAGTAACAGGATGGGATAATACAAGAGTCAACATTGAACTGAGATTTACTGGCAGGAAAGAAATCAGAGAAGAGACAGGATGTAGGAACATTTGCTGAATTACCCGTCATGAGAGTGAAAATCTGCCAAATTCAGTAGTGCTGCTTTAAAAGGGGAAAAGAAAACTTAGAAATCCTTCACTAGTTAATGTTAAGAGGTGGAGCTCAGCCTCTAAACAGAACTGACTTCACATGATCAAGCATTTAATTTTTCAGTAAGATTTTCCATTTAAACATGTCTTTGCTCTGAACATTGGTAAATTTGATGTATTTGGTTTAATAGCAGAGGCAGATTTCATCCAAAACCATTAGACCACAAACTGAGGAGTGAATCTGCAAGCAAAAGCAAAAAATCTCCAGGCATCGTGGAACTTGGGTAATAAAGCCACTTCCTCTTAAAACGCACCAAGAATGAGGTCAAATGAACTCCATAGTTCCCTGGAATGTGAATATGGGAATTTCTATGGAGCTGTTATTTAAAACAGCACCTCAGGCTACAGTTTCACATCTGATGACAACTTTCTTTACTTCCTGTATATATGTCCTGTATATATATATATATATATATATATATATATATATATATATATATAGTATCCCACAGAAGTGAGTACAACCCTCACATTTTTGCAAATATTTTATTGTATCTTTTCACATGAAATCACTATAGAAATTAAACTTTTATATACAGAACACCAAACTATAGAAACTAAACTTTGATATTCTGTATGTTAAAGTTTCACTTCTATAGTGTTGAAAAGATATAATAAAATATTTGCAAAAATGTGAGGGGTGTACTCAGTCACTGTGAGAAACTGTATATACGTTAAAGAAAAGACGTCTTCTTTTTTGAGAAAGTTAGTCCAAAACTCCAACATAATCACCAGGTTTAAAACAAATGCATGTACTGCAGTGATGTCACACTTTTATGAGGATGTGAGCCTTTTCTTTCCACAGCCGAGGGGGGAAAAGAAAAAAAATCTCGTCCCGTTGCTTCTGCAGATGTGTAAACCACCCCTGTGTATGTGTGTTTGTGTGTGTGGTGAGTGGGGGTCTCCTACAGCTTGAAATGGAATGTAATGAGAGTAATTTATCACTTTGAGGTCTGTGAGTCATGAGGACAGACGATGTGTAACTGCCTTAAAGAAAAAGAGCCGTGTGCATGAGTAATCCGTGCAACATTTCAGAAACGACATTTGTGACACAAATAAAAGGAAACACATCCAATTTGTAGTGTCTTTGCAAATTTCCATCCTATAAAGTTGTAGGAAGTTGTTGAAACAGTAGAAACTATCACCTCAGCCTCCCTTGGCTCCTTTGACAACAGTATCTGTTGGACGTCTTTGCAGCATGCATCCTGCATGCCTGTGCAGACCCCCTCATAATGTATACAGATCTCAAAGCAGAATGACTGGCCTTCACTGTAGAGCTGACGGAAGGAGAAGGAAAGCTAACCTCGGGCAGGTAATGTAACAAATAGCTCATAGGTGAGTAATGACAGCTCTTCAAAAAGTTATTCATTCAGCCACGTCGGGATGTGGTTTGTACAGGTAGGGAGTGCTGCTCAGTCCTGCCTGCAGTGATCTGTATATGTGTGTGTGTTTTCTCTCTTAATTCTACACGGCATTGATGATGTGTTTACTTTCCCTGCCAGTTATTCGTGGACTACTTCTCTTTTATCCTGTACTGACTTGCAAGCCAAGAATAAAGAGAAGCTCAGCAAGTTGTTTTGTGTGCAGATAAATAAGATTTAAAAGTAAAAATTTACATGATAAATGTAAATATATGAGTCACTACATGAGTTAACGATGCAAAAAGCAACATGCAAACACACATCTCCACATTTCTGTTGCACATGCATGCTCACACAGAAAGAAACTGAAAGACTGCATGTCCTCTTTAAACCCTTTGTCTGGCAGCCATGCAGGCATGCGCTGCCAACTATTGTTCAAAACCACAGAACTTTATTATTCTCAAAGTTTCCTAAGATACCATATGTCAAGCTGAATTTGGGGAAAAATTGTGTTAAAGTGGAGTCTAGGAGTTTGAGTAATTTCTTAATAGTTTACAAAAGTTTGAACAAAGTGATGAAGAACAGACGAGTCAAAAGTGTCGTAACATTATTTTTAGCTGAAGATCTATGATATTTAAAGGTTTAATAGGCTTTTACTCTGTAATGTCCTGCATCGTAAACTTGCCGTTCCACTGTTTTACTGCAAAGAGATGCTGTGTTTGATGTGCACTACCAGTCCAAAGTTTGGACACATTTTCCTATCAAATCCAATCGGGAAGTGTGTCCAAACTTTAGACTGGTAGTAGACTTCAGATGTAAGAGGTCAGAAGTCCAAGTTGGACAAATCTAAATCATATAAAAAATTACTTTTAATTAGATTAGAACTGGATTACAATGCATTATAACTGAACAGGACATCAAGAGGGACTTGAAATGACTTACAAATAAGTAATGCTTTACAAATAAGAGTATAAATTACATAATTGTGTCTTCTTGAATAATCAAACCAACCAACAACAAGAAAAGCTTAGTCTGTGGGTGCATCTCATAGTAAAGGCTTAAAATATGGAAATCATTGTTGTAGATTTCTGTATTCTGTTATTTTATTATTTAGCATAATATTGTAAGGTCTGAGTTCCCAGTTTTAATCAAACGCAACATAAAAACAGTATCATTTGAAGTATAATTGTTGGTGCGCTTGGCATCTCTGTCCCCCCCCGAAAAAAGAAGTTTCAGACCAAAAACATCCTAATCAAATGAAAACAATGAACAAAAAATCCCTCACACTTCTACAGGGTCATAAAACATACACAAGGAAAGAAACAAAACACTTTGGTTGTAAAATGTGCCTTTTATTGTTTCTTTGTTTTGTTTTTCAGCTCCACATTCAGATGGTGGGAACAGCATGACAACAAGGATCCATCCTGCATTGGCTCA
This sequence comes from Melanotaenia boesemani, assembly GCF_017639745.1. Taxonomy (NCBI): domain Eukaryota; kingdom Metazoa; phylum Chordata; class Actinopteri; order Atheriniformes; family Melanotaeniidae; genus Melanotaenia; species Melanotaenia boesemani. The sequence goes on from NC_055693.1 coordinate 30,590,802, forward strand.
ATGGTTTAGGCTACTGGTGGTGTAATGGTGTGGGGGATATTTTCTTGGCCCACTTTGGTCCCTTAGTACCAACATGGCCTGGTTTAAACCAGCACAGCCTGAGTATTGCTGCTGACCACGTCCATCCCTTTATGACCACAGTGGAGCATCTTCTGATGCTACTTCCAGCAGGATAATGCACCATGTCACAAAGCTCAGATCATCTCCACCTGCTTTCTAGAACATGACGATGAGTTCACTGGACTCCAACGTTCTCCACAGTCACCAGATCTCAGTCCAGTAGAGCAGCTTTGGGATGTGGTGGAACGGGAGATTCTCATCATGGATGCAGCCGACAAACCTGCAGCATCTGTGTGATGCTGTCATGTCAATATGGAGAAAACCTCTGAGGAATGTTTCCAAGACATTGATGAATCAATGGCAGCAAGAATTAAAGCAGTTCTGGAGGAAAAAGGGATCCAACCCCGTACAAGCAAGGTAGATGCTTTATGTGTTATATATTTACATTACAATGACATCAGCTCCTCTAAATCTGATTATTCTTGTTATTACAGATGACATCAAATGCCCAGTCTATTTACGATATTATTTGTAGAATTTATTGATATATCTATTACATCTGTTAATATATGTTTATTAATTGACAGTAACATTAAAAGTCTTTTTCGAAGCCATTGTATATATTTGTATTTATTATATTTATGTTCTGTCTGATAACTTAAAGCTACCTTTTCTCAGTTCTGAGGCTTCAACAAACTGCATCATGCCCTATGTTTTGTCTCTTAAACTTTAAAATGTACACCAAGGTTAGTCTGGACTGTGGCGTGGATGTGGGGGGAGGCAGGAGGCAGACGGATGCCAGATATTTTTCTAATAAACAAAACTAAACTCACAAAAACAAAAGACTGCAAGACTGTGGTAAGGCAAGGTTAGTCCAGGCCTGATGACAAACCTTTGCTGACCTCATTGCATTTTATGAGTGAAACCAAATTATAGGAAACACTGCTGACAGATGCTGAGTGCAACTTTTTTCTTTTACCACGTGAACCATACATTAGGCTTCTGCAGCATTTTAGACTTTTATTGGCATGTCGGTATGAAAGCCAAACTCGTACATAAACACAAACCCTGACACATGTACACAGAAGGAAAAACCAATCACAGCTGAGGAGGACTCTGTAAACACTGTCAAACTACCCCCATCCAGCAGATGCTTTGCACGATGTGGCTCTAAAGCTTCTGCTCCGGCTAAAAGCTTAACTGTCCTCGCAGTGTTAAAACAATGACTTAAAATAATTTACATTGCCAACTCAATACAGTTCAGAAGGTGGAAAAATAGAAAGTCCAGCTCTAAGGAAATTTTCTGTGATGTCATAGGTTAAATACAGGAAGTGCAGTGATGCATCATCTGACCCTAAAAAAGGAATTTAAATGGAGTTTTGCAGCACATGTTGGAAAAGTGCAACATTTTTACCCTCCACATACCACCACCCACAAACTGGAATGTGACTGGGCTGTAAAACACTTCTTTATGGGGGGTAAACTGACTCAGCCTTCACCAGATGGAGGTGAAGGTGGGGGGACGGGTATTTACTTCCAAAAGTGTAACTCTAAATTATGATTAACTAAGTTTTTACAGACTAATGTGGTAACAGACTGGTCTCTTTTGAATTTAGATGATACTTCCTTCATTTTCTCTCAGTCCCTCCTTCCTTCAATGTGCACAAAAAGATACAGAAGAGCTGAAATCTGACCTGGTGTCATACGTTTTTTTAGCAATAAGCTTCTGACGGTTGCAGCTGAGTTTTAAAACAGCTGCAGCATGTTTTAAACAAAGAAAAGTTACCGATGAAAGAGTGAAATAACAAACAGCGTCAAGCAAATAGGACAGTTGTGTTTGTGGACAGTTTAGAGATACAGAGTTATTACTGGTGGAGAAGGATAACATAACCTAACTCCTAATTTTGTACAGAAAAAAAAAAAACAAGTTTTATGGTGCTTCAAGATGGAAGAATATGAAGTAATCTGATATCAAAATTCCCAGCTGATCCTAAAACTACACATGGGCTGTGATTAGTGTCTGGAGAAACGAGCCTCTTGAGATGCGTCATGATGGGACGCACACATCTAAGAAGAATAAAGAGGCTAACAGGATTTTTTCCAATGAGCGAGCCAGCTGGCTCACAAATGACTTGTTAATATCCGAGTTGTGGTTGTGTGTATGAGCAACACGGCTGAATTTTAAAGCTGTTTTTCATGGAAACCTTGAGGGCAGCAACAAAAACATTACATGTATTTGACTTTAACTTAATGAGACATCAACTTGAATAAAATGTCCAAATTAAAGACTGATGTCCTAACATAGAAGACATGAAACAAACTTTTAAAAAAGACAGTGATTTTTGCACTTTCATCCATGAAAAGCACCTCATTTTACACTTTATTAGATCCACCTTGCTAGTACCAGGTTTAAAGCCCTTTTGTATTTTGCTGCCTTAATCCTGCTGAGAGATGGCTGCGTTTTAAAATCCCAGTTCCTGAAATACTCAAGACCAACAACCATGCCATGTTCAGTCAGTTAAATCTCCTTTCTTCTTGATTCTGATGTTATGAGATCTTTGCGTGTATCATCTTTATTGCAAGGGCAATATGAAATTTAAATAAAACTCATAACCATAAATACTATTTGAAATGCTTATAAAACATAGCAAAATATATTACTGAGTAGATTAAATAAAAACTATATGAAAATAAATCTTTTTCAAATAAAAAAAACAATATAAGATTATTTTAAATTTCTTAAGTGGAATATAATAAATTTGCATAAAACGCAAATTTTTTTTGACTGTGTGGTGGTGAGTGCTTGTGGGAGCGGAGCCGGGGCGGATGTGAGTGTGGGGTTATATGGGGTGCAGATTGGAGTAGGTGGGGAGTGGGGGGAGGGGGCCGATAGCACCCTGGTTCCCGGGGTGTGCGGCTGGGACATTGGGGTGTGTGCTGGCCTATGCCGGGTGGCTGTCTGGGGGGGCCTGGTCCTCCTAGGCATGTTGCGGGCCCTCTGCCTTTGGGGGGTGGGGTGGCCGCCTCTGGGCTCCTGGGGCCCTGGGCTCTTCGCTTGGGCTGCCCTGGGTTTTACCTTACTTCAGTAGAAATGTGACAAAACCAAGTACATTAAAAACAAGTTTGTTAAACTGTGGCATTAAAATTCTGTAATATTTTATATTCATGGATTTTTAAGGGATTAAAGACTATCAGCTGGAAAACAGAGTCTCAGATAGATTTTTTTTATAATATTACTCAGTCATGTTAACCAAGAGTCCTATAAAATGGCCTATGATATGCAAACTTAGTCATTTCAGAGGTTTAAGTGATTTAACGCCAACGTTGCTGCTATGGGAAACACTCGATGGCTAGGTTGGCTGTTCCATTTCACGAACATCAAGTAGACTTCGAAGTGTGTAGACCCTGATTCGGGACACAGCCTACATGTGCTTTCATGCAGTCTCAAAAAGTCTCTAATAATGCCAGAAAAAGTTGCTAGATTTGTTGCTGGTCGCTTCCTTGAAATAGAGTCGGTAAATGGACTGAAAACTTGTGAAATATAGCGCCAAAGTCGCTAAGTTGTTAGCCGAGCTCTGATGTGTGCACCGGTGTATTTGGTGAACCAGAAACCTGTGCAATGACAAAGGTTCCTTGTTGTTTGGAATTATTTTGTAATTAATTAATCATAATTAACGTGTTATTATTAATGTTAGAGTCCCCATATATATGTACACACACATATATATGTGTGTGTGTATATGTGTGTGTGAGTCTGTGTGTGTGTTGTAATAGTAACATAATAAATACTAAAAATAATGTGTAAGAACCTTCATTAATTCAGTAAAATGTTAAAACACATATTCAACATTAACACTAGCAGCATCATCATAGCGTCTGTTTGGCTGCCATAATCATGTGGCACAGAAGACATGAGAGGAATACACTGTGGCTGGGTTTTCACATTTAAATTTATTACCTGGTAGATATCCAAGGTTTCGATATACTATCCCTACACCAGACTGTTAGAAGTAGTTTGCAGTGTTATCTAGGAGATGGCGCTCTGCTATCAGCTCATGTTTACCCTGGAAACCTCTCAGTGTAATAGTCGATATTATGTATACTACATTTTTTTTTTTTTAACATGGAGAAACTAACAACCAAATCCATTATAAGAGGACAATCACCACAACAAATAACCTGATACAGATAACAGCTGATCCCTGTAGGCAAACCATTTCAAAATACCTCTTTTGTTTATCATTTTTCCATCACCCTCTTTCCTTAAAATTAACTTCAAACTGTGCCTCAGAAATGTGGATGGAAGCCCACCCAGTCCTTCATAGCTTATAGGAAAACCCCCAGTGCATGATAAGAGTGTTTTGCATGGTGACTAGTTTTGGTTATAACCAGAGTTTTGTCAATAATTCGAGTGCACAGTTCAGCAGGGCATCTTACTTTTGGACTTTGTAGGAGCCGAGGCTACAGAAGCTGTGTTGGATCCTCCTCTGCTCTACTGGCTCTATTCTGTGGCTCACCACAGCTTTCTCTCACCTCTCACGGGGACTATGTTCAGCCTGTTGTTGGTTGAGAAACATGGTTTGTATTTTAGAACATTTTATAGCTATTTGTTTCAAGTCTTTACACATAACCGTTTTCTAACTTAAGATTGGATCATAATCTGTGGACTTATCTTACACAATACTTTGATGTTTCCAATTTCTGTTGAACCAAGCTCTCAGGGGAGATACCTTTTTTCTATAACCTTTGGGACATTTGTGATCTCAATTAGTTAATTTTCCTTTCAAGATATAATAATAATTCATTTAAATGGTAAATTTTGTAAGAATGTACAACTAAACCATTTCTTTTTTTAATTTCAAGTTTTGCTTCCAAATTGTACAAATATATGAATGAAAAAGAGACACGAACACACGCTACCAGTCAAAGATTCGGGCAAACTTTGCCATTAAATCCTCTGGGGTGTCCAAACTTTTGAGTGATAGAAGTAGTATAAATAAAGAGTCTTTACAATGTTCATATAATACTTACAATGTAAGTTGAGGATAAGAAAACTTGAGTGTTAAGTTTAGATTGATAGGGAAGGACGAAGCATCCTTATTGATGGCATTTCTCTGAGTGAACTTAGAAGTTTTTAATGTAATGATTTTTAAGAAGAGCAAAATATGGTGAAATCCTGACATCTATGACCTTAAACTGATCATCTGCATTAGCTATTGTGGGGCAGTATGACCAAAATTATTATTTTTCACAATCATACCATTTTTATATTTGGTGGTATTAATCAGTAGAAATTTAATCAGATTTCTACTGATTAGGAAAAAAAAACTTACTGCAGTAGATTGGATAAGGATCGATTCATCATCATTATATGCTATTTAAAAAAACAAAACAAAAACAAAACATGTTAATGTCCACAGTGTCTTCATAACAGCCCTTCATCAGTCTTTTTTCTCTGAACTTACGAGAACCAGGTTTTTGGCTGTATGTATTGAGATGTCTTTGGTTATCTAATCTGCACCTTTAACAAACTCATCTACAATGGACATCTGACTGAAGTGTCCTCTATCTTTTTCAGTTTTACCTGAGGATGTGGAGGGTGTTAGTTTTGTTAGTCTTAGTTTTGGACATTCTTGCTACTCCAAAGCAGGCTTGCAGCTAAGGTGGTACAGCAAGTTGCTCATGGGGCTGCCTCCTGCAACAACTTTATCTCAACAACATCTCTACTAACTAGCTGTTTGGTCCATGTCCTAAGTTTTAAAACCAAAATATTTCCAGACAACAGATATGGCTCCTCTTTTCTGTGTCATCATGTTCAATTTCACTGCTCAACCTCTCCAGTAACAGCTGCTCTGCTACATCAATGTTTAGTGGTGCAGCAGTTAAAATGGTCCCTCTTCAAACACTTTCCTACTGCATCAAATTCCCCAGTGTTCTTCAGGCTGCTTAGACCACTGCTTGCAGTATCAGACAAACTCATGTAACATGAATAAAAAGTTTCAGTATGAACTATAAATGCAAGAGCAATATTTCTGCTTTACAGTTTTCTGACATAAGGAGGTGCAGGAACATTTGAAAATGCAGTTTGGAAGTTGGTAGAGTGGAGGAGCGAGCTGGGACTTGCTTATCAGGAAAAGCTGCACTCAAATTAAATTAATAGCCTCCATTAAATTTCAAAAGAATCAGGAAAGCGTGTCAGGGACCAACAAGCTGACAATATAAAAATCATGAGCAACCAACAAGCTTTTTAATCACACAACCATGTGAAAACATTCTTCTATGAGCATTTTGCTATTTACATACTTTGGATTTTAAAGCTTTGCTTTTAATATCAATGAGCTGAATTGAAACACATTACTAACCCAGTTTATCAGTATATTTGGTTTTTACACCGTTCTGTGTCATTAGTACTTTTCTATTCAAAAACCATCAGTGGGTTTATATTGGTTTGATCCATAATCCATAAAATAAAAATAATGTGTTCATGTTTCTGACATCCTGACAATGTGAGGCATGATGGTTATGCTGGTATGTTGTGACTGACAGATTCTTGTTTTATAGGTTTGCTTGTGTGATGCAGTTTTCATTCAGATCCACTTCTCACTTCTGTCCAACTCCACCCTTTGTTAAATCTGCTCTGACTCCACACAACCCAACACTAACCACTAAAAAACCTTAAAGGTACAGGTACAGGTCAGAAATACTGACACCTAGTGGTAAAGATAGGCATAGAAATTACTTTAAATATCAAACGCATTTGTAATTCGATGGGGGCCATCAGTGGCCAAAATTCTTAAGTGGATCCAGTTGCTTCAGTTCAGTCCTAACAAACAAAGCTGGTGCTGCAGTTTTAAGGCTCAGAGGGTTCTCCCTTCTCACACAGCATTGTTTGTCCATTCAGAGACACTTTAGTAGAAATGGTGGCACAAATATGGCAGCTGCCGTGTATGTGGACCCACAGCAGGTAAAAATAAATGGCTCATTGTAACAGAATAAAAATATGTTATTTTAGTAAAATGATTAGATACTACTGGAAATACAGTTTTTAATTATATATGTTTTTTTTCTGTCATTGTCCTTCTCAGCTTGCTACACACTGCACCATTAGGTCTTCAGAATGGAAGCCAAACTGCTTTGTTATGGTGGACAAATCATTTCTCTCCAGATGCTCCTCCCACAATCTAAAAACGTGCATGTCTGGTTAATCGATGTCTCTAAATTCTCCCTAGGAGTGAGTGTGAGTGGTCGTCTCTCTGTTTTGAACTGGTGACCTGTTCAGGGTGTACCCTGCCTCTTTCCTGATGATTGCTGGGATAAGCCCCGGCTTCCCTGCAACCCAAATGGGACTAAGCAGTATAGAAAATGGACGTATACAGTACTCTGGTGGTAGTCTGGAGAAGGTAGTTCAGTTGGAAACAGGTTCATAAAAGTTCCTATTTAGAGAAGGAACGTCTTCAGTCTTCCTACATGCAGTGAGAGGTTATCTTTCCAAAGATCCAGAGTTTGTCCAGGATGTTTAAATCAACATTAATTCAGCATCAAAAGAAGGTTATTTTTGTTAGGAAGATATTTTAACTCAGTAATTTAAACAGAGTGATATCATGTCCAGCCTCTGTCTGCCAAGCTGAGGAGTGGACAGAGACAAAGGTATCCCCACTGCCTGGATAAATATGCGATTTCAGGTCAGGTTGGATTATTATAAAAGAAAGTTAAAAGAAAGTATAAATAAACAGCAGTACAGATAAAGGACTGATTTTGTGTCAAAAGAAGAATAGTGATAGATAAATGGCTGGTCTTCATGAAGTGTCATTTCCCTTCAGAAGACCTGTAATCAATGGACAACCCTGAGTCTGAAGCAGTAACACAGCCAAAAGAAACATCCTGTACAAGATCCTCGGTCTGAGGAAAAGAGCTTAAAAAGAATGATTTCATCCTCTGTAAGTTGACCCAGTGTGTCTGCGGGTCCTGCTCGCACCGTAATGCCGAACAGCCAAATGTTCAGATCCACAAATGTTCCTTTTAACTCTCTTTTGCTTCAAATCGCACCTTCTGCTCTCTGTTTGACTCTAGACATTTTTTAACAAGATATGGTGAAAGAAGGCTGAAATCATTATTGTCATCCTCCTGAAACGACTCCATGAGATGATGCTTCATCTGTCTTGCAGACTTAAAAACATTTAAAGTAAATATTACGTCCAGATAAAGAGTGTAATGTTTGCAACGACCACATATCAAGCAGAATGATGCAGCAAATGTTCAGTTTATGTCCTGTTTCATTTGATCTTTGTAAATCTTAAACTTCTTTTTAGCAACTTTTAAACAACAGTAAGATACTGCAGAGCACACAGACAGGAGAACTCCACTTATATTTAAAGTTATGCTACCCTCTAGTGGTGGGAAGGCTTATTACTTCTTGGATTTTTTTTTTTCTTCTAAAATCACGTTTTTGATGTTTTAGTTTACCTGCACAATGATTGTTTAAATGATTGTTCATTGATCATGGATGATCCATAATAACTGAAACATCCTTTATGCAATCTGTTAAGTTGTACATCTGCATCCTAAACATTTGCAAGTAGCTTCACAGTTTAATATTATCACACTGTCATTTTATGCTTATATTAACAAGCAATCGTTGCCTCGATCACCGCAAATGTGTCAAATTAATATTCAGTTGTCAGAATCTTTGTAGTTTCTTTATACCACCTAATGGAAATGCAAATTTATACAAATAATTTTCAGATTTTTCAGATTCCTCAGTTAATGAAAAGTATCATAAGGACTGATTTTGTATGCCAAAAGAAGAATAGTGATAGATAAGCATCAGCAGATGTTGTTAATACCAGATAAAGACATACTGCTGCTGACGTTTGCACAGAAAGATCAGAAAACACAGCACAGGGCAGATGTGAAACATCTGTTTCACTGCAACATGAGACAAGACTGAGTACGTGTGAAGCTTCAACAAGCAGACATTCAGTTATCTGTTTCAGCATTTAACCACATTAATTCAAGATCATTTTGTAAATAGTTGAGTATTATCTCTTGGAATATCATAAATGTGCATCTTTTAGACTAGTCAAGGTTGAGCAGAAACCGATCTGCTGGTTTGTTTCTGTCTGTTTTTCACACACACTTGGACCACATAATAACTCGTTCCTGCCCAACAGGGTAGTACGATTTATTCATACTTATGTTACATGTGCTCATACTCATGCCTGTACATTTCCTGTGTCCCTCTTTTCACTCTGTCCCTATAGCAACAAGAACACAAGTGGAACGCTCTGTTATAGCTTACATAAAACAATAGTCCCTATTGTTACATCCTTTCTTTTGAAAAGAAGAAAAAAAATACTATGAACCTCTAATTTACGCCTTAACACCACTTTCTTTTTTCTTACCTCGTTGTGTATCATGAAACTTAAATTCCACTCTCCATTCTAATAAAACAAAACAGTCAATATAATGCTCATTTTCTGTCTACAAATAACAGAACTGATTCATTCTCTCACAGCTGAAACTTAACAGCTTGACGTCTAACAATTCAGAAACATTAACTGTCATAAACATTTGTACATTTTGAACATGAACATTTCTGTTTCTACTTTAGTCGGTCAGGTGTCCTATGTAGATGGTCTCCTCTTGTCGCAGTTTAAACTTGTTTAGCATTTTTTTTCGTACCTGTTCAAAATCAGTCTCAACTTTTCATCATGGTCACGCTGAGCTGTTTCCTGAGTCTCACCTTGTCCTGTGATCGGCACGTCATCTGCAATTATATACAGACAGGGAAGACCCTCCAAGGCTTGTGTGAGCTTCTGTTGAAATATCTCAGGAGCTGGGCTAATACCCATTGGCATCCTTTGACGTCTGTAATGTCCAAATGGAGTTGAAAAAGTCGTCAAATAACTGGACTCTTCTTCCAGCCTGACATGCCAAAACCCACTCTTGACATCACAAACAGTAAATACTTTTGCTTGGGATAAGTCAGGGAGTTTGTCCTCACTGGTTGGTAGTGGGAAATGGTTACGTTTTATTGCCTTGTTCAAGGGTCTTGGGTCAATGCACACTCATGGTTTCTCATTCTGTTTTTGTACTACGACCATGCTACTGACCCAATCTGTGCCACATTCAACTGGTGTGATGATTCCTCTGCGCTGAAGTTCCTGCAGTTCCTCCTTCAACGGCTTCATCATGGAAACCGGAACACGTCTTTTTGGCAGCTGCACAGGCTTTACACTGCTGTCTACTTCCAGTTTATATGCTCCATCAGAACAACCATCAATAGTGAACACATCATCATACTCATTTTTTATTTCCTCCATTGTCCACTGTGCACTGGTGTGCTTTTCTGAGGTAACAATGCTGTCAAATGTTCTCAGTGTACCCCAATAGGTTTCATAGCTTTACTGGCTTTTTTTACCAAGCAGGGGCACTGTACAGTCTTTGTCTATGACTTGGAATTCCAGCTGATACAGTTTCTGGTTTCTTGGGTTTCTTAACTTTGCACTTCCCCAATGGTTTCAGTTTGCTTTTGCTGTACATCACCAGTACAGTCTTTGTGTCCTCCAGTTTTGTGTCTGGGTTTAGCAGATTTATTGGCATGACAATGCAACTAGCACCACAGTCTGTTTGGAATTTCACAGTGTCTTTGCCTAAAAGCATGCCTGCAAAGGGCTGAGCATCATCAGTGTTAACTGCATTTACATTCTTCTACTCTGCTTTCATGATACAGAGAATCTCTTCATACTCTTCACTTTCACATTCAGTTAGTGTGTACAGGTTTCTTTGGCCGCACTCTGCATTTAACTGAGAAATGGTTGTCTTTGCCACACCTCTTGTATTTTTTACCATATGCTGGGTATGTTTGTTTGCTCTTTTTGTGCGTTCCCCCACAGAACTTGCATTTAAATGAACCGCTGTTTTGTCTCTGACGCGTCGTTCTGTATACTGCATGTACGTCTTCCACATTTGGGCGGGATATTGTTTTACTGTTCTCGTGGGACAGCTCTGCGGCCCTGCACAGTTGTTTGCATGTTTCTAGGGTCAGTTTCTTCTCACGCAGTAGCCTCTTCGTAATACCTGCGTTATTAACACCACACACAGCACGATCTCAAATAAGTGAGTCTCTTAATGTTCCAAAATTGCATGTTTTAGCCATCAGATTCAGTACCGTGATGTACATGTCTATCGTTTCACAGGCACCTTGCATCTTCGTGAAGAAACGATAACGCTCCACAGTCTCATTAACACTAGGGTTGCAGTGCTGATCAAATTCTCCAATGATGTCATCCAGCTTCCATGCATCTTTAGTGATGTTGCCCATTAATGTATCCAGTAGCTCTCTGCCATACTTGCCAACAAGATAGCTTAAAAGTTTTTACCTTTTTTCCTTTATAGTCCGACACCACAGTTTGGTCAACATACAGCATGAACCCGTACCTCCAAGGCTTCCATGTCCTTGAAAATATGCTGGAGTCCAGGCACAAAGTTAACGGTGGCTTCAAACCTTCCAGCCACATTTCCTGGGCCCCTCTTTTTTTTTTTTATTTTTAGGTTTAATGTTCATGTATTGTCATCCAACATGTTAAAAAAATGTATATGCTAATCTGAGTTAAAGTTTATGGTTTGGTTTGTGTTTTATGAACATTTTTTTTTTTTTTTATCATTTTCCTAACTTGAAGCTGTATGGGTTAATATCGATGGATAAAACCACAGATGTTGCTATAATTAATAATGTAAAGTTATTTGTAGATGTACCCTAATAATAATCTATTAGACTAAAAATAATGATCATACCCATTTTCATCCCTATAGGAAATGTGAGTGAATTTAAACATTTTTTTTTCCATTTGAAAATTAGTGATATATTATCTGATAAAAGGCCTATCTGGCCTTTTATAATAAAATAAATAATAACTAATAACTAATAATAACTATAATAATAATAATAATAATAATAATAATAATAATAATAATAAAAAACATTTACAAAAACATTTAGATGGCATGACATGAATACATACTAAGTTAACTATGAAGTGAAAACAATATAGGGTTTTATATTTATATATATATATAAATATATATATATATATATGTATATATATATATATATATATATATATATATATATATATATATATATATATATATATATATGGGTTCAATTAAATTCCAGGTCAAGTCTGACCAACACTAAAGACGAGGGCAGCTTTCCAGCACATTAGCATGGTTTAACCACCACAGCCTACCTGAGTATTGTAGCTGACCATGTCCATCCCTTTATGACCACAGTGTAGCATCTTCTGATGCTACTTCCAGCAGGATAATGCACCATGTCACAAAGCTCAGATCATCTCCACCTGCTTTCTAAAACATGACAATGAGTTCACTGGACTCCAACGGCCTCCACAGCCATCAGATCTCAGTCCAGTAGAGCAGCTTTGGGATGTGGTGGAACGGGAGATTCTCATCATGGATGCAGCCGACAAACTGCAGCAACTGTGTGATGCTGTCATGTCAATATGGAGAAAACCTCTGAGGTATGTTTCTAACACCTTATTTAATCTATTACACCTGATAAGGTGTCGAATCAGTGTATGAGACAATGAATCTGACACAATCAATGCTATATTAGTACTAGCAAGCATAAAATGTACATTATTTTTTTCCATGTGGAATATATCTAATGTATGTAAATATCTGCTGAATACTCAGTAGTATTACCTTAAAAATCAGCAGGTTAAAGTTTGTTTCAGTGTGTGCTGCATCATAAAAGGAGAGTGATGTGATCATTGTTTGAGTCTGTATGTAGTGTAAACAGCCGGTGGATTGAGACGGACAGCTCCTCCATGGTCACGTGGTCGCGCGCTGCATCCTCGGCTGATCCAGCGTGCTGCGCTCCGTCTCTCCTTCAGATAACAGAATGGATCAGCTCTGCTATCGCCGTGTGTAGTCGCAGCATCTCCGCATCTTCTAGTTTTCCTGCTGCGGGGCTGCTCTCCCAAACCGCAGGTAGGTCACTGAATGCGCCGTTCAAACCTTGCAAAAGAAAAAAGATGGATTGGATTACATGGTCACGCGCAGTCATGCATGAGACAGAATGCTGAGTCGCTGCTTGGGTATTTTGTTGTGCAACAAAGAGACGCATGTGAGTGTGTAATGGTCCAGATTTGAAGGGTGAGCTGGATGAGAGCAGAGTAATTCCTGCAGAAATTGTGTGCAGGGGGACCGTAGGCGGCGGCTTCCCGATTCTTGGATGATAATAGTCGTTTTGCGCTGCAGCGTTTTGCGTGGCGCAGTAAGTGCGTGTGCTTCAGTCTTAGAAAAGATCAGGAGCTGCATAGGTCATATGTTAGCTTAATGAGCATGAGTTCAAACAGGGGTTGGAGTAAGGTCACTGTACGGATGACTCAGCAGCTGGAGAAGAGGAGGAGGAAACTATGGCGTCCAAAAAATTCACAAAAGGGTTCAGAGGAGCAGCTGTTTGTGTTGCTGGTGTTCAGGAGAAATCAGATAGAATGAAGTAACTTGACGCCTTTGAGTTTCTGTGTTTATAAATGAGGACTTTCAGAGTGGAGTGGGAGTATTGATTACTATCCCACTAACTGTGTGAAAGGCAGGATTTTTACTACGAGCACTTCAGCTGACCTTGGATAATAAAGATTTCGAAATGTTAAACTTCTTTTTTTTTATTTATAACATTTATTATTTATTTTATTTATTTATGTATGTATATTATTTATTTATTTATGTATAACTTCTTATACTAAATACATTAAGCCCCCTAGCTTCTGGTCTAAGTCCCAGTTAAGGCACATTCCCATGCTTTGAACAGACCCTGGTCTGCTTCCACAGATAGTCCTGGTCTTTTAGGGCAGTGTGAATGTTCATTCGCACTCCGGTGCAGACCAAGGAAGTGAACTCTGGTTCACTTGAAAACTGGGTGTCTTGCGTCTCTTGCAAGTGATCCCTGGTGTGATCGAAGACCATGGCAGAAAGAAATTACTACAGCTAGAGTATAGATCAGGGCTACTCAATTCGGTCCTACGAGGGCCGCAATCCAGCAGGCATTCCATGTATCCCTGCACCAACATACCTGAGTCAAATTAATGATTGGTGCAGGGATACATGGAAAACCTGCTGGATTGCGGCCCTCGTAGGACCGAATTGAGTAGCCCTGGTATAGATGGTACCTATACCAACCATGGTGCCTTGTCCTCAAAACTTTGTCATTCTTGACAAGCTCAAAAGAAGCAACTTAGCCCCTATACTTGATTTATCTCAAAAAGACCTGGAGTAAAACCCAAAAACAAATAAAAATGGTCTCCTCATGTTATAAGACAGTGAAACTAATAAGCCTATTGGATAAAGTTGTTTTTCCTGTATGCTGCATGGTGAGCACATATTTTATACTTTTCACACACTAAACTTGGCAGAATGTCACTGTCGCTCTATCAGGCGTAGTTGTGCACATGTGTGTGTGTACTGGATAGGGGATGGTAACCAAGGAAACAAGGCTGTGGACACTAATTCCTTAAAAAAAGGACTGTTGCGTATACATTTCCTGATCCGCAGCCACGGGTTATTGTCTTACTGTGAACAGCTGAGAGAGAATAAGGAGTGCTTTATAAAGGAAGCAGGACAGCCCAAATATGCAACTACTGTTAAAAAAACAAGCCTAAAACCCTGCGACTGTTGATTTTTCCAAGCTACTTCACAGAAAAACAAGCCCAAAGTCACTTATAACAAGTGGACTTAGCAACTCTGATGTCAACCCTGTGAGCTTTGGTCCTACGCTGCCCCTACTGGTGTTTTTACATATTGCGGCTTGTGAACGTGTATTTCTGAAGATGTGCACACACTGTTCTTCAAACAAATGTAAAATATGCAAGACAACCATAAAAACAATGCATACAAATAATTAAAAGCAAGTATATTCTCATCCTAAGAGAATCCCCACATTAAAAAAATTGTCTTTAGAGTGTGTCCCTTATATTAAAAAAGGTGCACAATGAAAAACGATTGAACATGCTGTGAACTTCAGGTTCCTCCTGTACAACTCCACACATTCAAAACTGTATTTTTTGTTGTTGTTGATAAGAGTCAGATTTATATGTAAAACGAGATGCTTAAAGTGTAACTACACCATCTACTTTTTGCATAACTCCACCCACTGCTAAATAAATAAATAAAAGCCAGAATCCGTGAGGTGTAGGTGTACCATGTTTTCAGCTCAAAAATCACATTTTAGGGTGCACTACCCCTTTAATGAAACATTTTTTTGCACTATACCAGTCCCAGTGGGTAAAATGTTTTTGTGATACCATGCAAAGTTAAATTTCTCATTTTTTCAAAGTACTTTGTCAAAATTCTTAAAAAGCCTTTTATTATTTTCTGTTCTGTTGAATTTTACCTGTAGTACATTTAATGAGTTTCAAACAGTGTGAGGTTGATTCAACACTGGAGACACTTTGCTTTATACAAATATACTTCTATCTGTGTTGTGGTCAGTCTGGTTTAATTTACTGCAGTTGTTGGTGAGATGAGCAGCTGCTTCTCTCAGGATGGATGTTACAGAGCCAAGTGCAGAAGTGATTAAATTACTTAACAGCAACCAGAAAGGGCCTAGATGCACCCAGGTTCAAGAATAACACTTAGATGAGTGTTGTAAGTGTTTACTGCTGATGTTGATGTACACTTAGCCTGAAAAGATGAGCTGCAGGTGTAGAAAGAGTACAGGACATAAATGCATACTTTCCTTCTTTTAAATTGGACCCCCTCTCTTTCCCTTCATTGCCAAGTAACGCTGCATTCATGTACCTTCCTGCCTGGGATGTTGGAATGCTGTAATATTAAGGCAAAGCTAATTTAATCTAACCATAAATTCACTCTCAGTATATACACATTTTCTTTCTTTTTAAAAGAAATAAGAATTAGCGTGAGCTTTTGTTAGCATGATATTAGGTTGACTTTGACAGCCTGATTATAAAGCAAAGTACAGGATGAATTTACAGGACCTGATGATGGCACTCAGTCTTATCTGCAGTCTTTTATTTAAACATTGTGCTGGTCACTGCTGTCTAATTTGTTGAAGAACTTAACAGTATCACCTCCTTAGTGATAACGCTGTGGCAGGGATCTTCACTAGAGCCACAATGACAAGACAAAGTAAACATGGGAGCCATTTTTACCCCAAAACACAAAAAGCCAACCAAAATATTAACCATATATTTGTCAGTTTTTCTGAAAATGTTCTGCATTCATCTTGTGTGGCTCATACCTTTCCAGAGAGTCCCCTCTCTGGTCTTCATGTCTGTTTTCGGTTGCTTCAGTGTTAGAGTCATGATTTTTCCCTCAGTTGTTGCAGCAATTTTATTTTACTTTACATGTTCTTTTATTTAATAAATGGTTTACATAAATTACATTTGTCAAAGTCTTTTTTTGTACACCACAAATGAAAAAGAGCAGGAAGAAGATAAACTTATACCACCTGCCCCTTTCTGTACATACCCTTCCATTAAGTTACACCATACCATATACATAAGAGAAAAGGTAAGAATAAACCACATTACACTTTATATATTCCATTTGTCCTCTAGAGCATAAGAACTCATTTGTTCTTTTTTCTTAAACAGAAGAATAATTAACAGCTGCAAGGGTCAGTTCAGTACAAAAACCTGATAAAGGGCCAAACGCTGACACCTCAGTGTTGCTGCTGGAATTTCAGGTAAAAAAATGATGTGTGCATTTTTTTATGCATTTTGTTTTTGGAGGCACCACAGTTGAGGTTTGCCTAGAGTTCCACATGAATTCGACCAGCACTGCTCCTAACTGTATGCAACGTTGTCTTTTGTCTAAGTAACTACTTAGCCAGTCTAAATCAACCCTCTCACACCATGATGATAGAGTTTAGAGTTTAGGATGGAATTCTGTATATTGTCAAACTCCTTTAAATCAAAAACACAGTCTACATATTTTTTATCATTTACTACTGTAGTTATTCCTCGCCCATAGCTTGGACCTTTTGGTCCAAAACCAAACTTGCTCAGCAAGTTATTCTTATCTATAAATTTCTCTAATTTCTTAGTAAACTATTTCTCAGGTACATTTGAAAACTGGTGACTGTAAGTAAAGTCATGTTTGTCCCCAAGTTTTAAACGTGGAATGACCTTTGCTGTTTTCAGCAACCCCTCTGCTAAACAAAACATTAAATACTAAACATAAATGTTTTTTTATAGAGTCTATAGTTGTTATAATTACAATATCAATCCCATCACAATCAATTCTTCCTAAAGACATGAACTACAGTAGCTTGCTTCCCACTTGTCCTAAACCTTCAACATGCTAATCATGTCTTGAAACTCTGCTGGCAAGATTTGGCCCAACATTAACAAAAAAAAAAAAACAAAACAAAATTAAATTCATTGTCCACTTTATTTCGTGTCTTTAGCTTCCTTCTTGTGTCTCCATTTGTTAGTTTTTTTTCATTAATTAGAAATCAACTCATTTTTTAACCATTTCATAAATAGCCTAGCTAGCGTCAAATGCTAACTAAATTCTGTGTACGCTGAATATTTGGTGAGGAAGCAGGAATCAGACATAATGACATTTAAAACCCTGGAACACTGTGAAACAGTGAGACTTACTTTTTCTGTTTTTTTTTTTCACTATCAGAGTGAACTCAAACATACAAAGTAGTTTCTGGCTTAAATCACTATTTCACTGTATGAATGTAGTTAGCTAGTTAATGTAATGATACGTCTTTTTTTTTTTTTTTTTTTTTTTTGACCCTAAAGCTCAATTCATTGTTGCATTCTTCATCACCATCATTTGTTTTAAAGTTTGAGGCCTTGTAATGCTACGAGCTTCCATGTCCCCGAGTTTCCTGCCCACTTGTCTCTAAATATAGGCCTTTACATCAAGGAGCAGCACATTGCAGTATCTGCAGTGGCTTGATGCAGCCTGGCGTGTGTTGAGTGCTTCTTATCAGACTGTGAATGACGACTGCTGTCGGTTTCTGGTCAGAAATCAGACTTTCTGATCAGTTAAGTCCAGAAGACAGCATGTAAGCCACAGTCTGTACTGAGGGCTACTGGTGGAGCAGCAGGCGATCCATTTCATTTAACAAGTTTGCTCTGGTGTACTTTAAGTCACGATCTTCCACTTTCCTTCTGCTCTGTTAAAAAAGCTGTCTCAATGTTTGTCAGTGTGTGCTGTGAAATCTGCAAGATGTCTCTGCAGCAATGCCAAGACTAATATTCAGTGTGTCTCTGTGCTGCAACAATTCCCAGATTATAAGGTTTTACTAACCACAACAACAACCTGTTAGAGGCGTCTTCACATCTGTTGCAGATTCAGGACAGCTAATCAAACCGCCTGAGACGTTTCCCTTAGCAGATTTTTTTTCATCTATGTATTTTAGATCCTCAGTCCAGTCAATTTAATTTAGAAATCCAATGAGCTTTCTGATGGTTTCTTCCACCTTTTGGCTGAATTGACATACCCATTAACAGCCAACTATATCTTTATAAGTCCATGGACTGTATGTATAATCTTAGCCTAAAAAAAAATACACAAAAATCTTAACAGTTTTCATCACATTTTGCAAAATAAACATAGAAAACTTAGTGATTCAAATGTTTATACACTTACAAATATAAAGAAAATGATTCTTTATACAAGTTATTGCAACAGTTTGTCCCTTTTAGTTTTTGAGATACACTCCATTTTAGGAGCAGAGTATGAAGACGTTTAAATCAGTTCATTTCAGCTTCAGTACAAAGCAGCTTAAATATAAGCATGGGTTTTTTTCCACTGTTGTGTCAGTTGATGTATTGGAGTATTTTTAATTGCTATATCTTCCTACAGATATGTACAATTTAAAGAAACAGATTTTGGAGCATTGAAAGTCTAAAAAAATATTAATTCAAATTTTGATACTAGGTTAGTGTTGGTGTTACTCTATGAACAGACAAAAACACTAAACCAAAACCCTTATAAATGCAGAAAAATATT
This sequence comes from Melanotaenia boesemani, assembly GCF_017639745.1. Taxonomy (NCBI): domain Eukaryota; kingdom Metazoa; phylum Chordata; class Actinopteri; order Atheriniformes; family Melanotaeniidae; genus Melanotaenia; species Melanotaenia boesemani. Next base: position 30,609,879 of record NC_055693.1, read on the forward strand.
AAATAGTAAGTAATTTGAACTATATCTCTCTTTTCTTTGTTTGTTCCTGAAGCTTTGTTTTGTACAGAGTGCAGGTTTAAACAGCTCCCAACCTGCTCCGCCGAGTATTTCCTCTGTGCCACTGATTTCAGATGAGCAGAAAAAACAGGGAATGATGCTAAGACCTATCTAAGCTACACTGATGTAAACTAAGCTAAAAATGAACAACTTTTTATACTAAAACTACTAAATGTGGTAAAATCTACTGAAAACCATGCTGATAACCGCTGCTGCTACTCCACCGAACGCTCCTACTCTCCAGAAACTTCTTGGCGCCACTGTGTGTTTACATCTGAGGCGTCGCCAGACCCCTTTTACTGGGGCACGTGCCCCAGTATAAATGCTTTGATTAATTTTCGACAATAAATATTTATCATACATTAATTCAGATAATTCAGACGGGAAAAGATATATATTAACTCAAACGCGTAGCAAGAGCGTTAACTTCAAATAGAGGATCGAGCTCGGGGGGCAGATTCTGTCTCTGCATGTCACCGTGCACGAGCAGCAGGTGAACCACACACACATCACGCAGCTCTTCAGTGTGTCGGGTGAGCGCACAGTGCAGTTTGAGGTCTGGTAACGTGTCACAAAAACAGTCAATTTTATATTATTTTTTAAAATGAAACCAAATGACCTTATACTAACTGAAACATATCGCGTGACTTCTGTAGATGGATATCAGGACATTCTTCACTCGAAGGAGAGACAAGGAAGCAGCAGGGAGAGATGAGAAAGAGGGAGGTAAGACCGCGGTGAAATCAGTTTTAGGTTAGATATTCGTCATTTGCACTGGAGCGACCAGCGTCTTGTTTAGAGACCATTGACAAATGACAGACTTCCTGTGAAACGGAAATTCTCATAAAGGACATAAAACAATATTTTCATACTAAAGAAAAGCTGACTTCTGACATAAAGAGAAATAACATATTTTAATAATTTAGGAGAAAAAAAAAACCCATTAGCTTCTAAACCAAGTGACCCAGACACATCAAACCAGAGTTCAATTGAAGCAGAAGATCATCCAAAAAAGATACAACTCTTCCTGATTTTCATCATCTTTTGTCTTATTTTACATTAGTATTGTTAAAATAATCAATATCTCTTTTAGTTTTGTTGTGGCCACCACAGTCCCATTCTGCTTTGCTGCTGCCATTTTTCAAGTCATTCCTGAAACTCATGATGTTACGTAACCCCGTGTGGTTCAAGCATGTCCAGAAACAACATCTATCAGGGATCAAGGCTTAAACCATCCCTCTCGATCAGATTGAAAATTTGTTATGACTGAGGCCAGTCGGATCAGCTGACATGTTTGCGTGACGCATTTTTATTCTCATTGGATGTTTGATCAGATCAGAAGTGCTCCTTGTAAACGTAGCTACTGATAAATTTTCAGCTTGCACAATAAAGCTGAAAATCTATCAGTGAGCTCCAGCCCTCGGTGTTTTTTGCAAGACTAAATATATTTTGCTGATATATCACTATGGTTATTCATTCCATCAAAATTCAACTGTTTTCGACTAAATATGAAAATTGACCCGGACCCGGATGCACCGATATATTTTTTCAAACCGGGTAGAAGTTACATTTGAGTACTTGCTTATACAAAGTACTCAAATGTACTAATAAATCAAATTACTGCTCATTGGTAAAGCGTGTGGACAAGAATGTCTGATGCAACAACTAAGTAGTTAGTTGTGTGAAATATTAAATGGTTCATCTTGCAGCATCCTCTAAATCTAAACCTGGAAAACTGTCAGGATCTTCAGAAATAAGGAGGATAAAATGGTTTTTTTTTGGTGAGATAATTTGAATTTTTAAAATGGCCCCAGTAACAACTGTGCTTCTGGACACCTGATGATAGAAATTCTAATTATAATACTTGAAAACTATCAGAAACATAATCCCACAGATGAATGTCTTTGCATTAACACATTAATTTTGACATCCCTGGGTTTTTCTCATTGGTATTGGGTTCTATAGTATATTGAAACATTTAATTAATGTGCATTATGAGTACATGCACAAAGTATATAAAGATAGATGGATGAAATGAAGTAGATAAAGATGAATGATGTATGAGTGGATACAGGAGGAGACAGAAATCTTCATACAAAGAAAAAGTATAGCTGCCATCCTTGATAGCTAAAACAGGGAAATGCAGAGTTTTACGAAGAATTAGAAATCTTCCTCTTCAAAGTGGAGTCTCGCATGATGAGATTTTATGAGAATAACGGCTAATGCGCTAAACACCATTCAATGGAAATGCCTGCAAATTGAAATTGCACTTTGTCAAAATTTTAGAAATATCGCTTTTATTTTGTGAAATGCTGTAATGGAAATGCAGCTAGTGATGTTTGGCATTGTGCAACTCAACAAAGGTTTTTGTTTTTGATGAAGCAAAGGGGGACTGGGCACTAGACATGGGTAAACATGGGTCTTGACACATTTTGCCCAGCATCGTGGCACCTCCTTACTCTTCTCAGTACCCTCAATATCCTCAATATCCCATAAAACATTAGCGTAAAGGTGGCTGGTGGTGGTGCTGAGCCACCAAGTCCAGTATTTCTTTTGCCATCTTCTCCATCAGGGTTAGGTTCATGGGTTTATGGCTCTTCTTCTTTTCCTTGCGCGGCTGCTTGTGGAGCATAAAGCTGTTCACCACTGCATTGTCAGTAAATTTGTGAAAAACATGTTTTATTCCATGTTTTTGTCTTGTGGTGGACACTTCAATACTTTATCAGTGCGTCTGAAGATCTACACCACCCATTAAACGGCTGTAATCCAGAACAACACCAGCCTCTTTCACCCATCTTTTCCCAGTTTGCCCAGTGAAGGCATCACAGATGTTTGAACATGTTGACTTCACAGGCGTCCTCCAGTAACGGTTTGGTTGAGGTATTTGGGGTATTTTTAACCCCCTAGTGTGCCAGCCAGGTCTCTCTCTCCTGACATGTAAGATATTTATTTTTTCTTATTGTTGGTTCAAACTTGACTAAAACACCACAAAAGTATCTAAATTGAGAAAAACGCCTCTTCAGAGGATGTGACCTGTCTGTACTGCACCACACACACACACACACACACACACACACCGACACTTAAACAGTGACTGTGAGGCTCTTTTATTCATTTATTTATTTGGTAAAAACTTGGACTGAAAAAATATTGCAACCTCCAAGTGAACAGAGTCCCCAAATGTACCGCGTTTAGCTGACTATGAGGGGTGAGCGTGCGCTACGGGGCTTGATCAGTAATTCTGATCCGTGTGCATCAGAAAACTTGTCAAGTGGGAAAATGACCACGTGTGAACTTCTTGGAGAGAAATTCACAAGATGAAACAGATAATTTTCAACACAGAGGCTCTGTTTGGTTTCATAGCCTCCATTTCTCCAGAAATTAAAAATAATAATAGATATTTATGCAATATACTGTTGGCAGCAGGAAAAAAGACCAATAACTGGATGATGCCTGTTGAACCACCTGTAAATAATTGTAGGAATAAGTGGAGATTTCCAAGATGGAAAATTTCCCTTCATGACAAACCTAAAATGAAAATGACCATATCTGTCAGGCCAAGGGTAAATATGGAAGTCATTTAAATATATGTTCTGTTTCCAATGTATTTTACATTTGTTCAGTTTGTTTATATTAACGTGTTGATGCATGTACCCAAACTTATCCACATTAGTAAGGATACTTTGATTGATTGGGAATCAAAAGTTATCAGCAAATATTCACCCTTAATTATTTTTCATTTTTATTTTTAATTTTAATTTGAATTCTTTTCTTAAGTCTAGAGAAACTATCATGAGTTTATCAGCTCTTTTGGAGTGTTTGTTTTTCTTTGTTTTGCTGAAGCACTGGTAGCCCTGAAACACTAATGCTTTATGCACACAGCTCTTATTCCTCCTGCCTAAATTAAAAACTGCAAATCAACAAAGTCAAAAATCAGTTGAACAAGCTCCAAAGAAGCTTTTCCACATGAACCTCTGGTCTACACAACAGCAACATTAAAACAAACTAGAAACAAAAGTTCCCACAGTGTAATGGTTCTGTTTAATTCCCTTTATATCAGTTAGTGTTAGAGAGTTTCTCTTGTTAAATTTAATCTTAATTTAGACCAGGTGCTGAAGTTTTAGGAGACCAATGTTGTTGGTTGCTGGATTTCTGCTTCCATGATGCTCCAGATGTTGTGTATTGGTGAAAGGTCTGGACTGCAGGCAGGCCAGTTCAGCAGCCGGACTCTTCTCCTGTGAAGCCATGCTGCTGTGATGGATGCAGGATGTGGTTCAGCATCGTCTTGCTGAAATCTGCAAGGTCTTCCCTGTCTGGATGTCTCCATGTCTCCATGTACTTTTCAGCATTGATGGAGCTTCACAGATGTGGTCTTCCCATCAGAGAAGCAGGCGTCTCATCTGTCCGCTGATAACACAGTCAGTGGTTTCTGGAAGTCTTTCTGAGTCCATGCAGTGATTTCTAGTAGAAAATCATGTCTGGTTTTAATGCAGTAACACCTGAAGATCATAAGAACCCAGTTTTGACCTTTTGAGTTTTGAGATTCCTCCCGATTCTCTAAATCTGTATATTGCACAAAGTTTTAGCAATTTGACATTTAGGAACATATTCCTGAATTTTTTCCATAATTTTTTAGAGAAATGCTCCTTTTAAAGCCAGTCATGTTACAGACCTGTTCCCAGATTACCTAATTAGTTGCCAAAAGCTCTCCCAGTTTTTTTTAAACTTGTACCAATTATTTTTCCATTCTTTCAAGCTCCTCTTCCAACTTTTTATAGACACGTCACTGCCATTAAATTTAAAATAATAGGTTTCACTTTAGTGTGTGAATGATTTGGGTATGGTATGTGAGAGGTTTTAGTAAAATGTGTGAATGTCTCAAACCACCCTCATACCATTGCACTCTTCTTATTTACATTGTACACAGTCTCAACTTTTTTGGAATTGGGTTGTAGATTAGTTAAAAGGGTTTTGATTTTAATAAGTGTATGTATAAATAATGTATTAACTACATCTAATCACAAAATCCTGCTTCAAGTAATCAGTGGTTGGCCTTAAAACTTCTGATTTTCTGATGACTTGTATGACACAAATTTCTTTCCAGGTCAGGACTACAGTTTCAATTAGAAGTGAAACTATTAGGTAGTAAAGAGAGGATGAATGAATAATGATAATGTTAACAGGGGTGAGGGGGAAGGGAAGACGTGGATAGATAAAAAGGGAGAAAGGATGGATGGGTGGGAACTCTAAATGCCTTACCAAAAATTTGCCAACTATTTGTTGCTAAGTGTTTTTTAATAAAAAAACAAATAGCTGAATATGGCTAAATGGAACCACACAGCCTCTCAGTTGACATCACTGTTGTGCAAGAAAAAGGGAAAAGCAGTCCTTCATCCCACAAATGATCACATTATGATCTGATTTGAGTGTATGTGCTTGGAGAACAGAGGCTCACAGCTGGGTCAATCATCAGTTTGTTCATGACAGAGAGAAAGAAGCTGTGTCCAGATAGACGCGATTGTACTCGGTATAAACTGGGGAAAAAACAGAAAATCTATTGGAGATTGGGACACTACTAAATATATGTATCATATATGGCCTGTGCAAATAAAATGTGTAGATAATAATGAGATATTTATAAATTTACTGTCTCATTCACAGCATTTTCTGGCTGACAAAGCACTTCATATCTCTGCTTTTTATAAGGAGAGCTCTAAAACTTGGTTTTAGGATAACAGATGACACGATGATCCACCTGCAGCCTGTTTCTCAGGACAGTTTTTAGCTACAAGTAAAAACATTTACCAAAACAAATCCTTGTGTATTAAATGTCTCACTCATTAATAGTTGAGAAGTCTCTTACAGATAACACTGGAGATGGGATGTTTTAAGGCCTTAATACGGGTCGAGCTTTTTCCTTTAATCAAACTTAGATGTATAAACACAAAAAGAGGGACAACAATCTGGTTTCTTCAATCATCTTCCTGCAGAACCTCTTCTATTGTGACTTTATTTAGCAAATGCTGTAAATGCATATGTACATGAAGGGTGCATAAGTAACCCCTAAATAGGAAATGAAACAGTCAACCAAATTAACACAATTTACTAGAATGAGTCTTATTCTTATCAATAATTATTTAACAAATGTGACAAATATAAACATATAAAAGAAAAACATAGTGCCGTTTTATTTTTCGTAGCAAGGGCGCCGCCATCTTGCAGTACTATAAACTGTGGCATCACAGGGTTGGTTGGTGTCGCTTCCTGATTAGAGTCCTCTTGTTCGCGTCAAAGTGAGACAGATAACAGAGTGAACGATGAAGACTGGTGAACCAAGGGAGAAGAAAAAACAAAAAGGGACACTACTGTATTACTCCTGTGTGTAAGAACGATGTTTACAGGGCTCAAGTCGAGGACACAACGGTCTGTTTTCACAAACTTCAGCTGAAATGTAGAACTGTACTGCTGCTGGTTGGCAGCACTGAAGAGAAAAAAATTCCTCCTGACTCCAGGGTCTGTAGTATTTTCTTGAGGAAGATTATATAGAGCAGAAGACGTTTGAGTCTGGCAAGCTAGTGGTCCGCCAGACCAACAGACTAAAGTCTCAAGCTGCTCCAAGTATTTTTAATTCACCCCCTATTACCTCAAATAATTCCACATCATTTGTTATTTCATCCCTTAGCCAGAGGTCACCACAGCTGATACAAACCTTCACACGACTCCCCGTTTTCCAGTCAGTCAGGTTATCCTACATTCTGTGATTCCCCCTTCACTGCCAAACTGCAGGTTGTATTCTTGTAATGCGTTTACCATGTGGGATTCATGGTAACCATGTGGAAAATGCATCTCCCTGCGAAAAAAAAAAAAAAAAAGCACAGCCATCACGAACCAACTTAACACACAATCACCTACTTCTGGGGGAAAAACGACTGCCAGTTAACTGGTCTGTATATATATATATATATATAAATATATAATACATAATATAATATAATATAATATATACACTACCGTTCAAAAGTTTGGGGTCACTTCCCTATTGAATCCCATGGCAAAGTGACCCCAAACTTTTGAACGGTAGTGTATATATAAATATATATAAATATATATATTATATTATATATATATTATAAAAATTTTTTTTTTTCAAATGTAGGTTATGCTTTACATTGGTTCGCGATAGCTGCATCCTTTTCAACCAGTCTCTGGCTATTCCACAAAATCCATATTTTTCCAGTTTAATGCGTAAAATTGAATTATTAATGGTGTCAAAAGCTTTTTTAAGGTCGACAAATATACCCAATTATTGCCATTGAGAACGTTTTTTTGAGTTCTAAAACCATATTGATCTTCATGTAGCATTTGATTTTTCTCAAGAAACTTTTTAGTCGAGAATTGAAAAGTTTCTCTAGAATTTTTTAAAATTTAGGCAAATTAGAAATTAGTCTATAATTTGTGAATTTATGTTTATTATAATTTTTAGATAATGGTATTACTTTTGCAAATTTAATTTATTTAGGAAAACAACCAGACTGGAATGATAGATAGTAGTTATACGTTAGGAGCTTAACAATGTTTGGAAAAACTTTTTTAACTTTTTTTTAACTGCTGATATCATGACAATCAGTGGATAATTTATTCTTACATTTCAGCACAGTATTCATCACTTCCATCTCATCTGTTGCTGAGAGGAAAAACAACAACAGATTCTGTGAAAAAGTCCCTTTTGTGGTGTGGTGTGAATATGACAAATTCATATCAAATCCAAAATAAAAACTGGTTAGTACTTTCTGCTAGTATAGTCCACAGTTGTGAAAATGGCCAGATTCATTTATATGTCAGCACTTTTCACCATAACAGCCTGTGGTACAAAGGCCAACAGTACACACTCAAATACTGCTTTGCAACCAGAAAGTTGTGCTGAAATGCCAAAATAATATTAGCAGGATATGTTAATGCTGTATGATCTACTCAGATGGTTTTGAATCTGGTTTTATAATGGTTAAGCTCTGATTCATATTTTCACATTTCAGCATTGATTATAAACACTTTCAGTCTGATGCAAACTGCGTGGGTGGGCACATTTTCTTCAGCATATCACGATTGGTAGTGTTTACAGGACTTCATGTGTTCTTGGTTACTTCTCAAATACTACTAACATTATGTAAATAATTATGTCTTTCTTTAATTTCCCCCTTTAGGTTATGCCACCCCAAATGCTTCCTGGATCCCCTGCCATTAAAGAGAAGGGCTGATCCCCGTCCTCCTCCAGGTTTCTGCTGCTTTGCACCCCATCTTTCCCCTACTCCTACCTTCTTTTTAATCCCTTCTATAACACTAACCCTACCTTACTCTTGCATCCTCACCTAACCCCTGCCACCCTTGCTACCACCCACTTCTTGTCACATCCCATCATATTGCCCAACCTGCAAATCCTCCCCTGCAGCAGCTGTGTACCCAACGTCTCCACCTAGTTTTAATCCAGCCACCACCAGCTGACTTCTCTGCAGGTCAAAGCTCTCTTCAGAGGTCTGCTGTTTACCTGCTGGCTGCTCGCTTGGCTCCATGGCTACAGGAGGTCATGCCCCTGATGTAGATGTGTTGATCAACTTACAACAGGTAGGAATTATTCTGAGGTGTTTCCTGAATGTCACCTGCACAACAACCATAAAAATGTCTATTTTTCCAGTCATTCAATTTAAAACAACCAGTCTGATAAGTTCACTGGCAAAATTTAACAAAACCTTTTATTCTATCTTGTTTTTGACTATGGAGATGGTGCTCAAAGCTCTGGACAGCCATCCTCCTGAGGTGAAGGATGGCTGTCCAGAGCTTTGAACAGCATAACCTAGCTTACACTCATGCAGCTTTCAGTTTGATTAAAAGTGATGAAGAATAACCGTCACCCAGGGATGATAAAGACATCACAGGTTGAGACATTTGTGTTTTTAAATGGGATGATTCCTCAAGTATAAATATGGAAGCAGAACATGAAGAGCGGAAGGAGGAGGAGGCAGTTAGCCTGTCCTCATTCAGATAAAACAAACATGGATGTTCCACTAATTAACACATTTTATCCTGCTTGTTGTTTAATCCATACAAAGGCTACGCATACAAACAATTTATTTTCCATTCTTGAATAACAAAGCTAGCTTAACACCTACCTGTTTTTTTTAAGCTTTCTAATTAAGACCGTGTGGAATCCATAAAACACCCATTAAAGTAGTTTAAGTATTTGTTTCTGTTGTAAAACTAATGTAGGCAGAGTTTCCTAAAATTATTGTTTTTCTTTGTTTTGTTTTTAGAGAAATGCAAAAATAAACAAATAAATATAGTAAATAAATGGATATTTCTAGGTTTCTTTAGGTTGTCTTGGTTAATTTTTTAAACCATGCAAAGTTGAGTTTAAAGTTTTAGTTGGTTTTTTTACATGGTTAAATATGAAAACTATTATTAATGACATTTTACTATAACGTTTTAGAAAAATAAAAGGTACAAACACTTCTCGGACAAAATAACTGAAAGTCTTCAGTTTTACTAAATAACATATTTGTTTTTTTATTTGTTTATTTAAATATAATTGCTGGGATTGACTCAGCCTTGACCTTGAGTAGTAATAGGCGGTATAGAAAATGGATGGATGGAGATTAAAAAACACTTTCATTACTCATACATGTAGGAAAATGCTGCACCTTGATTTCTGTCTACAACTCATTCTCTGTGTCTTTGTCATATCACATTCCTACGTGTGGCCATGCAGTTAAATATACTTTCTTCTGATGTCATTAGATGATATTAAAAACTCATAACAAATAACACATCAGGAGATATTTATATGTAGATATTTAATATCTCTAAATCAAAGATGTTAGATTACATTTGCACTGATGCTTCCTCTACCAGCGTTTGGCTCTGCGTATGTTCCAACATTGCAAACAAACACAGAATACAGATGATAGCCAATGAAAACACATGCCTTTGCTAGCAAGTATATTCCATGTTATATGTGTGCTCATCCCTTTGAGCAGGTGAACTTCCAGATTACCTTTCAATGATGAAACCCCATTCTCTGACTAAAAAATCTTTCAATAGAAAGCTAAGGAAAAGATCAGGAAAAATCAACCCCGGTTGAGTTGGCCAGATATGCCAATTCAAACGGGGTGATCCCGAGCCGTTACCAGTCCTGCTGGAAGATGTAGTCCCTCCAGCTTGTCCTGGGTCTTCCACAGGGCCTCTTCTCAGCCTGGATGCCAGGGAGGCATCCAAGAGACATCCTGACCAGATGCCCGACCCATCTCACCTGGTTCTTCTTGATGCGGAGGTGCATCGACTCTACTTTGAACCTCTCCTGGATCACTGAGCTTCTCATCCTACCTCTAAGGGAGAACATGGCTAAACTGAGGAGGAAACTAATTTCAGCTGCTTGAATTCACATTCTTGTTCTTTCGGTCACTACCAACAGCTGGTGACCATAGGTGAGGGCAGGAACGTCAACCGGTGAATCCCAAGCTTCGCCTTTTGGCTTAGCTCCTTTTCACCACAACAAACCAATGCAGAGTCCACATCACTGCAGACAGCACATCGATCCTCCTGTCGATCTCTTTCTCCATCCTTTCCTCACTCATCTACAAGATCATGAGATAATTTAACTCCTCCACTCGGAGCATGACCTCATTCCTGACCTGGAGAAAATACTCCACCCTTTGCCGGCTCAGGACCATGGTCTTGGATTTGGAGGTGCTGCTTCTCGTCCCTACCACTTCAAACTGCTGCAAATCGCTTCAGCGTGAGCTGGAGATCACAGCTCGATGAAAAACTACATCTTCTGCAAAAAGCAGAGACCCAATCCTAAGACCACCAAACTGGATCCCATCAACATCTTGGCTGCACCTAGACATTTTGTCCATCTAAGTAATGAACAGAATCCTTGACAAAGAGCAGCCTTGGTGGAGTCCAACCCTCACTTGAAACAAACCTGACTTACTGTTGGCAATGCGGTCCAAGATCTGGCACCGGTCATACAGGGACCAGACAACTCATACAAGGGGTCCGGTACTCCATTCTACCAGAGCACCTCCTCACAGGAGTCCCTGGGGGACACGGTTGAACGCTTTCTCCGAGTCCAAAAAGGCAAACTCCCTTGCCCCCTCCAAGACCCCGAAGAGGGTGCAGAGCTGGTGCATTGTTCCACGATCAGGACAAAACTCACACTAGTTCTCAATTCAGGACCCCAGAATAGACCTTAGAACAGAGGCTGAGGAGTGTAATTCACCCTGTAGTTGGAGCACACCCTCCGGTCCCCCCTTTTTAAAGAGGGGGACCACCACCCCAGTCTGCCAGTCTAGAGGGACTGTCCCTGTTTAAATGGTTAGAATATTCCAATTTAAGTTTAGCTTCAAATTCTTTAATTTGCTTTGATCTGGTGTATTACTGCTCTTTTACGCTATCCAGTGGCTTCCTGAAAGTATATTGGGCACCTTTAAGGTGCTCTCCTGTGTCTTTCCACAATAGATAAAACACTTGTTTATTATCTCATCTTCTAAAGCTAATAGCACATACTTCACTTGAAGAGGTCTGGACTGGATTCATTTTGAGCTGACAGTCCTCCTTTAGACCAGTGGTTTAGATTTCATTTTAGGAAGCAAGGTGATTGCTTTCTGTAAACAAACACTTCCTTAAAGTAAAGTAGGAGGTAGAAGAACTTAATTTGCAAATCTAAATTAACTTAACTGTAGAACTAAGTAATTTGTAGACCTTATTAGACAGTCTGTAAAACAGTCATTAATGTTAGAGTAGATGACCTGCATTATTTAAGATTTTATTACCAGCATGGTAATAAAATGCAGGATAAAATAGAAAGAAATCTGCTGTATGCTATCATGTAGGATGATTTGTTTTTTCTTAAATTGTCTTTTTTCCAAGTAAAACCCCCAGGCAAATGTTACCCTTTGAAACAGCATGTGTATCATGACTCAACAAAGGGCATTTTTCTGTTTTTTTCTAAAGGTCTTTTTGATATTCCTGTAAAACAAATGCTTTAAACAGAACCTTAAATGTTTTTATACAAGGATACGTTCAAATCAGTTTAAATTAGTTAAATTCAGTTAAATCTTAAATATAGACTCAAAGTCCAAAATAACCAAAGTCAGGCATATTTTACTATATTTTGATCAATTTGAAAAGTTAATATGTCTGTTTGTTTTAGATTAATTGTTTTATGCTTTAATTATATTACAATGAATGTGGGCAAAATATTTTCAGTGAAAAAGTTGCCCTGTTAAAGGAAATCATTGGTGAACTAACTGCTAAATCTAACTAGCCACAACTTGCTGGTGCTAGTCAGCTACGACATTTCTCTACGCAAACTAGATTGAATGTATGTGAGCAAAGTTATTTCTTGCATCTGTGAAAATGTTGCCCAATTAAGTATGTCTGTTAACATAGAGAGGTGCCTGGTAAATTATTGATAAGCTAACTATATAAAACTGATGCTGTTGGGATGAGGTTGTGTTGCTGAAGTGTTGTTTTATGTAACAGTGTACTCCATAAAGTATGCTCTTGCCTCTGTTCCTCAGGATAACCTGAGTAACTGTGCATTTATGTGAAAACCTGCAGTCCTCTTAGTAAAGTTAGTCTGTGCTTTTTTGGCTAGCTTCTGTTATTGCAAATTTATGAAAAGGGGAGATCATGGCATAGTGGTGGTTCACAACTGACTTCACAAACAAAAAGCTCCAATCCAGTCCACACATAAACACTGCAGCCAGAGTCAAACAAAAATCTTCCCTCTGAAAGACATTTTTTAAAAAGTTTGATTTCATTTGCCCCAAAACTGCATTTGTTTGTGGATGATGGGCACAAAAGCTAAAAAAATATGCATTTTGGAGTGTTCTTATGTGCAAGGTCTTTGTATGGCAGATGATGTCAAGTACATTGTTCCAACGCTGCCAAAAAGCAACAGTGGCTTTTTGTTCCTTTCTACTAGATCCTTCATCTCATTATTTATTTCAAGCTCAGCACTTCTGCAAATTTGCATATTAGAGTTGGCCAATGTTATAATTCTGCTATTTTAAACACAGCTGTCACTGTGCTTTCATCCCTACTGATTCTTTCACCCATCAGCATGATCATTATCTGAAAAGGTGGGAGGGGATCTTTAAAAATGATTTGTTCAAATGACAGTCTCACCACAAAGATGAGTCACCCTCGGTTCTGTGGATAACACTCACATCCTTCACTGCAGTACATTTTATAGCTGTTCTTTAAGTAGGATAAATTATCTTGTGTTCTGAGGGAAAAACAGTGCTGTCAGCTAAGTAGCTGATGTGTCATTGTGCACACAGGGAGACTGTGTCAGCCACGGTGTGCATAGCACATTGTGACACTGGTTTGAAGGAAATAACAGGCTACATGCTCGGCTACAAAAGTAGACCTTTCAGTTTTTTGCCCCAGTTATTTGTGAACTCTGTATTTAAATACCCGCTTCCACAGTGACAAAACACCTTTTCTGCACTGTTCACTCTAATAGCGGAACAATGTTGCCTGGAGAGACTTAATGTTTATCCTTTTTTGTAAGGAGGGTGTGTATGAAAGGTATAAAAGTAAAGGTTATCCCACAAACCACACCAGCAAGCGTGTTAGTGTTTTTTATCAATCAAACAATAAAGAGCTGTTCCATAACACCAAGGGTCCAAAAAGGCAGGCACTTTCACAGGAAGCAGTTAAGTGGCTGTATTGAAATAAGCCCATCAAATAAGACACAAATTGTTCCATAATGACTTCGAATGCAGCATAGTTTGTGTTGCCAAGTGTACCTTAAACTTTTTACCGATCCAGTACGGGGTTGGAGCCAAATCCTTCCAATCTGGGATTCTTCACATTTTGGAATAAGATGATTTTATTCACTTTATAAAGGTGAAATCTGTATGAAATTATATTCACTCACTGGCCGCTTTATTAAGTGCATCTGTTCATTGCTTGTTAACACAAATATCTAACCAGCCAATCACACGGCAGCAACTCAACACATTTAGTTATGTAGACATGATGAAGGCAGTTTACTGTCGTTTAAACTGAGCATCAGAATGAGGACAAAAAGGGGGATTTAAGTGACTTTGAATCAAATCAAATCAAACTTTATTTATAAAGTGCTTTTCATGCTAAAGGAAACACAAAGCACTTTACATGACAAAAAATGGAATTCATGCATATTAAAAAAAACAAGCCTTTACAAACATCAAAACAGATTACATAACAATTAAAAAAACACTCATCAAAGTCTTTCAAACAAGAAGATGGAAGGACGTTGCCTGGCCTGATGAGCCTCCATTTCAGCATCACATTTAAATGGTCGGGTAGTAGAAACCTCATGAAAACATAGATCCATCCCACCTTGGATCAACATTTCAGGCTGCTGCTGGTGTAATGGTGTGGGTGGTAATTTCTTGGACCACTTTGAGCCCCTTAGTACCAATGTGGCCCACCAAAGCCTACCTGAGTATTGTTGCTGACCATGTCCATTTCTTAATAACTACAGTTTAGCATCTTCTGATGGCTGCTACCAGCAGCATAATGACCATGTCACAAAGCTCAGATCATCTCCAGCTGCTTTCTAGAACATGACGATGAGTTCACTGGACTCCAACGGCCTCCACAGTCACCAGATCTCAATCCAGTAGAGCAGCTTTGGGATGTGGTGGAACAGGAGATTCTCATCATGGATGCAGCCGACAAACCTGCAGCAACTGTGTGATGCTGTCATGTCAATATGGAGAAAACCTCTGAGGTATGTTTCTAACACCTTATTTAATCTATTACACCTGATAAGGTGTCGAATCAGTGTAACCTATTGTTCATGTGCTAATAAAACATACAATACACAGAAAATGGAACAAAATGGAATTGCTATGTAGCTGCTCAAGTAAATAACTCTTCCACAGTCTATGACACCAAGAATTAAAGCAGTCCTGAAGGAGAAAAGGGGTCCAACCTGATACTAGCAAGGTGGATCTGATAAAGTGTTGGGGGAGTGTTGTAATTGATATGTTTTATTACCCATCATAGTGTTTTTAATTTCTTTTCTCTGTTATTAATTTGGTCCCCCACATACCTATGATTACGTCTTATTTAACTTGATTATTTTTGTAGATTTAAGTTTTAGTTAATACATTGAGTACACAGTAGCTGCATTTCACCATCCCAACTGCATCTTAATTGGTCTATGTCTGCTGTTTAACAGTCATAGTAGGACTCAAAATGAATTTAATTAGATAACACAAATACTGATGTTTACTGACTAGAGCATAATGGACATAATTTGTGAAGCAAAAAACAAACAAAAAAAAAAAACCAACTCATATTCATTAAAAAGACAAACATTTATCAAAAAGGCAACATTGTCTAATAATTACTCGTAAACATCAGCTGCGCTGTGAGAAGAAGAGCAAAACACTGATGCTGATATATTTTTTGCTTCACCTCCTTATAATACATAGCCAAACACAAAGAGTACTCGAGACCAACAAAAGCACAATGATGACTATAACATACAGTAGTTCAGATAAATAATAAATAAATTATAACTTAGTCTCTTCATTATTTGCTACGGCAGCTTATATGTCTTTGTTGTGTTTGTAAGTGTTATCACTATATATAGCAACTCTCTGAACTGATCAACATTATGCTCGCCTGAAACCTGTTTTATCCTGTTGTGCAAAAACAACATAATAAGCTCCTTGCAGAGACTGGAAGACTTGTTATGCATGTTTTCTTCAAACACAACAAAAGGCAGCCCCAATCAATTGCATGACACCAAATTCTAAAAGGGATTTGTTAGAATTTGATTATATTGTTAATATCCCCCAGATGATTGATTAAAGATCAGTCATCTGTTTCTGAAAAGCCTGCTTAATGTTTGTCAGCACACAGCATTGCAGCACTGAGCTTCCTCTGTTTAGCTTGTGTGAATTACCAAGAAGGAACGGCAGCGGGTAATTAAGGATACCTCTTTTTCTCTGATAAGTGAAAAGGCCAGTAGGGACATAATACAAATATCATGTAAATAAAAAAAGAGTACCTTAAACAGTATCCTAACCAGACATTGTAAAGACAATACAATAAAACCCCAGCCCCCAAAAAGTTGTGACGTTGTGTAAAATATTAATAAAAACAGAAAAATGTGAGCTCACTTTGAATGTGACGGAAACAACACATCTAAAAAAGTTGAAACTGAGGCAACAAAAGGCTGGAAAGGTAACTGGTAAAAATAAAAAACCTTGGAGGATCATTTGACAACTAACAAATTAATTGGTTACAGGTCAGTAGCATGACTGGTATGAAAGGAGCATTTTAGAGAGGCAGAGTCTCTCAGATGTTTATCATTGTAGCTTGACGCTACACAATGTGTTCCAAAGGAGCTAATATTTTCCACAAAATTGTAAAATGTCTCAGTTTTAACATGATATGTTGTTTATGTTCTACTGGGAATAAAATGTGGGTTGATGAGATTTACAGATCATTGCATTCGGTTGTTTACCTTTTACACAATGTTCCAACTTTAGTAAACCGGTCAAAAACCTGGGATCACTTTTCTGCTGGATTTTAGAGTTTAGAGATATAAATACAGGAAACATGCTAATAAAAAACCATGAATAAATTTATGGATTAAAGAATATATCTATATACAAATTAATAATACATGATTAAATCGATTTAGCAAAATAATAATCACATGGAAAAGTGAATAAATAAGAATATCAACATGATAACAAGTGGAAATCAAAGCAGAAATCTATTTTTTAGTCACATTCTGTATATTTATTATTCACAAAAATTTTTTGCTTTATTTTTCGAGCATTTTCTAGAGTAATAATTTATTTGAAAATCAATCCATTGATCCAGTTTTAGTCATCCATACATTAAGCCCCCCCTTACCTGTCATGATAAAGAAAAAAACATACAATAAATATTATGTTCCACTGATCTGTGTTGAAAATGCATTTTCAGTATGACTCTAACACATTATTGACAGATTATTAAGTAAAAATTGCCAAATTTGAGTATTTCCCCATCAAATCCAGTGCAGAAACCCGGTGGAGGCACGGGCGAGCTGTGCCTCAGCTCTGACTGTGTCATCCAATACAAACCATGTTGCATGACATGTGCTGTTTTCTGTTCCTCAGCATCCCGCGAATATCAGCTTAACCGAAATATTTGTTATACACCATGACTCTCTACAGTCTGTGTAACGTCTTTAATGTATGTGTGAGAAAAAAATATTTCTGTTTATCATAGGATCGATTTGGCATTGGATGAGCAACGAAGACTAAACATTAGCATCCACAATGCTAAGGTGAGGAAAAACCGAGAGATTTTAAAAGACCTCATTAATGCAGCCTGTTTCCTAGCCAAACAGGAGCTAGCATTTCGTGGTAACGATGAGAGGGCAAACTCCTCTAATCGGGGTAACTATGTAATAATAATAATAATAATAATAATAATAATAATTTTATTTCTTGGCGCCTTTCAAACACCCAAGGTCACCGTACACAAAAGGAAAAATAAATAAAAAGACAATAAAAATATAAATTACATAAGAGTTAAAAACAGATAACGGACATTGATATAAAACTTACACAAAACAGTCAATTTACATGGGTTATAGGGAGTATGCCAGTTTAAACAGGTGGGTTTTGAGTGCAGATGTGAATGATGGAAGGGAGTTGATGTTCCTAATCTTGGATGGAGAGACTGGCAGAGGGAACATGTAGAGGCATGTAGAACTGTTCCATGCTTTTGCCGAGAAAGATGAGAGGTTAGCTAGACATTTAGAAACATCTACTGTGTTTTCTGGCTTGTCAAACTGGATACAGAATGATTTAATTGAAGCAGCTGGTGATGTGATCAGAAAGAAGATTAAAGATTAATGCCGCCTCATTTGTTGCAGTAGAAGTAGATGAGACTACTGATGTCACAAACAAAGCCCAGATTTCTGTCATTTTGCGCTATGTAGCTTTAAAAAGTGATACTTGTGAAGTAAACCTAGTGCTGATGCAAAGTTTTATTTTTTTAAACAGTTGAGGGACTAGGTCCATTTTTCAGTAAGTCCACAAAACATACCCACATACTGTATGATGTTGTGAAGCGAAATTTACCAAAAGCAGCGCCCACACGATGGAGCTCAAACTCCCGGATGCTGCAGACAATAAGCATGTATCTATCAGATCTGCGTGCTGTATTCAGCATTATAAGTAAAAATCCTGACAGCTGGGACAATGAAACTCTAATGATGGCTGCAGGATATGATTGGTAGCTGTCAAAAACATCAACATGCTTCTTCCTTATGGCATATGAGGGCATTTTCATGGAAACTGATGCCCTTTTTAAAGTGCTGCAAAACAAAGTCATGGACATCAGATATTGTGCACGGATCTGCAACACAGTTTCAGTTATTGGATGCATGAGACAGGAGTTTGACCATTTCTATGAGAAATATGAGCAGAAATGCACCACTCTTGGCCTGACGGATAGTGGCAGTAAACAGCCAGTCAGAGATGAGAAGAAAAGACTGTATTATAACATCCTTGACAATGTCAGTGTTCAAATGAAAGCTAGATTTGATCCCTTTGGTGAGCTAGCTTTCTTTAGTTTGGTTGACTGTACCAGATTTCATGAAATGTCACAACATTTTGATGACACCAAGCTGCAGAGCCTGTCAAAGTATACAAGATTCTCTGACTTTGTAAGACTAAAGGCTGATCTTGTTGGACTGTACAGCTCACAAGAAGCAGGGAATGCATGTCAATCACCTGGACAGCTTCTAAGCTTTTGGGCCCAGAAGGATCTAACCCAGACTGTTCCAGAGGCGACAAAGTTACTCTAGCTGGCTCTCACTCTACCAGCTGCAACAGCATCAGTGGAGAGATCATTCTGTGCATTAAAAAGACTGAAAACATGCAGTATGAACAGAACCGATCAAGGACGTCTTTCTTCTTTGGCCATAATCTCCATTGAGACGGAGAGACTTTTAACACTAAGAGAAAATAAGTAAGACTTTTACAACCAAGTCACAGAGCTTTTCGTGGGGAAGGATCGGTGCATGGACTTTATCTATAAGTAAAGGTAAGGTCACAAATGGTTTTAAAAATAAAATTAGGAGTAAGTAGAAAAAATTCCAGTATTTGATAACTAAATTTTTGGCCTGAAAGAATTATTCTTTTATTCTTACCCTTTTATTAAAATTGATTAAAGCACCAGAATTTAAAGTTTGAAAAATAACTGAAATTTTTACTGAAGGTCTAAAATAAATTTGTGCTGCACAAATTTCTATATTTTAATTTGTTTACAGTAAATATGATTTGCTCAGCCACAAGAAGTCTGCTCTATCCATCGCTCTAAAAGAAACGTTCTTTGTAACACAATATGTTCCTTCTGTGTATGTTTGTGTTTGTGTGAGTGTAATTGAAAGAGGAACGCTGATGGGATATGAAGCATTACCAGTAGTTGCATGTTGTTGGATGTATAGTGAAATTAGATGCTCTTTTAAGTTCTTACAATTGTAAATCTGACTCCAGAGGAGTCAGTTCCTCACCAGCCATAAACCTCACTGCACGTCACTGCAGGACACCTGGTTTAAAACAGTATAATATTATCTGACTTTATTGTCAGCATTCATTATGTCGAGCAGAGATTCTCTCTGTTTGGTCACAAAAAAAATTCCCAGTTAAATCCAACAGTCAGCGCGTACAGACTATGTCATAGATTGAAACATGTAACAGTCATTCAAAGTTTCCTCGTGTTCAAAAGGTGCTTGCTTTTCCTTTGTAACCCTTGTAAATCCAACATGTTATTTGTGTATTTATGTTTTTTCTTCTTTCTGCTCACTGCTGCTACTGTTGCTTTTAGCAAACAGTAATTAATACCTTTAATTCAATGTGACAAAAGATGTTTATTCGATGCATTTTTCCAATTAAACATCAACTGTTTCTTTTTTCTGCCATGGTAGTAAAAAGCTGAACCCATTCTCACCCCTAAGAGTAGAAACTGTAGTAATCTGAACCCACCTTGTAACTTTATCTTCAAACCCAAAGGACCCAAATGGCTTTCACTTGGAAAGTGTTTCCTGATCATTAATGTGAAGGCACTGATCCTGACAAACAAGGCAAGAATATAACACAGGAACGCAGAACGTCCTGAAAAGCAGACAGCAGCTGCTAAATATTTAAATGGATCTCTGTGGCTCAGCATCCCATTAAATACTAAATATTAATGTTGCACTTGAGGCTGGACAGTTAGAGAAAAGGTTAAACTGTGTTTTTAACTGGAGTAATGCTCAGCTCGTCAGGCTAAAACCCCACCCCTTGTAATTGATTAGAAATCTAATCATCATGCATAAAACATTATTATATTTGATGTGGCAAATAGGGCTTTTAAATAAACACCCGTCAACCCGCGAACTGCAGGTATAAATAAAAACTTACTTGCCCCTTTTGTGGGCGATGAATTAGTAACAAAAAAAAGCCGACTCCTGTCGGGGAGAGCCGAATTTTCAGCTGATGCGACTCATCGGGCAGCGGTCATGGGCGAGCCTTTAGTTTGATGCTGAGATAATGTAGCCAGTCACATGGGGAGAACATACAATTACGTTGGGGTTATTACAGTTCAGCTTAGCTGGCATGAAATACACAGTGTGTGATTTGTAACAGGCTTGTGTCCCTGCATCGTTACCATGGCTGTTTGTACCGCCATCTCCTTGGGAGAATCTTCTTGTTCGACATTCAAACACCACTGCAGAGAGGGCATGCAGAACAAAATTATATTGCAACAGATAAATAACTAAAAATGTAAAAACAACATAAAACACCAGAATTTAAAGCAGTTAAAACAGATTAAGCTAAGTAAGGTGTTTAATAAAAATAACAGTAAATATGACTGAAAATATCCATAATACCATAAAATGGCAACCACAGACTTCCAGCATTTTTTTTATTAAAAAGAAATATAAAGAAATAAAATAAAATGAGAAACATGTTTGATTAAATGCATTCACTTTATAATCTGGGTTATTTTTTCCACCCCAAGCAATGTGTCTGGTGGACATTCTGACTGGCTGCTAACTTTAGGAACCTACTAGCCACAATGGCTGGTGGTTAAAGGCAAAATAAGTAGCACTGACACCTAGTGTTTCAAATCAGAACTGCAGTCGAAAGAGAAAAACAAGGAGAGCGTCCCCCCGAAAACCCCATACCCCCCCCCCCCATGTGTGTGATTCACACACACAGTAAGTTGCTATGCTTTGCAATGCTAGTACTAATTTCATGCGCTAATTTACGTTAGCATAAAATAGACTGTAAACAAACGCTACATTAATCAACAAATGCCACAACAGCAGTTTTCCCTTAGTCTGACTTAATAAATTAATTTGATAGTAATTTCACAAGTTTATAAGGACAAACACAGTATTCAATTGGCCCAAACATCATTACATTTGTTGTTGTAAACTAACAGGCCACCAATTTACTCCACTAATACATCAATACAGTCACACAACCTAATTTAATGAGTGCCGAGAGATAAATTGGACTAAAATCTTGGTAAATCAAGATAAAATTTTCGGTTAATTTAAGCAAAATGTCAGTGCTTATCTGTGGAGGAAAACTTTGCCAGCTCAGACTTCTCCACCTTGCAAAAGATTCTCAAATATTGATCCTTTTTTATTCCGTTTTTGGTTGTTTGCTTTTTTTAGCAAGATGCAGAGGCTTTTTAGGTTTTTTTGAAACTGTTTCCGGTCCGTTTCTTTTACTAGCTTCCATACCATAAAAGAGCACCTGCGGCTCTTTTGCTGACATAAAATACCAAATGCTGCCTTGTTGTTGTTAGGAAACCGTGTGGAGTCGCATACGATTGGTTAAGGAACCAGGAAGTTGGAAAGACAACACAGTGCACCGAAGTTATTCTGGCTCTCTTATTACGGAACTCTTATTTTGAAGGAGAAAAACTTGACAAAGACATTGTTGATGTAGGAGACAGATTGTTTAAAGGGAAGCTTCTTTTTATCCCTCGCAGCAAATTAGAACATTTTAAATTATTTTTAGAGAAAAAATCCTAATTATTCAGCCTTTAAAAAGTTCATTTAGAGCCCTGCTGGTAACCCGTAGCGGTAAATCTAACCCCCTTCCTGCAACCATGACATCAGTGAGATGACATGGATGTTTGTGACAGCTTACATCAACTTCTGTGAGGAGAGCATCATCCCCTCCAGAGCAGTGAAGCTCTGGGTCACATAGTAAAAAGCCTTCAGGAGGAAGTAATTGAAAACTGTTAAAAAACAGCTGAAAATGAAGATAAGAGGGTAAGGAGGATTGTAGGAAAATCTTTGAGGAAAACAATGTGGGGATGTGTGGTCAGTAGTAAAGATCTGCTGCTTCAACGTAAAGGGAGATCAGACTGATGGAGGTCTAGAAAGAGCAAATAGACAATAATGTCATAAGAAGAGGTCTCTCCATTCTTCCATATTTACTTTTTTGTTTAAATGATTGTCTAGAACAGCTTCTTCTTATAATTATTGCCGACCATTAGCAGTGTAGTCTACGCAACACTTGGCTAACTACTTTCAAGCCTGTTAACAAAGAAATGTGATTCATTTGCATTTTTTGTGGCTTTTGAAGATATTTCTTCAGATTTGCTTCATTAGTGAATGATAACCTAGTGGCTGTCAATAAATGTTTAAGTAAGTAAGAAAGTAAGTAAATAAATAAATAAGGAAAGTGAAAAATTAAGCTAAAGTAATTTGGTGCCTCAAACTGATGTTCTGGCTGGTAACAGCTTTCCAGCATGTGACACGGTAACTCCTTGAATAGGTTGTGCTGTGCGTGTTTAGAACAAGTATTTGCACATTAATGTTTGTTAGAACCACAGCTATGCTTCTGAAGGCAAAGCAATTTGCCATTTTCAGACTTTGAGGGACAGTATGAAAAGTAGACTGTGGAAGTGTCAATCACTTTAGCAGCTACATAGCAATTACCATGTTTCATTTAATATGTATTGTTTGTTTTATTAGCACATGAACAAAAGATTCCATCTTGCTAGTACTGGGTCACACCCCCTTTTTCCTCCAGAACTGCTTTAATTCTTGGTGTCATAGATTGAATCAGGCATAGGAAACATTCCTCAGAGGTTTTCTCTATATTGACATGACAGCATCACACAGTTGCTGCAGGTTTGTCGGCTGCATCCATGATGAGAATCTCCCGTTCCACCACATCCCAAAGCTGCTCTACTGGACTGAGATCTGGTGACTGTGGAGGCCGTTGGAGTCCAGTGAACTCATCGTCATGTTCTAGAAAGCAGCTGGAGATGATCTGAGCTTTGTGACATGGTGCATTATCCTGCTGGAAGCAGCATCAGAAGATGTGCCAGTATCAAAAAAATAATTTCCATTTTAAAAGTTCAAGTTCAAGTTCAAAGCATATGATAGTGGTGGATGCCAGCAGTCATTTACATCTCTATAACTGACTAACTCAAAGCTGTCCACATGTTGTCCATCACTCTGAAACACTTTAACAAATCCTTTAATCGTACATCTCAGGCTTCTTTTTGGGCTTTTTGTTTTTATAGAGTCCTGAATTACAAATTACTTGGTTAGTGTTTTAGTATTCTTTTAACTTGTGGAACATCAGTCTGTAAATTGGTTTGATTTCTCATAAACTGTCTCCCTGGTGAAAATAAAGCAATTAGCTGCTCTAAAACTCTTCTTTTTCTTGTCTGGCTGTGTCTGCCTCAGCCTTGTGTACTGTAGATAGCACAGATCATTAAATGCATCCTGTCCCCTCATCCCACTGGTAATTAGGAAGTAATGGAGCCCTGGCACAGAGAAATCTGAAACCACTGTATCGTGGCCAGAGTGCTTACCGTGCCAGCAAGGACGCAGCATGTCCCAGTGATTTGACCAATCAGAGGCACAGAATGGCTGAGTCAGGACACTCCCATCAGCCCTTCACTGTCTCCAGGGGCTGGCTGTCTGGTACATTAGCTCTTTGCTGCTTAGCACTTTGTTGTATTGATTTACCTGCATGTGGTGGAGGATATACAGACACTATACATCTGTAGCTATACTAATCCTTCAATATTGTTTTAGAGGACATTGTGATGTTTCTTTTGTGATACAAACACAGCTCGTGAAATAAATAAAGCACTAGTAGGGTCATTTTAAAGGAATTAATATGCTTCACTTCTTCTGTTACATCACGACATTGCGTTTTCTCATCATTGCACATCTGATATTTTATTCATCAGCAGGTGAAGGTGGAGGAGGAAGATGAGGATGCATCTATGGAGGAACAGGAGGAAGAAGAGGAGGAAGAGAACTGGGAGAAAGCTCTGTCTGTGGAGCGCTTTGGGGACATCATCGGTGATTCAGCGTCCAGCGGTGGGGACAGGATGGGCCGACACTATACTGAAAAAGACTTTGAGTGTAAGCAAAGCAACCGTATACAGCACGCAGTGACTCGGATACGGAAGTTTATTCCCCATACGTTCTAGAAAAAAAACTCACATCCACACAGCAGCATTTAAAGGTCCCATATTATACACTTTATTCCCAATCTGAGACCATTCATTAATATCTAAATGAAATATTTCCGCCATGGTATGGACAAATCGACCCTCAGTTTGAGTGCAGCGGCTTCTCTTCACCTCCCTCTTTTTAGCAGCTTCAGAAATGTGCCGTTTATGGTGGGCG